>NC_056691.1:34860750-35188500 GCF_018350215.1 Panthera leo | reverse complement strand
AAAAAAATAGAAGGAACTTGTTAAGAAAAAAGTCATATAATTGTGTTTTCAAATATGTTATCCTATTCATTATTTTCTTTAAATATTTAGGTAACTTAGTTTGAAAAAATCCCAAGAAGAAAGGAGGGTATAGAAGGAAAAGTTAGTTTGCTTCCTACTTTGTTCTCATTCTCTCAATTCTACTCTCTGAGGCGAACATATTTTCCGGGTTCCTACAAATCTTTTGAGGGTGTCTTTTTATCTAAAGCACATGTGTATAAAGGCATACTTTTTAAAAAGTTGTAATTGTTGCATTTTGTGCACATTGTTTTATGTCTATGTTCATGACTTAGAGAAAAAAAAGTATGTGCCCTTTAGGTTATTTTAAATATTTTTTTTAAGTTTATTTATTTATTTTGAGAGAGACAGAGATTGCATGAGTGGGGGTAGGGGCAGAGAGAGGGAGAGAGAATCCCAAATAAGCTCTGTGCTGCCAGTGCATAGCTCGATGTGGGGTTCCAACTCACCAAACTATGAGATCATGACCTGAGCCTAAACCAAGAGTTGGATGCTTAACTGACTGAACCACCCACGTGCCCCTGGACCTTTAGGTGATTTTAAAATAATAGAATGGCTATAGTTAACATTTGAAAATTGCTTGTGACTTTGTGTCAGGCACTGTCTAAGCCCTGTATATTACTTAATTCTCATAATTCTTATCAAAAACTGCCATTATTATCTCCTTCCCATAAATGAGGAGATAGGTGTTGAAGAAAGGAAACAGCTGTGGAAGTCCACCCAGCTGGTCAGTGGCCGAGCCCGGTGGCTGGGATCCAGCACCCACTCTGTTGTCCATCATTGGGTAACTTGATAGGAACCCTGGCCTGAGCAAGCGGGGTGAGGAGTTGCTGAATTAGCTAAAACTTATCTTTAGTAATAACTGTGTAAGTTGACATACCATATAGAGAACTTTGAAGGAAAGGAAATGTATAAATAAACTGAATATTTTTTTAATATATAATTTATTGTCAAATTGGTTTCCATACAACACCCAGTGCTCATCCCAACAGGTGCCCTCCTCAATGCCCATCACTCACTCCCCCCCCCCCCATCAACCCTCAGTTTGTTCTCAGTATTTAAGAGTCTCTTATGGTTTGCCTCCTTCCCTCTTTGTAACTCCCCCCCTGCTTCCCCTACCCCCTGGTCTTATGTTAAGTTTCTCAGGATCCACATATGAGTGAAAACTTATGGTATGTGTCTTTTTGGGCCTGACTTTTTTCACTTAGCATAACACTCTCCATGAACTGAATATTTTTGACTGAAAAGGGCTTTTTAGGGACTTTGATGTAGATCTGGAATGCCATCTCCATTTTTATTGTTGTTTTATTTTATATTTTAGATTTTTTGATGATGATATTGTAACTGAAATAAGTAGGAGCGGCAAGAAGCTGAGACGGTGAAGAGAGAGAAAATACATTCTCACTCACCAAAGGGGGTGAGAACAGAGTGGAAAGACATAAAAAGGACTTGAGAGTTAATTAGAAGTCCCGAGAAAGCTCATCAACTTGTTCTTCATGGAGAACAGCCTTTGTAAAGTGGGCATCCATGGAAGGAGCAGACCCATGTAATGTTCAGTTGCAGAGTCCTGTGTGTTACAAAGCAGACAATCAGTTCAGGGAGGAGAAAATACAGTGCAGCAGAAAAGACTAAACAGCTACTGATTGCAAATTGCCGAAGTATGGAAAATCAAGTATTCAGCTTTCTGTTCTCCCTCTCAAAATTGTTTATCATATATCTTAGAAGTAAGAATTAAAAAAAATATTTGGTATATTAACATTTTTATAGATAGAACACAAAAGAGCTTTTTCTATGCCCTCTCAGGAGCCACAACTAGGGAGTTCTAACCTTTTGACCCAAGTAACCAGTCCCATGGCGCCATCTGGTGGCATCTATTGTAATTCCAGGCATAGTCCTTCCCCAAATTCTCATTCTCTGTAAAAGGAGATGATTTTTAAAAGAAACCTACAAAGTGAAGGAAAAAAGGCCAAGGCTTCAATAGGTTGGCAGTGCAGGCGGAGATTAGCAAAGGCAGACTTTGCCAATATTCCATTTGTGGGTGATGATACCCTTGGCCTATTTGAATTCTAGCTTTTGAAAGAATGAGTTTCTCTGGATACTTTTTTTTTAAAAATTTTTTTAATGTTTATTTATTTTTGAAACCGAGAGAGACAGAGCATGAATGGGGAGAGGGTCAGAGAGAGAGGGAGACACAGAATCGGAAGCAGGCTCCAGGCTCTGAGCTGTCAGCACAGAGCCCGACGCGGGGCTCGAACTCCTGAACCATGAGATCATAACCTGAGCCGAAGTCGGACACTTAACCGACTGAGCCACCCTGGCGCCCCTGGATACTTTTTTTAAAAGGCACAATGTTTTCATAAGCATAAAGATTATAGGGCAAAATGAGAGTTTGTATATTATGTTTCCAGTCACTCAGGAGTATAAATTACATAACCTTTGCTTAATTTTTAATTTCCCAATGTGAAATATGGAACACAAATTTGAGATAGAAATAATGGAAATATCTAGGAACTTATCTATAAATAGAAATATCTAGGCCATGCTGTGTGCCTTATAAACAGCAGAACTGACCAAAGGTGAAGCAGCACCCTATTCCTCTTTGGGCATGTTTGAAAGCAATCATGTGTGAGGGTCTCCACACTACCAGAAAATATATCTTTGGCAGGATGGGACATGGAGCTCAGGATGGACTGATGGATTTGGCCATGGACAGACTATTAGGATGTTGAAGATGAGGGCACACAGGCATGAGAAAGGCAGCAAGTTTAACAAATCCTTTCAAAGAAGAGCCAACATTTTGGAGGAGAACTTCTTAGTAATGCAGGCCCAGGCATGGGCACATTTTGAAGATATATGAAAGACACAAAATAAAAACAAAATAGTATTTAATTGCTAGTATTGTTCTAAATAGCTTTGCCTATCTTATCCCCTTTGATCATAGAAAGTCTCTCATATGTGTGGCAATATCCCTATTTTATAAATGAAAACACAGGCTCAAGGAAGTAGACAGACTTGTCTGAGGTTACATAAACATTAAGTGAAAGAGCAGTGTTCCAAGGACCCTGTTACTTCTACAACATTTCAGACTGAATCTACAGTTTAGCAAGGTTTTCAGGGTGAGTGGTAAAGTAAATGCTCAAGTGTACCTGGTACTGTTAGCACGTCTTATGTACTCAAATGATACTAATGACGAAATGCTAAAGTAGACAAATATAACTGCTTTCAAATTAAAGGGGCAGAGTGACAGTAAAAATGAGAGAATATGCTGTGAATAAGTTCAGTGATATTTGAAAATATGTCCTGAATTTAGGAATAAAGCTGCTGTTTTTCTTATATAACTGTCCTTTAATACCTGTGAGTCTATGACAAATTAAGATAAAAGTGATATTCTGGTATTTAACTCTGAACCTCAAATTTTAAAAACAACTTACTCTATGAAAGAAAAATTGTAGTAGTATTTCTCAAAGCCTGTGTCACAGATTACAAACAACTGTTAAGTGTTCTGTGGCAAAATGGCTATTTGTATTTTGATACCAGTTGGTAACTTGATTTGGGGAATTCTCTGGGTACTCTTTGTCCCCTTTAGAGTGTCACAGTGAACGTTTCTGTTAAACACTCTGAGGGGTCCATGGTTACAAATTTATTGGAATTGGTTAACCTATCATTGTCCAATATTTTTGACATTAAAGTACTCCTGCTCTACAATGCATATCAAGTTAACCTATCAGCATTATTTTTCTTATGGGACTTTGATGCTGAATAAGATTCATCATTGCTCTTGACTAAAATCAAGACTCTTTAGGGGGTGCCTAGGTGGCTCAGTTGGTTAGGCTCCTACTCCGGCTCAAGTCATGATCTCACGATTTGTAGGTTCAAGCCCCACGTCGGGCTGTATTCTGACAGCTCAGAGCCTGGATCCTGTTTCACATTCTGTGTCGCCCTCTCTCTCTGCCCTTCTCATCCTCACACTCTGTCTCTCTCAAAAGTACATAAACATTAAAAAAAGTAAAAAATAAAATAAAATCAAGGCTCTTTAGGAATGATTATTTAAAGAAACTTGTATTCAATTTTGTTCCATAGCCAAACATATTAATGATCAAATACTATGCATGTCAAACTTTTCTTTTTTCATAAGGAGTCTGTCTCACAATCAGAACTTAACTTGGAGTTATTTTTCACTGGAGCTATATTGTCACCTCTTCTGATCCAGAACATTTGTAATTGATCACATACTTGTGTGATTTGCAAGATGAGGCAAGAAGCATACTTTGTTAAGAATATGAAATTATAAGTTTTATTTCTACAGAAAGCATGGATGTTATCCAATGTGCTTGACTTACATTTATTTATTTTTAAAAAAAAATCTTTTTTTGCTGTTTCTTAGTGTTTATTTATTTTTGAGAGAGAGCATGAGAGAGTGCGAGAGCATGGGAGAGGGGCAGAGATCAAGGGAGACAGAATCCCAAGCAGGCTCCGTGCTAGCTATCAGATCTTACCAACTAAGACATCATGATCCGAGCCGAAATCAAGAGTTGGATGCTTAACTGACTGAGTTATCCAGGCATCCCTTGACTGATATTTATAAAGGGAAAAAGTAAAAAAAAAAAAAAAAAAAAAAAAAAAAGGAGACAAGAAAAGGGGAGAGGGAGGGAGGGAGGAAGGGAGATGAACAGAAAGGGTCAGTATTTAAGAAATTATAAAGTACTTTATTTGTTTTTTTTTTTTTTAATGTTTTTATTTTTGAGACACAGAGGGACAGAGCATGAGCAGGGGAGGGGCAGAGAGAGAGGGAGACACAGAATCCGAAGCAGGTTCCAGGCTCTGAGCTGTCAGCACAGAGCCTGACGCGGGACTCAAACTCACGGACTGTGAGATCGTGACCTGAGCTGAAGTTCAGATGCTTAACCGACTGAGCCACCCAGACACCCCTAAAGCATTTTATTTGTACCATATTTTTATACTCTCTCTTTTGAAGAAGTTACCATACTAGTGAGATTTAAATATTCTTGCCATATTTGAATGTTGTTGAATCATGTTAATTTAAGGAAGAAAAAAGCTTTAAGTCAGGAAAGTCTACAGGAATGTAAATTTATTCTCAAACTGGTATTATTGGCTTTATGTACATTTTATTTGTACAATGGTGTGAATTATGGTACCTATTGGTTCCCTGTTTCTCTTTGCCACCAGAGGGAGATGAGAATTCACATCTTGGGACACAGCATTGATTGCCTAGGATAACACTTAGTATTATTCAGGTGTCTTTCAGGAATTATCATTATCAAATTATTTCTAGCAATGATAAGGCAAAGCATGTTCCTATTGGAGAGTATTGTGATCTCAGGCTTAACTTCATATGACAAGAAGACCATTATTTTATGCAGTAGAGTCCATGATAACCCCAGAGAAATATTGAATTTACAGCATAATCAAAGCTGATGTTTGGCAAAGGAGGCCTCTACCTCATAATAAATGAGTTGACTCTCTCAATTTTGGACAAATGTCTTATTTGAATGTTGTAGTTTGCATATTTTAACTTAACAAACAACCACAAGTGCCTTGTTTTTTAGTTTAAGTGGCAGGTGTTCCGGAGTGACTGACCTGCTCAAATTTAAACTAAAAGATAAAATTAAATTGAAAGCTGAGAAGAATTATTTATCTTTTTATTTGGAAATATAGAATTGATTGAAACTTACTGAATTTGAGGTTTTTTTTTTCTTTTAGTTTTTCCCCCAACTATAATATACATTACAGAAATATCAGCAAAGCTGTAGATTATTAATATCATTTTTCTTATTCCCCTAGCTTGACATCCTTAAATTCATACAAGAGAATTAAAAACTTTTATTTTAAAGTCTAGTAAATTATGGCTGTATGTGCTGCCTCTATAAAATTGTCAAGAAAAAACTGATCGTCTGTTGTACTTCAAGTAAAATGGCCTAGTTGTTTTTGAAGAATAGCTTTCTAAATGTGCTTTTATTAAACAATGCCATAGGAAAATCTTAAAAATGGGTTAGCTTATTAACACTGTCTTATTTATTATCATAGATATTTTACTTAAAAGTAGAAATGTAAAATTCAATCATTTTTCCCTGTATCCCACTGTTATTTAGCTTGGTTACTTGGCGATTTGAATAATATGAAAGTTTATTACTAAATAGAAATATAAAAGCAATACTTTTCTTTAATGTTTACTTATTTTTGAGAGAGAGAGAGAGAGAGCACACGTGGAGGGGGGGAGGGGGTGCCGTGACTGGGAGACACAGAATCTGAAGCAGTCTCCAGGCTTGAGCTGTCAGCGCAGAGCCTGAGGCAGGGCTCGAAATCAGGAATCATGAGATCATGACCAGAGCCAAAGTTGGATGCTTAACTGACTGAGCCATCCAGGTGCCCCTAGAAGCAATACTTCATAATCTTTGGAGAAATGTACATTATTATGAAAACGAAATGTTTTTTTCTCTCCCAGAATATTAGCTTCATTAAACTTATCATAAGTTTTTACCCTGCATTTTGTTTTAACAGTGTAACTACTTGCTTAGTAATTTTCTTGGGTTGTGTTAGGGTATAGGAATGAACTCTGACTTGGGGTTTGTGTGTATATGCATGTGTGTACTTCTAAATGTCATCATGTAAGGTGTGGGTAATGTTCATTTTCATATACATTTGCATTTAACAAGTTAGGAAATACTTGGTGAGGTTTCATCAAAAGTACAGGCCATGTTCTAGTGAGTAAGAGATCTTGCATTCGACTATATAAAATATCTCCCTGAAGAATTTGATCAGACCAGTGATTTACCCAGCCTTGGAATTCTTTTACTGAGCAGGATAACAATAGTTGTCATAGCTGTTTAATTACCTTCCCAAACCAACTAAGTCAAGAAAGTGGGGGACTTGGTTAGAGGAGCAGAAAGGGCCAATCTATATGATCCACTCAGTGAACCAGAGAATAATCAGGAGCAAAGACAAGGTTAACAGTGAAGCAGACAGGAAAGAGAAGAACAAAATGTTGACAGAAAGGAGTGGCCATTAGCAAAATCTAAGTATGAAACTGTTATTGACATTGAAAGTACACCAGTCAGTTATTTTACTAGCAAAATGACTTTATTTGGAAATATCAGAAGAATTACAATTCGAGACAAGTAAGCTATAGCAAAAGCTATAGGCAAGTTTGGAAGGAGGAAAAAAGAAGAGGAAAACAAATTTCTAGAGTAAAGGGGGGAATTGGGAGGACTATGATAAAAAGTCCACTGGCGTAAACTGGGAGTTGGAAGAGTAGTGGTTTTTCATTGGCTAATTTGTGACCGTCTCTCACTGGCAGGGCTGTTGCTATTCTAGGAGCTCTTCCTTCCTTCTGCTGGGGTACTGAAGTAGGTTTTTCCCACGTGGCAATGTAAGGTACCTCTCTCCCTGTTGGAGTCTCCTGGCTATGAGTGGTAGGGCATAAGAGCTTCCGACTCTGGCCTCCTGACTCCATTTTAAATGCAGTTTTGTGTATTCAGTTTCACACAATGAAATGGAAACCAGAGACTCCAAACCAAGGCAAGTGGGTTCCAAAGAGAAGAATTCCCACAGGAATGAGAGCCACTTAAGTTGAACCCATTATGTAGTCTTTGCTGCATTGAAACACATTGAATTCTCTACTGGAGCCATTAAACTTATCAGACCTTTTCAGCTTTCCAAGTTTTATTCAAACCATTGTGAGTGTCACAGATTATGAGTACCCTACTGTTTCGAAAATAGTTATCTATTTGATAATTATAACCAGTATTTAAAAAAAATTGTTTCCTATAAGATGATCTCATGGAAATCAGTGAGAAAAAGACAAACATATAAATAGGAGGCACAAAAAGCAAAACATACACATTAAATGATGTCTAATTGCACAGGTCAAGAAATGTAAGCTAAAAAAAACATTTTTAATTAAAATTGAAAAGAAGAGTTAAAAGCAATATTTTGGGCAGGTAAAGGTGAAGGGAAATGGTTAGAGTTTTGTCCTGTTGGGAGGGGGATATCCTTCAAAAATACCTATCTTTCAACTTAGTATGTTTACTTCTAGAAATTGAACAGATGTTCAGGCATACATATATACAGATGTGCATTCTAAATCAGTACACAGATTTTTAAAAAGATTACACACATAATTATATATCTATGTAATGAGAAATTAAAGATAAAAAATTCAAACACATGTGAAAAAAAGTTCATATACTATATTTTTGTTTTGTTTTTTGTAAAAATATATGGGTTCATAGGAATCACAAAACAGTATACGTCTCATCAACATTATACCTATTCTGTTCCAGGAACCCATCTAAATACTTTAATCCTGATCACTTTTGAAGAAAAATACTACTGTTATCTACATTTCTGGATGTGAAAGCTGAGGTAAAAGCAGATTAACTCACTTACTTGTAAGATGCTGAGATAGTAGTAGACAGCAGAGTCAGGACTTGAACCCAGGCACTCTGAGTCCAGGGACCCTAACCTTTACCTTAAAATATATACGCAAAGGTATTAGGACTTGTCTGGTTAATAAGATGATTTTGTCCTTTTCATGCTATGTTCTCTAAATGTTCTCTAAGTATGTATTACTTTTCTATTAAGAAAAACATTATGATGCCAACTACATGGTAGGGAAACAATAATGGCACTTAGAGGGGAAAGACAGATGTTGAGTCAGGGCTAGTGTATAATGCCCATGATAAACCATGTAGAATTGGAATAATAATGTCCCAAAGGCTTACATTTCTGATGTTCAAGTCAATTTAGTCAATTACTTAATTAGTTCATTAAAGTGCAAATGGAATATAAAGATGAATCTGACAATATCAAATCGGGAAATTATACAAGTAATTTTACATTCGGGCATGTTTATTCCAATTAAAACACTTCACATTTTATAAAATATTTATAATTGTGTCTAAGGTAGCATCTACTGTTAAATCCATATGCATAATATACTAAATGATAATGCATTTGGAGTGGAGAGCTTATGACATTGAGTTATATTTAACTCAATACTATACTACTTTTTCCAATTGTCATTTTTAATAAAATGACATTTATACAGTTATGTAAGCATTTTAAAAAACCCTTCCGATAATTCTTCCCAGCCCCCAACAATTTTGGTAGTTAAATTAGTAGGAAAAGCCTTATGAAATTTTCAAATTAAAAACAATCTAGAATCTTCTTCATCAGCATGTTACTCATCCATAACAACAGTATATGAGAAGGAAAAAATACACACTAAGCACACAATTGACAAATATGTTATTTCAGGTACAAATGTGCTGCTTCATTTATTTTTTGATGAACATAATGTGTACATCAGCAATAAAAAATTGCATCCACCGCCACCTCCAGAAAAAAAGAAAAACTTGAACTCTATAGTTTGGACTTACTTTTTAATCCTAGCAAATATGCAAAAAAAAAAATCTTTTATTCACCTTACGGATACTAGTAGAATATCATGGTGAGATACGGCCATGTCAATCTTAAAACTTAAAATACAACATTTTTAGTTAAATTCAGGGAGGTATCTTGTATCTTCTCTTTATATGATAATATTTTAAATGCTTATGTTAATATTTGACCTTGACACTAGTGATTATTATATCAAGAGTTTTATTCTCTTAGTCTTAGCACTTTTATTAGTGCATATTTACATACATTTCCCAAAGTTAAATGTCCTAGACTAACATAAATTGCCATGTTTTCTTTGTACCTTGCTCATAGATATATCTGATGTGTTAGTTAAGAAGTTAACACAGAGAAACACAAGAATATAATTAACAGAGGGGCACCTATGTGGCTCAGTATGTTAAGTGTCTAACTTCGGCTCAGGTCATGATCTCACGATTCATGAGTTTGAACCCCATTTTGGGCTCTCCACACAGAGCTCCACACAGAGCTTCCTTCAGATCCTTTGTCTCCCTCTCTCTCTGCCTCTCCTGCTCTTGCTCTCTCTCTCTCAAAAATAAATAAACATTAAAAAAAAGAATATAATTAATGGAAAACGCATATGAAATAGTAAATGGGTGCAAAGTTTATACTTTTAAACACTGCCTGAGCAACTAAATCTTTATTTATTTATTTTTTTAAGTTTATTCATTTTAAGAGAGAGAGAGAGAACCAAAAGGAGAGGGCAGAGAGAAAGGGGGACAGGGGATTCAAAGCGGGATCTGTGCTGAGCTGAGAACAGAGAGTCCAAGGTGGGGCTCAAACTCACAAACCGTGAGATCATGACCTAAGCCAAAGTCTGAAGCTTAATGGACTGAGTCACCCAGGCGCCCTACAACTATACCTTTAAAACCCATTTTCCTCAACCACAACTTTGACACTTCATGTCCTCTCTGGACTGGCATCTGAGTAACACCCCTGTGGATAGCACAGATTCCCCGCACAAAGGATTCTCTGCAATTATAGTTTATTCCCTTCCAGGCCCACAATGGGAACATAGTCAAGAAGATGTGGGCCCACTATTTTAGCTGGGCTTGGTCTCAGGCCTAGAGAGACCCAGTTGAAACAGCCTCTGTTTCCTTGCCTGCTGTTCCTTCCCAGCTTGTCTTTATGTCAGCTACTGATAAGTGGTCTTCACTTTAGCTTCCTTGGGTCATACGGTACTGGCTGCCAGGCTGGCCTGCTCTGGAGCTGTAAAGCACATATCACAGGAATGCTCTAAGCATTAAATGCCAGGAAGTTACCGAACTTAATTTTTCCCTGGCATTGTCCATCTTCTTTCTCTCCCCTCCTTTGACTTTTCCTTACCTCAACTGGACACAGCTGATTTTTCATTTTTATCTTATTTTACTTTTTCATTTCGGTGTCATCTGTTCTCTGAGAATCTCCCCCACCTCCCAGCATGTTCCTTTTACCCTAAACCCTGTGTATTTATGTTTACATTAGAATCTTATAAACCCTCTTATATATGCTTACATTAGAATCTTATTGCATACTATATGAGATGTTATACGTTAGGAACATGATATTAATAAATGAGACTCTAATAACAAGTGGAAGAGTTTCAGGGTGGTTATGACTATTGTGCATTAAGTTTTATAATATGTTTATGATTCTATGATATATAAAAAATGTTACTGGTATGAGGGAAGAAAGTGAGTGCTGTTAAGAGATTCCCGGTTTTCAAACCAGAGGGCTTTGATTATAAAGAGTACTTACGGCTAATAGGATTTCATGGTAATTGGTAGAAGTTGTAGCTGTATGAGCAGGGATGACAAAATTTTATGAAATTCATGAATTATCACTTTTATGGACTGAATTGTGCCCCCTAAAATATGTATGTTGAAGCTCTATTCCCCACTGTGACTGTATTTGCAGATAAGGCCTTTAAACAAGTAGTTAAGGTTAAATGGAGGTCATAAAGTTGGGGACCTAATCCAATATCTTTTTTTGTTTGTTTGTTTTGTTTTTTAGTTTATTGATTTATTTCAAGAGAGAGAGAAATGGTGAGCAGGGGAGGGACAGAGAGAGAAGGAGAAAGAGAATCCTGAGCAGGCTCCACGCTGTCAGCACAGAGCCCAATGCTGGTCTCTAACTCACCAACCGTGAGATCATGCCCTGAGCTGAAATCAAGAGCCAGATGCTTAACCAACTGAGCCACCCAGTCACCCCATGACTGGTGTTTGTATTGTAAGAACCAACTGAGCCACCCAGGTGCCCATGACTGGTGTTCTTATTGTAAGAAGAGAAAGAGACACCAGCCTCCAGAACTGTGAGAAATAAATTTCTTTTGTTTAAGCCATCCAATCTGTGGTACTTTGTTATGACAGCTCTGGAAGATGAATATAATCATTACAGGATATTTCTGCAATTATGATTATAGGAGAACCCATTAAAGAGAAATACAAGATGGCAAAACCTCTTAGTAATCATCACCTATGGGATGATTGTACTTGACCTAATTAGACTACATTTGCCACTGCAAAGAAAGACAACCCCAGAGCTTTCGGGGTAGACAAGGTAGAACACAGAACACTTGCCTGGCAAATGCTGAGTTCCTTCCTTTGTTACAAACTGACCACATGACGACTTGGTGTGTGTGTGGCAGTGGGTGGGGGAGGAGGGCAGGAAATGGGGGACCTAAAAACAAGAAAACTATCCTTGTATGAGAATTCATCATCCTGAATTCAAATGTAGGTAATTTTTCCTAAAAATCTTCTATGTTCATCGTACTCCTGATAGTGGTGCTTTTTCACCGGAGTCAGCATGGCTGAAATTTTGGACGGCCAAGAATGCAGGCAAGTCAGAATAAGTTCCAAAAGCCAGATCTTGTATTAACCTATCAAACAAATTTTTAATACAGAGTTTCTCTTATAAGATTTCCTTCTAGATACTTGAAAGAGAATTTTGACAAGTCTCTTTTTCAACTGACAACTTGTAGTGGAAAATACAAAGAAAATTTATCCACGTGTTCTTTTGAAAAATGTATTCCAGTTTAATTAAAAATACTGGTTTTCCCCTACCTGTGAGTTTTCTATGTAGGATACACCCTAGCCCTTGAGACTACTTGAAATGTGGGTTGAAACATGATAAAGGAATTCTCTGTGGAATTATTTAAGCCTAAGATTGGACCTAGCTATCTGATAGAAATGTCTACCTGCAACTTAATTCCTTTATTAAGCTTTTGTTTAGCACAAACAGTGTAACCACAGTTATGATATAACAGAAGATAAGAGAGGGGTACCTGGGTGGCTCAGTCAGTTAAGTGACTGGCTCTTGATTTTGGCTCAGGGCATGATCGATCTCACGGATGGTGAGTCTAAACCCCACGTCTGGCTGTTTCCTGGCAGTGCACAGTCTGCTTGAAATTCTCTCTCTCTCGCTCTGTCTCTGCCTCTCCCTCACTTGTGCTCTCTCTTTCAAAAATAAATAAATAAACTTAAAAAATAATAATAACAATTAAAAAAAGAAAGTAAGAGAAATGAAAAACTTGGACCATTAATACACTGATTACATAGGCACAAATTCAGATTGATCAGTAGAAGATAAGATAAAAGCAATGATGATTTGTGTAGCATAATCATAAAATAAATGATAGCAAGTACAAAGTGAAGTTAGTACTTGTGGAGGAATCTAGAGCTGTATTTCACAAGCACATGGAAACATCTTCTCATCATCTCCATGGCTGAAAACTTTGAATCCTTCTCCTACCTCATGTTTTAGGATGTATTTTGTAAGTCTGTCATGAGATTGGTTGTACTTTGAAAAGATTCTCATTCTATCTTTTCCTTCCCCAGTGTTCTCCTTCCCCATGACTGGACTACTCTTATAATTTCTTTGTCTCCTCTTCACACTGCATTTTTTCTATTCTTTGCCTTCCTAATGCTCTTACATCTTGTTTGTTCCTTGTTCTTAGATTTATGAGGACTTCTGTTGCCTACAGCATCTGCTTTAGAATTTTCTGGCAATCAAACCTGCCCTAATATAGTTTTACTTGATGTTTATATTCCATTAATTCCCAACATAATGTCTGCTTCAGTCAGAGAAGGCTTCCAGGAATATGTACTTCCCCAGACCTGTGTGTTCTGGTTTAGTTTTCAAATTTCTCTTTCTTTAGGGGCTCCTGGGTGGCTCAGTTGGTAGAGTGTCTGACCTTGGCTGAGGTCATGATCTCACGGTTCATGAGTTTGAGGACTACTGTCAGTGGTGAGGCCCCTTAGGATCTTCTGTCCCCCTAGCTCTCTGCTCCTCCCCCGCTCATGCTTTCTCTCAAAAATTCATAAAACATTTTAAAAAATTGTCCTTATTTATATCCTTTTCCTTGATTATAGTAACATCTGTGTTCTTCCTGGTCTGCTTTGTTATTCATTTTTCTAGTTTTGGTCCACTTCCACCCATTAGCATCTTGAATTCTTCGAGTCTATATTTGGCTTCTATTGCATACACTGTAAAATTATGCAGTTGAAAATTTAACTACATCTTATCTTGTGTTTTGTCCCCATTATGTTATGCCATTCATAAGATCTCTAAGAGGGATCTGTCTTTTATTTTTATGAACATATGTGTATACTAATATTTATTCTATATCATTTTTGTCTTGTTAAAAAATAAACATTTTAAATAAATGTTTGACTTGATAATAACTAGAATATAATTACATAGTGTCATATTTTTACATGTAACTATAAACTTTGTTATTGCATGTAATTATGACATTTGAGAACATAATTGTTTGAAGAGTTAGACTTAGACTATATTCTTGGTAATTGTCCATTTGTTAGTTGTTAATGACACTGGATCTGATCATTTAAGACTCTACCTAAAATACAATTCTGACTAAAAAAACCCAAATAGACATGATTTTAAGTTAACAAAGGAAAAAAAAAAACCTGAATTCAAGGCGAATAGACGTATACAGAGTAGATGAGAGGATATTGAAGATACATAGCTATAAAAACACACAACAGTTTAACAAGTGATTTAAAAAAATGTGCTGTTCAAGGATAGGCTAAATTTGCTAAGTTCGGGCACAGGAAGGTGAGTTCTTCAGATGATATGCTCTCATTAGGAAGGAAATCCACTGAGTAGATCACAATGAATATTAAAGAGGAAATTGATAATGTATGCCTCACTGATTTGAATCTTTAGGATGGTAATTTAAACACACTAAAAAAATCCATGTTTATGCATGTTCTTTAATGAACTGAATAAAAATATGTGACAGATTAAAGGCACTTTCAGCATGAGAACTTAAAAGCTCCACTTGATTTCACCCAGGTATATCATTTACCACCTACAATTCTTCTGAGTTTGATCTTAGGCAAAGTAAACTTTGAACTTCTTTTGCTTTATATATTTACCAAATAAATTTGGATGGATCATTAAATTTTCTCAATGAAAAAAAATGGTTGGACTTTATTTTTTTGTCTTTTTATACCTATATCATGCCCTGTGTTTATTTAGTAGTTTGCCTTTTTCAGAGCATTTTTATACATTTAGGTTTAATCTCTTTGAAATAATTAAGGAAAGAGATTACGTAGGTGTGGAAACTGAGGTTCAGAAAAATTAAATTACTTATTTATGGCCACATACAGTGGTGCAGGTGAGAGCACAAACTTTAGATTGTGATTTTTGCCTTTGAGGTTATCATGTTCTAATGGAGGATTCAAAATAGTAAATTAAAAGTGAATTAATTTTATTATTCTTATTAATTATTATTATTAATATTATTATAATTCACTTTATTATTAAAGTGAATTAAATTAAAAGTAAATTAAAAGTGAATTTAATTTACTAAAGTAATAGTAAAAACCTTAAAAATATGTAAGTTGTAGAACAAGTGTAGACAAGGTGTATTTTTTGTCCCAGTCTTCCAATTCTAAGCATCTTTCCTCATTTCTCAAAATAATCACTGTCATAGTTTAAGAAACCAATGAATGATAACTTTACAGCAGTGACCTGTCTCATCTCAATGAGCATTTAACTTTGGACAAGTGATCTCATCTCCTGTACATTATCAAAGGTTTAAGCTTAAAACATATTCAAGATTTAGAAAAAGAGCGAATTTCAAACTTTAGACCCAGACACACTGCCTTATCTGTCTCTCTGTTTGACACAGAGCAATTGTTACCGAGCATAGAGGGAAGAGAGATGATGAAACAGACGGACTGTGCTTCTGCAGATTGTCTTGCAGTGTAATCAGCGCACCTGTAAGACTGCACTTTGCCAGGAATGACCCCATGGTTTATTGATGATACCCAAAGTGCAATCGGGGGCTTTGACCTGAAATAAAGCCTAAAGTCCCCTGTAATGTCTGTAGGTTGTGAGTCAATGATCCTATTAGTTGTTTCACAAACTTTGAAAATTTAGTTTACTGCCATGATCAAATAAAATGCAAAACACAACTGTTCTGACACACATTTTTGAGATGCAGAGTCATGCTGGTGCTGCATGGTAATTAGAAGGGGTTAGAGAGGTGGGAAAATCCCGTGAAAAGCTTCAAATACTTTAAAATCTCCAGACATTGCTGAGCCCAGGGTAAGCTAGGGAGCAAGAGGAAAGAATACTCATAAAATCTAGACTTCTAAAGAGATCAACTCTGGTGATTTGCTTAATCACTTTATATTTTATTCTCTTTAGTTGTCTTAAATGTTAATTCATTCTTTCAAAAAATACTTAGCTTCCTTTTGGTCTCAGGCGCTGTTCCTATGCTAGACGTAGAAAGTAAAGGAGACAAACTTTATCAGTGAGTAATAAGAAGTAGCTATCATTTACTGGGTGCCTGGTGTGTGCCCAATGGAGTTCTAAGTGCTTTATAAATATTTTCTTATAAACGCTTAAAATCGCTTTTATGATTATCTCAGTTTTACTGATAGGGCAACAGAGACACCGAGTTTTGAGGTAGAATTTAAATCCAGACATTGTTGGTGGTGTAAGAGGCTAGCAAATTGCCTGGCACATTGTGGGCATTAAGTAAATAACAACAAAATGATAATGCTCAATTTAAAAGGTTTAATTTGGCAGATTAAGGTGTTGGATTGAGGGCTTCTGTTTCTGAAGTTCCTAGTAGCACAGAACATGAATAAATAGATGGACTTAGAGTGTCTTGATTCTACTTCCAGATATGGGACTTGAACAAGTTACGGAAACTCCCCAAACTCAAATGCTATGTTGATTATAAAGATAATGGGTGTTGATAACGCCCTGCAACGTTATTGTGAGAAATGATGAAGGATGGGCAATGTTGTTGCATAGACTAGATCCTCAAGAAATAGTGGCTATTATTTTTCTTACTACATTAACTTCATAATAAGCTTGTGTTAAATTTGAAGGAGACTGCACTCAAACCCCAAATTGTGTGTGCTTTCCCCTCCATTTTGTTTATCCTCTTATTACTGTGCTTTTTCCTCTTTTTATTTAAATGGAGCCATTAGAGTTGTGTGGTTGGTAATTTTCATATTAAATTCTCTATCCCCCCACCTTATATCATAAGAATTTTCTGGGACACCTGGGTGGCTCAACCGGTTAAGCATCAGACTTTTGATTTTGGCTTAGGTCATGATCTCATGGTTCCTGAGATCAAGCCCCGCATCTGGCTCCATGCTGTCAGATCAGAATTTGCTTGGGATATCCTTTCTCCCCCTCTCTGTGTCCCTCCCCCATTCGTGCTCTCTCTCTTAAATAAATAAGTCTAAAAAAAAAAGAAAGAAAGAGAGAGAGAGAAAGAAAGAAAGAGAAAGAAAGAAAGAAAGAAAGAAAAAGAAAGAAAAGACTTTTCTGAAATCAGCTTTCTTAAAGTTTAGCTTATAAGTTTGGCAAACATGGGGCCAGTTGGTTATGTGTCCGACTTCAACTCAGGTCATGATCTCATGGTTTGTGGGTTTGAGCGCTGTGTCAGGCTCTGGGCTGACAGCTGGGAGCCTGGAGCCTGCTTCAGATTCTGTGTCTCCCTCTCTCTGCCCCTTCCCCATTTACACACTGTCTCTTTCTCTCTCTCAAAAATAAATAAACATTAAAAAAAATTTTTAAATGAGTTTGGCAAACATCCATTCATGCTTCTTGTAATGTTACCAACTAGGTCCTTTCTCCTAACATTTCCTATGATCCTGTTAACCTTCAAAATAAAATTGTCAGTTATTTTACCGGCAAAATGTGTTCATTCAAGATAATAGAGAATGATAATTCAGAATATTCAAACTATGGCAAAAATATAGGCAAGTCCTACAAACAAAGGAGAGGAACATGATTTCAGGGAGAAGGAAAAGGAAATTGAAAGGTGTTTTGAGTAAAAAAAAGCCCATTGGAGAAAAGCAGGAGTTCAAGGTGATGATGGTTTCTCATTTCCTGAGTTACAAGGGTAGTTGATTTCTCATAGGAAATTCAATGTACATCTTTCCTTGAGACTTGTAATTGATGATTCTTTCCTGTTAAGGAGTCCTCTGTTGGAGTTGGTAATTAACAACTCTTCCTATATTTGGCATGGAGTAGTACTTGGCTCCATCTTCCAGCCTCCCCTTGTAGCCTCCTGAGTCCACTTTAGTGAAGTTTTCCTTTATTAATTTTCACAATGCAATAATATGTATTTTGCATCAGCCTTATTCTTGGTTCCATTTGATCACCCTAAGCTTGTGGCATGTGTGTGTCTCTCTCTGTATTAACCCTCTCTTTCTCATCTAATTTTAATTTACAGTTATCTTACTATATTCTTATTTATGTACCTTGGTAAGCTTTTTTTATGGTTGCCTTATATTCTTTTTTTTTTTTAATTTAAATTCAAGTTAGTTACCATACAGTATAGTATTAGTTTCAGGAGTAGAACCCAGTGATTCATCACTTCCATGTAACACCTAGTACTCATTTGAACAAGTGCCCTCCATAATGCCCATCACCTATTTAGCCCATCACCCCCCACCTCCCCTCCAGCAACACTCAATTTGTTTTCTGTATTTAAGAGTCTCTTATTGTTTTTCTTCTCTGTTTTTATCTTATTTTTCCTTCCCTTCCCTTATGTTTATCTGTTGTGTTTCTTATATTCCACATATGAGTGAAATCATATTTTCTCTTTCTCTGACTTATTTTATTTAGCATAATACACTCTAGTTCCATCCACATTGTTGCAAATGACAAGATTTCATTCTTTCTGATTGCTAAGTAGTATTCCATTGTTAATATATACCACATATTCTTTATCCATTCATTAGTTTAGGCTTTTTCCGTAATTTGGCTATTGTTGATAGCGTTGCTATAAACACTGGAATACATGTGCCCTTTTGAATCAGCCTTTTTATATCCTTTTGATAAATAACTAGCAGTGCAATTGCTGGGTCATGGGTACTTCTATTTTTAATTTTTTGAGGACCCTCCATACTGTTCTCCAGAGTGGCTGCACCAATTTGCATTCCTACCAACAGTGCAAAAGTGTTCCCCCTTCTGTGCATCCTTGCCAACATCTGTTGCTTCCTGAATTGTTCATTTTAGCAATTCTGACAGGTGTGAGGTGGTATTTCATTGTGGTTTTGATTTGTATTTCCCTGATGATGAGTGATGTTGAGCATCTTTTCATGTGTCTGTTAGGCATCTGGATGCATTCTTTGGAAAAGTGTCTATTCATGTCTTCTGCCCATTTCTTCACTGAATTGTTTTTTGAGGTGTTGAGTTTGCTAAATTCTTTATAGATTTTGGATACTAACCCTTTATCCAGTAGGTAATTTGAAAATATCTTCTTCTGTTCTGTCGGTTGCCTTTTAGTTTTGCTGATTGTTTCTTTTGCTGTGCAGAAGCTTTTTATCTTGATGAGGTCCCAACAGTTCATTTTTGCTTTTGTTTCTCTTACCTCCGGAGACATGTCTAATAAGAAGTTGCTGCAGCTGAGGTCAAAGAGGTTTCTGCTTGTTTCCTCCTGTAGGATTTTGATGGTTTCCTGTCTCACATTTAGGCCTTTCATCCTTTTTGAATTTATTTTTGTGTATGGTGCAAGAAAGTCGTCCACTTTCATTCTTCTGCATATTGCTATCCAGTTTTGCTAGCACTATTAGCTTCTTAAATCACATTGTTTAGGAACAATGTGGGGTGGAAACAAAGAAAATGAGAAATTTTGATTTCTTATACAATAAATGGAATTGTTTTTATTTCTTAAAATACCTGATTTTTTCTATGAGTGGTTTAGTTTTAACTCAATAATCATAGATCACTTACAAAAATGTGGCGTTTTACCTATAAAGTCATGTTGCTTAGACAACATGGTGTAGAAATTTCCTTTTAAGGAAGCACAGTATTTGAATCATTAATTTTATATTTAAATAAAATATAAACTAATTGAATAGACACTATTCAACTTCAGTCACCTGACTGACTAGAGGCATTTGTCTACTTGTTTGCATGCTTGCTTTTGAAGTTATTTTTGATAATATATTCAAAATAGGTAACTTGATGAATTCAGGTGTACTTGGAAATATAATCATGAATTACAGATATTTTCTCTTAAAAAAACTTCTTCATAAGCACACTGCAGTGAGTGTGAAATACTTTTAGATGTCTTAGGTAATAGGGATTTCACAATACACAGGGATTTTTCAAAATCACTTAGCATATGTACATATCAAAGTGTGACTGGCTGCTAGTGAAAATAAAACAGTAGCTCACTCTTAATTTTGTCAAAATGCCCAATGGTTATTTTTCCCAGAAGTAGGAAAATGTTTCATGCTGGTTTTCTTCGTTAAGGAAAATTTATCGTGACCTTAGTTTGTCACATAAACGATATGATTTAAGGATGTTTTGCTGCGATGAAGAGCATTTTCCAGAAAAAAAAAGGGGGGGGGTTTACATATGTACATATGTATTTGAGTTAAAGATGTATATACTTATTTAACCTTTTGTGACATAAAATAAGTCATCAAATGAGAAAGAAGTAACCCAATTTGTTGAATCAAATCATTTTTCCCACTGATTACATATCTTACATAGCGCAGGTTGCATGCATATGAATGAATGCATATGACTCACTGTATGCTCCCTTTCAATTTAAATCTGCATGATTCCTAATAGTTTTTTTCCTAATAGTTTGTATCTGCTCTTTTTCCCCCCAATATTTTACTTGATAATAAACTGGACCATATTTAAGTTCTTTAGATGTCATGGTAAGACATTACTATTCTTTTTTTAAATTTTTTTTAACGTTTATTTATTTTTGAGACAGAGAGAGACAGAGCATGAACGGGGGAGGGTCAGAGAAAGAGGGAGACACAGAATCGGAAGCAGGCTCCAGGCTCTGAGCTGTCAGCACAGAGCCCGACGCGGGGCTCGAACTCACGGACTGCGAGATCATGACCTGAGCCGGAGTCGGCCGCTCAACCGACTGAGCCACCCAGGCGCCCCAAGACATTACTATTCTGATAAAGATTGCTATACTATTTGTTTGGTAGACATGGTCAGTGCACATTCCCAAACTCTAAATTGTCCCAAATGATGTACAACTGGCCAGTATTGAATGGTGTTTGAATAGTGAAGATGTTAGGTTTATTAAATCCAATTAATGTGCTTTAGCATTAAGCTATTGTAGACTTCATATTCTTTAAGACAAGTTGTCATATCCTACTTTCAGTTAAGCATCTTGAATTTTTTAACAACTATGTGCCTGAAAATAGTTTAGGTTCAATGAATCTCAATCTGATTAAGATTACACACAGCATTCTACATTTAAATCCTTCATGAACTTACTATTAGAGTTTCTGGGAAAGAAATCAAATTCCCCTGGTCTCTTTTATTAAGAATTCACTAGAGTAGTCGGAGGCACTGTAAGCTGTGGTTATCGATATAAGAAAGCTTTTAATATATTTTCAAATATTTAATTCTCAAATTTTAATGTATTTCATTCATCATAAATCATTATCTTACTGAATATAGCATCATATTCTAATAAAACAATAATGGAAGAATACTCTTTGCAATATATTTGTTAAGATTTGGCCTCATCCATAATGATAAAGATTTGTTCTGTGAATTGGCCTGTAGGCTTTAAGCACCACTCCAGGAGGATGAACGTTCACAGTCCAATAGCTTTACAGAAAACATTAATGAAGGATCCAGAAATGGTAGTAATAGCATATCCACACTTTAACGATACCATAAGCTTACCCAAAACATTGACCCCCTAGAAGCTAGTCAGAGAAATGTAGTTGGGATGATTATGTCAGAAAATCCTGAATATATATCCATGAATTTATAAACTCATCACTATCTACAGAGATTTTAACCCAATGGGCTTAGGATGGGGACTGAAATGTCTGTTAAAAAAAAAAAAAAACTTTCTAAGTGGTTCTAATAAAACAGATCAGAGGACGACACTTTGAGAAAACTGTTATAGTGGAATGCATTAAAATATACGGCTTTCTAAACTAGGTTTAAGAATTTGGGTTTATCAATGCCAAATATCTTAATCCATTTCTAGAGTTCATATAGAGAGTATATGACACTTGAAACCACCGAAATTTCAGTGCACTAACCACACACAAGAACCTTGATGTGATTTTCTTTCTCTAAGATTTAGGAATCCTCAAGTTGAAATGGAACTCAAATCTAGATGATCTAGAGATTCACATGAAGTCATGGAAAGTACTCCCTGGTGTGTTCTTATATTGCTAAATATAACAGCAATATAATACCTTGAAGGGCCAGATTTTGTGTGTGTGTGTGTGTGTGTGTGTGTGTGTGTGTAATTGGTGAAGTGTGAGTATAGCTTTTATTGGTATTCAAATATTATTAGATTAAGACATCGACACCATTTATCTAAACAGTCCATTAAAAGATATTCCTTTCATTGGCTATGCTGTAATACAATACCATCAAATTAGAAATTCACTACCACCAGTCCCAAACTAAAATGGTTATTTTTATTTTTTTCCTTAGTGATTAAAAAAAAAAAAGTTGGCATATACTTCTGATTTGTGTGCCATTCTCTATTATTAATATAACTTTATTTTTAAAAGACATTTAAGAATGTAGAAATTTTACACATTTTCTTAAAAAATTCAAAGCAATGGAAAAGATGCATTCTTGACATAGTTTATCTACGTTATTGAAGACGTTCTTGTTATTTTATAATTGACACCAGGGTTTGACAAAGTACACCTGTGTGTACCAAAGCCACCTGTTATTTTAAATAAAGTTTTATGGAAACACAACCATGCCCACTTCTTTATCTTATTTCTGTGGCTGCTTTTACACTGCCATGGCAGAATTGAGTAGTGGCAACAGAGGCCATATGATAAGCAAACCCTAGAATATATACTATTAGGCTCTTTAGAGGAAAGAGCCTTTTACTGGTGCATAATTTAGATAGCTAATAGTTAAAACAATAGTTAAATACATGCTACTTACACTACAAAATCACATTTAAAATAAAATACTTTTTGTTTGTTTTAATATATTGGTTTATAACAAAATATGTATCATATATAACATTATATTGATCTGTTTTTCAGGTTGACAAAATCCTGATACAGAGGTGAACTGACACCTAGAATTTCAATTGTGCTTATGTATGTTAGAAATACTGTATATATTCTTAACATAATGAGAAAACCTCACTTTGATATTTTAAATTAAGGTATACAGGGGCTCCTGGGTGGCTCAGTTGGTTAAGCATCTGCCTTCGGCTCGGGTCATGATCTCACCATTCATGAGTTCTAGCCCCACATTGGGCTTTGCACTGACAGTGCAGAGCCTGCCTGGGATTCTCTCTCCCTCTCTCTCTCTGCTCCTCTCCCACTTGTGCTTTCTCTCCCCCCCCCCACCTCTCTCCTCTCTGTGAGTGAATTAAAATAAATTTAAATAAGGTATACATATCTCTCATGGAAAAAAAAAATGACACATATAAAATAATTATCACATTTTAAATCAGTCTTTTTGGTTTTCCTGAAGGTTCATTGTAGAGTTCAACTTTTCTTAAAATATCTTAATAGCTTTTTTTAATTTTAAAATATGTTTGGGTCCCAGGGTGGCTCAGTTGGTTAAGCATCCAACTCTTGATTTAAGCCCAGGTCGTGATCGCATGGTTGGTGAGATAGGGGGCTCTGTGCTGACAGCCTGGAGCCTGCTGAGGATTCTATGTCTCCCTCTCTTTCTGCCCTCCCCTGCACTCTCCCTCTTTCTTAAAATAAATATATAAACTTAAAAAATATGCTAATGGGGGCACGTGGGTAGCTCAGTCCGCTAAACATTTAACTCTTGATTTCAGTGCAGATCGTGATCTCAGGATTGTGAGATCAAGCCCCGTATTGGGCTCTGCCCTGGGCCATGGAGCCTGCTTAAGATTCCGTCTTTCCCTGTCCCTTTGCCCCTCTCCCTGTCTTGAGTGCTCTCTCTCTGTCTCAAATAAGATAAAAAATAAAATAAAATAAATAAAATATACTAATGAATGTCTTATTTCCCTTTTGAAAATACTTAATGTGTTTATCTTTACGATACTGTGTCTCTAGTCCATATATTCTCTGGTTTCATTTATGTCATTTTGATATACCAAATCGGTAATTCAGAGATGACTGTGAAGGGTTTGCTGGGAAGCTCATTTCTTTATATTTTAGCAATCATTCTGAAGGAAGGAGGCATTACCATCACCAACCCATGGAGGCAGTTGAAAATGTGTGTTTGTAAGAGAGATTTTTGTTGTTTTAATGACTGGGAAGAGTTGAGTACCAAGGAAGGAAGAATGTCAAAAGTCTTACAGTATATAGCCAGTCACAAAGAGGGAGAATTGTCTCCTTAAAGTAACATTAATGTCCCCATTGAAAAACACGGTAAATCTAGAGATTATTTATGAGAAATTACTGAAAGATTTGAGATTGCAAATGTAAATCTGCTCACATTTGATCATCACTTTTTATTATTGTCACTTAGTAAATAGATCTTCAGTTAATGATTTTTCTAATGTGTTATTAAAAGTATTTACCATTCTAATCCAAATAAATAGCAACTGATGTCAGATTTGCATTTTATTTATATTTGAAAATGTATTCAATTATGGTAATTCCTAATATTTCAATTGATGCCCAAAGCAACTACATTTTTTGATGTATCATTAAAATATTCTTTTGTAATCCATAAGTCAGTTAGCTCCTTGGGCTAATTCCCTTCAAAATGAATTCCTCAGACCTAACTCTTTAATGGATGTTCTTTTACATAAAAAATATAAATATTCTGATGATTTTTTATGTTGTTCTGTTGCCAATCATTGTAGATATTCCTTCTTTTTTTTCCCAAGAAGAAATATTTAGCAAGCCAAATGCATTAAACAATTTCCCCATAGTAATGGTAATACAATTCAAATCTCTATTTAAGGCTGAACAGGACAGGCTGTTCTTGTTTCAGCTGCTTAAAACATGGCACTGGTGGAGACTTCTTCACCTGAAAACATCATTTTGTACTGAAAAAAAACATAATTTCAAAGGTTTTACATTCTGTCTGAATCTTAATCTTTTCTTTCACAATTCTGTTTTTTTTCCTTGTCTTTAAAACTTCTCAAAGTCTTCCTTTTTCCTCAGTGAAATATTTGAGACCTGGAGACCATGAAAATTGTCACATTCTGTGTGCGTGTATGTTTCAGGGAAGACTCCAGGAACCTTCATTGTAAACTAAGGTTCAAAAGAGAAAATAAAAGATGGAAAAATTAATCTGTCTCTGTAAATAAATGGATGGGCTCTAAGCTTTGTAGCCATCTCGTTTGCACTAGACGGACTATGACAAACGGACCCTTTAGCTACCCATCATTCATGTTATGAGTAAGTTTCAGCTTCTACCTATGCGGCATATAACCTCAAGAAAGACAAGCTTTCCATTATAAATGAAAAATGACCTTATTTATCACCGTTGTGATAGACTCAATTTTTTAGTTATTTATCATAACCATGAAAAAAAGAAGAGCAAGTGTATAAATCAATGAGATTTTAAGGAACTACATGTCATGAGTGCTAAATTGAAATTTAGCTGCTACAAGTCCTTCATTTCACAATTTGCAAGAAATGAAAAATATCATTCATTCAATTGATATATTCAAATGAATCTAAGGTCTTGGGTTGAGGTACGTCCTCTTTGCCTCCATCTCGTGCCTCCCATTTGAGGAGTCCTGCTGGAGTTCTTCCCCTTCCAAATGGCTTCTACTGGAAAACCTTTTTTCCATTTTTTCCCCTATTCCTCCTTTCTTGGCCAATATAGTAATATCTGGAATCCCAAGTGTTTATTGGTACTTTTTCTCCCCCCTTGAGTTATGGGCCAAATGCATCTTTTGGGACAGAAATAAGCACTCACGGATTGCATCTTAGGCCATATCTGAATGGTCATATTCATTCATTCATCTGAATGAAATGTAGAAATATATACTTTTTTTTTCCCCATCACATATCTGGAGACTCAACTTTGCAGGATTTTAAAGAGGAGAAAAAATAAAAAGGGGATTAAAGATCAAGAGAAAAATTGCAGCACCTTTGGTATTTTCTTCTCTCCCCCCTCTTTGAACTGAAAGCACAGAAATGTCTGAGAAAGAAACAGCAAAATTGGAGAAAGGCATAGAAGCAACCTTAGTCGACAGGTATTTATTACTAAGTATATGCCAGGCACTGGCACACTGGCCCTGGGGTTACGAGACTGAACAAAAATTAAGTCTAAAAACCCATGGAATACATAGCCTAATAGAGAAGGTAGGTATTCTTTCACTCATCCCCACAATATGCATGAGATGAAAACTGTTGACTGTTCTAAGGAAGAAAGGTATGAGGTATGATATCAGAGTATAGAGGGAATTTAATGTACTCGGTGAAGGATCTCATGGGGAAAAATGGTGCTAAATTGCAATGTACAGAATAAGTGGAAATTGGTTAAGTAAATATAGGTAAATGGAAACTATAACAGGAAGACTCTGTGGCAAGAGGGAACATATTGAGTGTAAGTAAAAGAAAGTGAAAATGAAAAGTTTGTCTGATTGAAACTCAAATTGCTAAGGGCAGTCAGGAAGATAAGGCTGGAGAGAGATAGCAAGAGAGATCACACAGGGCCTCCAAGAGCATTTAAAGAACATTGGTCTAAATGCTCAAATGGAAAAGGATCCATGGAAAGGTGTTTAGTGTGAGGAGTTAACATGATCTGTATTGCCTTCCCAAAATATTTGTTTGGGGCAGTGTGGAGAAAAGATTTGAGGGGAATCATAACAGAGGCAGAGAAACCAGCCAGGAGGCTATTACAGGAGTTGAGGAGAGAGATGACAGGTGTTATCTGGGAGGTGGAGAGATGTGATGGATTATGTTAAATAATAAAAAGGTAAAGAGGGGCACCTGGGTAGCTCAGTGAAGTCTCCAACTGTTGATTACTGCTCAGACCATGATCTCAGGGTCATGAGATTGAGCCCTGCATCAGGCTCCACACTAAGCATGGAAGCCTGCTTGGAATTCTCTCTCTTCTTTCTCTCTGCCCCTTCCCTGCTCTCTTTCTTTCTCTCTCAAAATAAATAAATAAGCATTTAAAAAAATAAAATATAAAAGGTAAAGAGAACAAGCTAAAGGGGGGCAGGGTGGTAGCTGGAGGAGGAAGTTCTGTTGCCTAATTTAGCTTCTTTGGTTGTTTTAATGTGAGAGAATTGAACATTCTTAAAAGTTATTGAGAAGGGTCCAGGTAAGAGAGAAAGGGAGTTTAAAATATCAGAAAACTGTAGAGTGAGAGAGATTCCTTTTTTAATGATTTTTTTTTAATAATCTACACCCAAAGTGGGGCTTGTACCCACAGCACTGAGATCAAGAGTCTCATGCTCCTTCAACTGAGCCAGCCAGATGCTGCGAGTGAGATTCTTGAGAAAGCAGGAGAGGTAGAGGTGAATTCTGGGGGAGGAGGATGTTCCCTGACATTCTCTCCTTTCCTTCACTTTTCTCCATATTGCTGGGCTCCCACCCTAAGATTTAGGAGCCACAAGTATCTCCAACAAGGGAGAAGTTATTGAAACAGTAGTGTGGTAGCAAGATAGAGCACCATAGCCAAGGCTATGTATTTTTTGAGGAAAAGTACAGAATATATTGTCGTATGGAGACATTGTTTTAATATAGCTAATTACAACTGTGGTATGCTATTATATTTTATGAAAATCTTCGGTTAAGTACTTTGTGTTGGGGTCACATTGGAAACTAGTAGGTGTATCACCCACTTTCTTCTACTAGAAGGAGTGGTCTTGGATTCAGAGAGACTCTCAAACTCACAAAGTACGATAGATTTTACCCAACACCAAGTATACTTAGCTTTCATACAGGATATATGACAAAAAACAACAGAACAGCACAAGTCTTGTACCTTCCAGCAACAGCTTCCAATGTTTCAGCCGTTTTGCACTTATATGCATGTGGTCACAGGAGCTAAGCAGAATGTGTGCAGGTAATTTCAGAGAAGCTCTCAAGTGTTTGTGACCAGCCAGCCGGGTAACCCGTCAGGCATCACGACTGCACTCCTCTGGGGCAGCAGCATCTCATCAACAGTATTAACTGTGCCTTGCTTATAGCTGCTTAATTTAGTTTATCTTCCTTGGCCAGATTTTCACTTATTTGGGATCTGTAAAGGTAAACTCCTTCTCATTCCTTGAGATAATATTGCAGTAGGTTTCACCAAATTCCAAGTCCTCAGGCATCCCTGAAGATAGAAGAAAAGCCTCAGAACCATGTTACTTCCCTTCTACTGCTGTTTTTATTACTATTAACCTATTGTCAAATCATCTGCTAAAATAACTCGAGGCAGTTTACTTACTTTGATTAGTTTTGCATTATTTATAGGTAATCATTAAAAGTTCTCTACAATATAATGCAGTCATATATTTTTCAACTGTCTTGAATAATTATGTAACATTACATTACATTAAGCTTACATTAAGAGAAATTGCTAAGCATTGGCTCGGTTATATATAAATTAAAACTTTTCTTACAGATATTTTGGGAACTTGAGATATCTCATCACTGAGAATAAAAATTATTCTATATATTAGAAAAATTTCAGAGTAATTTTCCTGGCATTGAAATAATTTTCCTAAAAAAAAAAAACTCATGTTCTTACATTAACAACTATTCATTAATTTATTCATTTATCACTTTATCTCCCCAAATAATTATAGAAGAGCTGCTATATACTGAGGCTAGGCAATAGCATGTGTCCTCAAGGAAATTTGATCTACAGACTAGAAATCATGTTAAAATATCCTTTGCTTAATTCTTGTGCAGAAATGGATGGGGGAATTTCTTATGTATACTGTGTTAGTTAAAAGTATACAGCTACTAATAATAAACCAGACTAATACTGATCAAAACAACCACAAAGGTGTTATTTTTCCCATCTGAAAAGTCAAAATAGGTAGGCCTGGGCTGATATGGCAGATTCGTAATGACATCAAGGACCAGATTCTTTTTTTTGCACTATTTACTCAGCTATGTTTAGTCTGTGGCTTTTGTCCTCATGCCCCTAGCCTCATGGTTTCAAGATTACTGCCTGTCCTCCAGCTTGCATCTTCATTCCCCAGAGAGAGAAGGGAATGAGTGAAGTAAAATGTTTGAAGGCACATTTTAAGTATTTTCTATCTTTAATAAGCCTTAGACAACTCCTGCCCCCTCAACTTCTGATTGCATCTCATTGGCTAAAACTGTGTCACATGGATGCATCTGTAAAGAAGTGTGAGAATCTGAACATACTGAATATAGGTACACCATTATCCTTAACAAAATTGGAGGTTGGTAAGGATATTAGGTAGGCAGCTCTAATTGATAACTGTGCTTCATATTATGTTACTTTACCAGGACACTTTCTTAATCACCAATTTTTAAGAAATTTGTTTTGTGTTAAAGAAAAAAAAGTTTAACTCATTGTTTTATATATCTATATCAATCTTCTATGACCATAACTTAAAAAAATGGAAATATGGAAATTTAGAACTTAAATTTTGATTCTTTTTATGAAGAGAAACCTATTTTAAATTATCTTTATGGTGACTTAGAAGCCTTAGTTAAATTCTATAACTTTTTCTCTTTTACTTAGCTTTCCTTTAGAAGGTTTGACATTGGAGAACTTTGACTAAGAACACATTACCATGGCAAAACATAATATTCACATGTACTAACCTATTTTGGTTTGGGAGATTTATTTACAATGGTGTATAATTTTCTTCTCTTCATTGAAATATAGAAGAATAAAATGATTAGCTGTGACTTTTGAAACAAGTTTATATTTAAAATCACACTTACATCCAGAGATTCATTACCAATCAACATTTTTGCAATATTTTCATTTATTCCTATAAAATTAAACTTCTAAAAGCTTATGACTATTTTTTATGACTTTCTATTGCCTAGATAATTTTGTTGCATGTATCAGGAATTGTGAGTCTTGAAAACTTACAAGCTTAGAGCAGTGATAAAATTTCAAAGTAGCAATAGATTTCACAAGTGCATTTATTAAGAAAGTATACATCCACACTTATGCTTATATATATAACAGATACAAGTAATACATACATAAGAAAAAAAAACCTCTTTTTTGCCCCCAGTCTTTAATAATATGCACAGGCTCTAAAAAAGAACTGGAATTGTACATTGCAATGAGTTTAGGTCTGTTTAAAATTGCTGTTCCCTACAATAAATTTACAGAAATGTCTCCTTTGTGTTTGGAAATACTGATAACTCCCCCTGGTAAAGCAAAACATGATAGTTTCAAATTATCTCTCAACAAGAATATTAGGGTTTGGAGGAAATCAGAGGGATAAGATGCTAACATTTCCTGAAATGGGAGGAAAGTTTGGTAAGTGGAGATAGCAGAAGGTAGTGTTAAAAAATAAATAAATAAATAAATAAACTGAGTAAATTTGAGGATCTAGTTGGCTTTATTCAATTATTCATGAGTTGGGCAGCATCCTGTCTAGCAAATAAAAAAGAACTCTGAGGAATGGTGTAAAATGGAAGGTTTTTAGACAGAGAATGGGAGTAGAGGGAGGGATGAGGAGGTCAAAAACAAAAGAAAATATTGTTTCCAACAATGCCACCTTCCCTTTGTGGGGAAGGCAGGGGCTGATCAGAGATCACGCCAATCACCTCACTAATGCTGGCCAGGAAATTCCAGACTGACTGATTAGAGGTCACATTCCTGGACAAGGCTGAAACTGCAGTTAGGTTGCTGTTAAGTTTTGGTTTGCTGGCGTGGGGCTTAGCACAAGTGACTCCATTTTCAATCTGTTGTTTCTTTAACAGTAGGGAAATCAGCATACTTTTTAGATCTAAACATTAGTGTCCTTTCTACAGTCATATGGGAATAACATTCAATGCATTTAGAGCAAGGAATGCAGTGTGTCTACTCTCATGGAAGAATAGATTTTACTTTCAGGTAACATTGAAATGAATATTGCATCTTCCATTTTCTAGTTATATAACTGTGGGAATTTATTTGATCTCTCTTGGGCTCCATTTCATTACAAAATTGGTGTGGGTATTAAATATGGAAGACCCTAATACAATGACTGACATATCCCAGGCATTAGTAACATTAACTGCAGTGATTCATTTAGTCACATAGCTCTAAATATCATCTGTATGCTAATATTTCCCCAATGCCTATCTCTATCTTGAAGCTGTCTGCTGAACTTCACACTGTTACCTCCAACTGACTACTCAACATGTCTACTTGGATGTCTGATGTGCACTTCAAGTTTATTATGCCCACAACTGAATTTCTGATCTAACACCTTATCCAATTTATCCCAACATAAGCAATGGTGAATATATCCTTCCTTTTGCTCTAACTGAAAAATTTGGAGTGATTCATCCTTTACTCATTTTATCTCTCATATCCCCAAATTAATTACTTATTAAATCTTATTAACGTTACCTTCAAATTATATCCAATATAATACCATTTCCCAATACCTCTGCTACTATTTCTATGGACAAGCCACTATTATCTTTAACCAGGCTATTATAACGGCTTCCTAACTAATGTACCTCATCACTGGCTTTTGCTACTCCTACTCCCCACCAAAGTCTCTGTTTGACCAGCAGAGAGTGGAGTCATCATAGTCCTGCTCAAAATGCTTCGGTTTTCCCATGCCACTCAGAGTAAAAGCCAAACATAACAAGTGCCCACAATGTTCTGGATGCTTTGACTTCCACCTACAATTTTGACTTCCTGTATATCTACTCACCGTCAGGTTCCCGGTGCTCCAGACCTGCTTGTTCTTCCTGAGCAGAGCAAGTACACACACACACACACACACACACACACACACACAGACACACACACACACACACACACAGGGTTTTTACTTTTTCTGGACCTCAATGTCCTATCCCCACTAGGCATAGATTGTTCTTCCTCAAATGCCAGCATGGTCTGTTCCTTCACCTCTGTTAGGTCAGAGGTCATTTCAGTGAGGCTGACTAAATAGACTCCAGGACTATTTAAATATCTATTCCTCTCCTCTCCCTTTCTCTGTGTCCCTTTTGCTGACTTATTTTTCTTCATACAGCTTATTATGTGACCTAAGATATATTTACTTATGTACTTATTAATTATTGGGCCTGGTGCATGGTAGTCACTCAGTAAATGCTCATTACGTGAATAAATGTGTCAATAGAAGCAATTGAAAGTAAACTTAAGTTTAGTCCCTTCTCGACCTATTTCATCTGAGTGGAGACATCATTTCTGTTTTCTATGCTCAACTTTAGAAGATAGTGGTAACAAAACTATGAGGTAAATGTTTTAATTTTTAAACTAAATTTACAAGCTTGCTAAATCCTATCTGGTAAAAAAAAAGAGCATAAATTGCTCTCTCTATATATACAATATATACATACATTGATGAGAATTTAAATGTTTTGACACTTAACTATATTTATACGTGGTTCATATTTAGCCTTTTGTGTGAGTTTTGTGTGCCAGCATGCATACAATGCAGTCATGTTTTTTGAAAAATTGTATTTCTTTTCTTGAATTACAAATATTAAGTATCATGTATTTGACAGCAATCTGTGTTTAAGAGTCTCAAAAGGAAATCATCTTTCTCTAAATTACCATCAATATCTAATTGGTTAAACAGAATAGATTTATATCAGCCTTTAAAAATAGGTAAATTTGAATGTGTTGTCAAGAAAATAAGTTCTCATATATATATATATATATATATATATATATATGTTCAAATCAGTGAAAACATGTAGAACAAATATATAGCTCTTATATGGAAGAAGAAACTGTAGCCTGTGTGTTAGTAATGGCTTTCTCTATGTGCTGAATGACAAACTGCTCACAATCTTTACCGAATAATAAGCCTGTGCTTAAAAAGTTAAATATTTTCCTGATGTCATTTATTACTTGAAATATAAATATTGTTTCTCCGTTGTTCATTAATTTTTAAAGATTCAAAAGTCCAACATTATAGAAAGTTTATGACCCATTTTATACAAACCTCCTGTCGTTCGTATCTCCACACCACTGGGAAAGGTCAATTAGGGTTGTTTTGGAGAAGAGAGCAGGACTTATATACATAAGTGGGCATATACTGTTGGTTGACTCACTCCACTCCCTTCCACATTTCCCTTTTTCCTAGCCACTTTTTAATAGTTGAGCAAGACATGGCCATATGACCCAGCTCTTGTTGATTAGATAAAAGTAAAATCTTTGGCTTCCATGGAGGTTTTTGGGAAGAGACAAAATCAATTGGCTTTTCCATTTACTTTTTTTTTTTTTTCTTTCTACTTTTTACTTTCTGGACTATAGATAATGGTGCTCCCTCCCCCCATTCCAGTGTAATTTAGATTCAGCTACTCTGATGTTTTCATGTAAAGTGGAAATTTGATATTAAATAGAACAAGAGAGAAGAGAACCAGCAGTGCTTGAAGAGTATGGGGCTTTATATGGCAACCTAGAAGGCACAGTATGTTTTTGAAGTCATCACCTGCCTCCCCTTCCTTGGATTGAAGCTAAACAGAAGTTTTCCTGGAAAATGCATCAATTGCTTCCTGATTTCTCTCATTTTTGGCAGAGATAGTAGCATCCTGTGGGCTAGTTTACAGCATCCTACTGAGAATCATTCCTTGAGTCCCATTATAGAGCCCACACTCTGCCTTCCAATCTGCCTGATGATATTTCAATAAGTTCTGGCATAATACCTAAGTCAGGGCCCTATGAGGAGACAGAAATCACACTGTCATTAGATTAGGAACAATTTAATATAAAGAATTCTTAATTTTAACAGGGTATTGTAGTAATTGTGATTGCCTAATAAGGAGTTATCAAATATATAAAGAATTTAGGGATATATAAGGCATAGTCACAACACTTAGAGCTAACACAGGACACCCAAGAAAGGAACCAGTTTAAAAGAAGAACATCTTTGGGGTTAAGATCCAGGCCTCATTGTGAGGGTGTGGTCATAGTTTAATGGATGGAGTTTATTACATTGCCATGCTAGCCAGAGTTGCTGGTAATGCATCCTCTGGGTTTCCTTAGAAACTACCTATGGGGGTAGGGTGTGCCATGTGTTGCTGGCTACTGCCACTGCAGAAGCCGCTCACACTTCAAGGACCTGGCCCTGCAGAGAGAGACCTTCTACAATGCAGGGATTTGTTAAGAAGCATACCCTGGAACCAGGAAGAAAAGCCTTAACTCCTGCCATGTGCCTCCAGCACCCTCTACTGACAAAGCAAAATTAGCATCAGGCCAGTTGGCAAAGGAGAAATCTTTAGAGTCCAGTTCTATCACAGAATGGACAATGTAATGTGCATTTGGGGCCGGGGGCCTTAAATCAATCACTAGTACACACATGCACCTGAATTCTGATAAATCACCAACTCAGAGCCTTGGCACATGGAGTTCTCAGGCTTCTAATGTTCTTCACCCAAATATGTGTGAGGAATCTGCTTCTTTACTCCTCGTGTCCCATTTAGGGTTACCTCTTCGTTAAAAACCTATGTGTTTATTTTGTGAGTTGAATTGTGTCATTTCAAAATTCATAAGTTGAAGTCCGACTTTCTGCTAGCTCACAATGTGACCTTTGGAAACAGGCTTTATAGAAGTAATCAAATTAAAATGAGGTCACTTGCAGTGGCCCTTCATCCAATATTACGAGTGTTCTTACAAAAAAGGAGGCTTTAGACACAGAGACACACATAGAAGGAAGATGTGAGAGACAAAAAATGACCATCTGTCAGCCAGGAGAGGCCTGGAGTAGATCCTTCCCTCACAGCCCTCAGAAAGAACCAGTCTTTAGAATACCTTGATTTCGGATTTCTAGACTTCAGAATTGTGGGACAATGTATGTCTGTTGTTTAGGCTACCCAATTTGTAATACTTTGTTATGGAAGCCTTCTCCAGGACTATTCTCCCCCTCCCCACTTTTTTATGGCAACAGTCTCAGATTCAAGGTCTAAGCTCTTTTATTCAAACCATGTGCATGTTTGATAGTGCTCTTCGCATTGCAGTTCCTGAGAAAGCTCCTTGGAACCCCTGTGAATTAAGGAGACCTAAGGAGATCTGTACAGATATTCTGATTCAGAGAAAACTAGATACCCACAGCAGTCATTGCTATATAGCATTTCCGACATCCAGCTGGACACGTGTTGTCAATTCCTTGATTATGGCTCAATCTCAGTCTCTAGAGTTATCCTCTGCCATCTCTTGGATATATCCCTTTGGCATCATTATTTTTGTATAATAAGTCACTGGTGTATATAAGTGAGGAAATTTCTCAGCCTGTTTCCTATGTACAGTAGTTTAGAAGTTCAGAGGTCTCTGGTCAAGTTGTAATGTGTCCTTTTAATTTCAACTTGAAATCATTCTTCTCAACATGAGAGTTTGTATAATGTATCAGTTGTAATCCACTATGTTAGGCAAAATTCATATCCATAAATATCTTTGAGGTAGGCCTTTCTCTATCTTGGGCAGCACAGTTGTGTCCTGTTGCAGCTAAAACAAATGATCCAAAAACTTAGTGGCTCAAAAAATATACAAATACATAATTTTGAGGGTCAGAAATATAAAATGGGCTGGCAGAGTTATGTTCCTTCTGGAGTCTCTAGGGCATCATTCCCTGCTTTGCCTTTTCTAGAGGCTGCTCACAGTCTTTTCCTTGTGGCCCCAGAACAAGGCAACCTTTGCTTCCTTTTCTATCTGTCTCTAACTGCCCTGCTTTCTCTTTCCCTTATAAGAACTCTTATGATATCCTTGGGCTCACCCAAATAATACAGGATGATCTCCCCATCTCAAGATGTATAAGTTAATCAAATCTAGGAAATCCCTTTTGTCATGTAGGTCACACATCCACAAGCCTCCTATGAGGCTGCTGAGGTAAGGCTCCCCTGAGAAGCTATAGTATGTGATGGAGGGGATCTGTAGCAAGTGCTTTAAAATTCTCTGAGATTGGACTTTGGGTGATTATGATGTGTCAACAGAGTTCCATCAATTGGAACGAACATACTACCTTGGTGGGGGGAGGTTGATAACGGGGGCAGCAGTGCATGTGTAGAGGCAGAGGGTATATGAGACATTGCTGTGCCTTCTCCTCACTTCTGCTGTCATCCTGAAACTTCTCTAAAAGTGTAAAATTTGTTTTTGTTGTTGTTTAAGTAATATGGCAAATTTTTCTAAAAATGTAACAAATTTGGGGTGCCGGGGTGGCTCAATCGGTTAAGCCTCTGACTTCAGCTCAGGTCATGATCCCACAATTCGTGAGTTCGAGCCCCGCATCGGGCTGTGTGCTTACAGCTCGGAGCCTAGAGCCTGCTTTGGATTCTGTGTCTCCCTCTCTCCCTCCCTCTCTCTCTGCCCCTCCCCCATTGGCTCTCTCTCTCTCTCTCTCTCTCTCTCAAAAATAAATAAACATTAATTTTAAAAAATGTAACAAATTTGTGGGGAAAAAAAGTCTCCAGTTTTTTGTCTGTATGAAATGTTTCATTAGACACTACTGTAGAAGTACTAAAACAGCACCAACTCCATCTTGTTCATGCCACCCAATGACCTCCCTTGAGGCTACCTGTTCCAGCCCCATGGAGGTTCAAGTATGCCTGACCAGAATTTGGGAAGGTTTATTCTCATCTTCCCTAAACTGGTGCTCAGAAGGTGCTTTAGATAACTAGCGGATAGGGCTATCACACAGGTGGCACCACTTTAGATAACTAGGAGACTGGACTGGTGAGAGGGTGGTACTACTTTAGATAACTAGTAGATCTGATTGGTGCACAGCAGTCTTCACTTTAGTTAACTACCCTTCAAACTCACCTTAATGAGCTCCTTACTCTATAAAAGCTCTGGGTCAAGGATCAGACTTTGTGGAGAGTAGTTGTGAACTGTTTGACATATTTCTGTGGTTCCCTCTCCCTTGAACCCCATGCATTAAGTTATTCTGTAAAAGGTATGAAGTAGCTTGCCTTCCCCCTCAACCCCGTTCTCAAAGTGCTTCTGAGTCTGGAGAATACTTTACTCTTCTTCCTCCATTTTCTAACAGCCACGTTAGATTTTTTACTAGGGGTTAACAAAGGTATATCTCACCTCGGCCCTTTCTTTTTTTTTTTTTAAATTTTTTTTTTTTCAACGTTTATTTATTTTTGGGACAGAGAGAGACAGAGCATGAACGGGGGAGGGACAGAGAGAGAGGGAGACACAGAATCGGAAACAGGCTCCAGGCTCTGAGCCATCAGCCCAGAGCCTGACGCGGGGCTCAAACTCACGGACCGTGAGATCGTGACCTGGCTGAAGTCAGATGCTTAACCGACTGCGCCACCCAGGTGCCCCTCACCTCGGCCCTTTCTTACTTAGAGAACATTTTGCTGCCTGAAAGACTGGTCTGAGTCTTTGTTTTACAATTCAGGAATTTGAGCATTGAGAGTAAAAACCGGAAAGTATCTGAAACCTTGATCTATATTTAGTATCCTATGATTTAATTTTTTTCTTTTCTCATTTTAAATTCTTTTTAATGTTTATTTATTTTTGAAAGCGAGAGAGAGAGTGCAAACAGGGGAGGGGCAGAGACAGAGGGAGACACAGAATCAGAAGCAGGCTCCAGGCTCAGAGCTGTCAGCACAGAGCCCACGTGGTGCTTGAACATAGGAACAATGAGATCATGACCTGAGCCGAAGTCAGACGCTTAACCAACTGAGGCATCTAGGCCCCCCTAAAATTTTTTTCTTAATGTTCATTTTTGAGGGAGAGAGAGAGACAGAGCATGAGTGGGGGAGGGGCAGATAGAGAGGGAGACTCAGAATCCAAAGCAGGCTCCAGGCTCTCAGCTGTCAGCACAGAACCCATGAGCCATGAGATCATGACCCAAGCTGAAGTCTGACACTTAACTGACTGAGCCACCCGGGCACCCCCAGACATTTTCTATACTTTCTGGTTTTTCTTGTTTCTTTCTTGTTCTTTCTTACCCTCCTCCTCAGATCCTTTTGTCTATTTTTTGAATATAATTTTCTAGATTTTTTTTCCTTTAAAGCCTGTTCTGCTTATGTTTAAAAAATTTCTAACTTTTCTCTTAGAATAAGGCAATGTGTCTATCAGAAAATAGGAAATAATTGAATTTGTGCTTAGATGTTTTGCAGCAAAAAGGGAGGCTTGAAAAATAAACCTATCTCTCCTGTGAACTACCTGTTAAAGTATCAGCACTATGACAGACCAGCTTTGACTCCTAGTGTGGGGAGCAGGGGACATGTGCACACAGATGCAAAGCTCCCTGCTAGACAACAGGAGCATAAAGGCATGCCATGCACAACTTAAACAGAGATCTCCGACAAGATGCTCAATAGTGATGCTCAAAACCTGAAATGCCACCAACAAAACCCTATTTTCTTCTTCATAGAAGTTACTTAATTTAGGTTAAATATCCATTCTATACCCAGAACTTCTGAATTAAAGTCCTCTGAGGAAGGAAAAAATATGTGTTGGAACTTTCCTTCCTCAACCCTAGGAATATTACTTTCTCAACAGAGGAAACCAACTTTACCCTTTGGAACACTGCTTTAACCAAGTTATGGCCAAATATAAACTGTGAATAAAGCAAATAGATACAAGAAAAAATGGTGGGGGAAATCCTCTGAAGCAATTTCTTCAGGGTCAGTTCAGTCAGTGCTTACTAAGCATCTGGAAAGCATCCCAACTTAGGCCTTTTTTAGACTCTTGAGAGAAATGACAGGTTGGATCAAAACAGGAAATGCAGTGGGGAGAAATGCAGGTGGTGGAGGGGCAAATTGAAGGAGCAGTTTCTAAAGAAGTTTCCAACATATATGGACATATATGTAATACAAATGGATATTAAATATGTGTATGATGTTAAATACAGAGTTATTAGGCATTTTTTACTTTATAGTAGCTTGTCTATATCCTTTCAACTCTACACATGTTAAAGGACTTGAAAGTGACCTTTGTTAAAGGGTACTGTGAAGTCCATGGTGGAGTGGGTTGTGGGGTGATGGTTGTTGGATGAGGCTTACAAGTCCAGGGGGTGTCCCAGGTGACTTGACTCTGCTCTAGTGATTTTCCATTTCTCTGGCAGGCTAGCCCAGACATGTTCCTATGGTGGATAGAGGTGTAAGAGCATGAAAACCCAGTCATTCAAGCATATTTCAAGTTTCTACTTTTGCTAACATTTCATTGGATAAAACAGGCTACAGGGCCCCTCTGAGAGTTCAGTTGCAGGGTTCTGTGTTTTTATAGAGTGAGGTACAGTGACAGAGGAACTTCAATACAACCCATCTATACAGTTGTAAAAATCCCTCCAGCCATTTTCTATGGTCCCAAAGCTTGATGATGGATCTGAAAGTTTCAGGTATCATCAAAGGTTCTTAATATAACCATCTATTTTCACAACAACACTTGAGTTAGATATATTCTGTTCACAAAGGATGACAATGCTGAGGCAGAGAAATAATCTAAGTGGGCTCCGTGAGCTTGGACTCAAAACCAAGTCCAACAAAGCTCTTAATCTTGTTACAAGAGCAGGGAACTAGGGAAGAAGGAATTACTCCTGATTGGAGATAGGCACAATAGTAATTCTAGAAACATCAATAGTTAGGGACTCAGGTTGATAGTAGAGGCTAGTGTTAAAATAGCTGACTATCAAGTGCTGGTTGTTTTGGTGAATTGATAAGATGATTATCTCAAAGTAATTGCTCTTGTTTGATTTTTCTTTAAATGTCTGAATTCTGAAATATCAGGCAATTAAAAAATACTTAATACTTAATTCTTTCCCATATAGAATGAATTAAGAAAGAAAACATAGTTGAATAAAGTTTCACTTCATTGCTCAAGGATTTTCAGGCACCCTTTAAAAATGGCTAAAGAGAATTTTGCTGAGGAATCTTAATTTAACCAGAGAAATCTTTCAGTGCACTCTCCAAATGTGACTGTAGAAAACAGTTTAAGATTGAACAAAGGTACCAGTGGAAAGGGAGAATTGCTCATTTAAAGTATTTAGAGTATGCAGAAATCTGAAGATCCATTTGGAGCAGAAGAAAGAAAGAAAGAAAGAAAGAAAGAAAGAAAGAAAGAAAGAAAGAAAGGGAAAAAGGCAGGGACAGAAAAGGTTAAAGCAATATCATTCTGAGGAGCTCTGTACAATTAATAGATCAATAGAAACGTGTGTGGCTGGCCTTAACAGTCTCAGCAATGAATAGCATTTGCCTAAAAAGGCTTATCATATTTTCCAAATGACCCCCCCCCCAAATGGTAATAAAACCCATTGTGCCACTGTATATAATACACTGCTTATCACACACACACAAACCCACAGACACAGAATTTCAGAGAGATGAATTAAATCCTTCTCTAGGGCATTGAAGCAAAAGTAAAGTGTACCTAGGATTCAAGACATATTAGAAGAAACAGATAAATATCAGAAATCATATATATGTTAACTTCAATTTGAATACCCATTTTAGTATTGTTTAAAATTATATTTAGTGGTAAATATATTCATTGGTAAATCTGATTTTTGAAATTCTGAAAAGTAAACCAATTAACATCAGAGAAACACACAACATTTTCACTTCAATGTTAGCAATTAGCCCGAAAGTCATCTTTCAGGCATCCTAGGAAAGAAATTAAATATTTTCTGACTTCAAGCATAAAATATATAGACGGCTTCAAGCTTCCAATATAATTTTCTTGTCAATATCGACCCAGCTGTCAGTGATTATTCTTGATCTTCAGGCTGTCTGAAGCAAGATGAGCTGGAAACTCAAGCTATTCTTCAATATTAACCTGATCATAACAAACCAAGAGGCAAAGAATTTTCTATCCCTTCCAACTTCTTGTCTCCTGAGGTGATCTTATATCAGAGATATCTCTTGATCTTGAGACTTCAGTTCTCTAAATCAGAAAACCTAACAGTTGTCACTTGGGCGACCCACCAATTAAGTCAGTATGTCCCTATTTTGACAGAAGTGAATAGGGAATTGGCTACGTTGGTAAAATGTTGTAGCATCAAATACCTTGTTTAATTTTTGTTCTCTTCAAACTTCAGAATTTACCTAATCTTTGTTAATTAAAAAAAGTCTGTTCCCTCCATGATAAAAGTTATTTTGAGTTGAATGCTGTCTATAGTATAGGTTTGTTTCTCAATAAATGAAGGGATTGACTCCTAGGACACGCACGCACACACACACACATACACACACACACACACGGCTATATCTGGAGACATTTCCTTGTCACAACTAGGAATGAAGTAATACAGACGTGTGGATAGAGACCACAGACATTGCTAAACAACCAGGAAATCCCCTCATAACACAGAATTATCTGTTATAATTGTTAATAGTGCCCAGGTTGAGTGACTCTGATATAAACAAAAAAACACTGCTGACCTCAATTTCTCCAATCATTTGCTATCTATTCCTGGGTAGAATGGAGCCTAAGGCTAAATTATACATTTAGAAAAAAGGTTTGATCGTGTCATAGTACTATAGAGGAGTCTAGAAAATACTAAATGGAAAATGTTGGGGTGGGTAAAATAATCCATTTGAGGGAAGATAGAGTACAGCTACTTATTTATTTACCACCTACCATGTATCTGGAGCACATGATAGGGTTCAGAGTGATGGGGGAGTGGAGCAGACACAAGGGGCATCAGCTAGGTATGGTGTCTACCAGTCCAATGTCAATAGCTTGTGGTTGATTGTGGAGGAAAGGATGAAGAAAAAGAAAAAAATAAAATGCCTCTTCTTTTCCTTGTTTTTTCTGAGTTGTGCAAATACTAATAATAAATAAATGTGATAAAATCCACGAAAATACAGGGATGTGGATTGGAAAAAGTAACAGCAGGAAAAATCTAACAATTATGAGAAACCTGTGCTGTCCTTGGTAGATCACATGTAACATCATTTCATTTTCCTAACAGTGCTATTTGAAAATGAGGAAATAAGTCAAGAGAAGTTCTGTAATTCATCCAGACAGGCAGCCAAGACTTAGCTTGTTAGACATTGGTTTCAAAGATCTAGGTCTTTCCTTCAATCTCAAACCATCCCGGTTTCTTTTATATGCAGATTACTTGTCTGTAGTTCTACTTCCTCCCACCTCCTCCTCCATTACTTGGATAATGCCTATTCATTCTTCATGTCTCCACTTAGATGACTCTTTCCTGCAACTCTGAATAAAGCACATTTCCAGTGTGCTTCCTAAACTTCTCTAACCATGGCCCACCTCTGCATGTCCTGAATGGCCTGTCTCCACTGACTCTTCTAGAATATAAGCCCCTTGGCTCTCTTACTCAAACTCTCAGTAAATACGATAGTGCATGGCATATAATATATGCTATTCTGTGACTAAACATATGAGCTCTCCCCGGGTATTTTAAAGAGTATATAAAAATACTTTACAAAGATGTACATATGGGAAAACACAAAACAATCCTGCTCATAAAGCCATTGCTCTTCTGTATCTAGATATCCTAAAAAGGAATTGGGATCTTCCATCTTTACCTTAATTGACAGGATCCCTTATCTTCTCTAACCACCAGTGAGGTTAAGCTTGAATTCTGGAGAGTATCGGATGGGAATGGTAAAAAAGGCAACCACACATCCCTTCAAAAGCTTTGTTGTAAGCCCAGGTCTGTTTTCCTGTCTTGGTGATCCAGAGGGTACCCAAAAGAAGGTTCAGTAACTCTACCTTCTACGATAAGCCTACAGGCAAAAATATTTTCATTCACTCTCACTTTGAATAATTCATACAAAGGAAGAAAATATCTCCACTCTGATAGAGTGTTCACAATATATTATCTCAGAGGTAAGATTGTGGAAGAGCAGAGTGTTTTTAAAAAGTTAGTATCTGGGGCGCCTGGGTGGCTCAGTCGGTTAAGCGTCTGACTTCAGCCCGGGTCACGATCTCGCGGTCCATGAGTTCAAGCCCCGGGTCAGCCTCTGGGCTGATGGCTCAGAGCCTGGAGCCTGCTTCCGATTCTGTGTCTCCCTCTCTCTCTGCCCCTCGCCCATTCATGCTCTGTCTCTCTGTCTCAAAAATAAATAAACGTTAAAAAAAAAAGTTAATATATCTTTCCCAAGAGAGTTGTCCTTGGATCTGTGTCTATTTTGCAAGAGAAATGTAAAATTACCTGAATTATCTGTCACTTAGGAGATTCATCACTCACTAGTTAACCAAGTTCTTATTGAGGTGTACCACTATATCCTGAGAATTCCCGTAATATACTGCAAATGAAAGTCAAAATGTTTCCAGACTGAAATTTGATGTTTTTTGGGTATCTAGGACTGTGCTTGAACTTTGTAAAGTGTTCTATCTGTAAAAGTAGAAGACAGCCTAAACAAGTGGCTTGGGAATATAACTAACTTAAGCTTCTCCACGGGAGAATTATTCCCAAGAAGTAAGTAATTCAACTTATTTACACTTGTGACCTATGTTTTCTTGTGTCTTAAAGTTAGCATATTTAAATGTTTTTAATATGAAACAAATGAGCAAAAACCTATAACTTGTTTTTTAGGCTGACAGTTTTTGATACAAAAACATGACTTTATTCTCAGCGGATAGCATGTTATTTATTTGGAATTTCTTGAGTAATTTTGTGCTACCATTATAACACAGCTTTATTTTATGATATCTTGTGATTTTAATATAGAATTTGTGTAAAGCAAATTTGAAAGGGGCCCTCCAAATAGCAAATATATATGAAACGATATCAAGGGCAAATGTTTTCCAAAAACCATGCCAATGCACTAATTCTCATCTAATGAATCTTAAGAAATGCAATGATCTCATATTTGTTTTATTGTTAAAACTGTGGAGGTGGTTTAACAAGTGTTTTCACATCATGTGTGCTTTGTTAGATGTTAAAACAGTTTTTTTTTAAGCGGCATAATTAAAATAGAATGGTAGGTGCCCTGGGGAGACATTCACAGTTCTGTTTAAATATAAGTGCAATTTCACAGATGTTAGCCAAAATTTCTAAATGTATGCTTGCTTCTAAAGTCCTATTTAAAAAGACATTTTCAAAGTATTCTCTCAAGACCTTTTCAGTGATTCTGTTTCATTTAGTAGGTTTCTTCATTAGAAAGAAAAACATTCATTCATTTTAATAAAGCAAAAATACTGATTATGTAAGAATATATTTCCTAAATGTTTATAGCAAAGGTGAATTCTAAAAGTTCCTCCACACACCTTTGGACTTCAAGTGCCCGGGATTATATTAATGATAATCCTTGGTTCAAAACACAATCATTATTGGTCTATACATGGGTAATCTTCCTTCTTTCCCTTTTAATAATAGAATGAGCGCCTGCAAACTTACTGTGCAAAACAAAGCCAGGATCTCCAGATTATCGTATATTTAATCATCAGTTGTCCTTGTCCATCCCCCTGTCTGCCTCCACCAGAGAAAGCCATTCTCTTGGGTCCTGTATTCATCATTTCATGGATTTTGTGTGTGTGTGTGTGTGTGTGTGTGTGTTTAAATTTTATTGGTATTCCAATTTTATCAATTAATATTTATTGCATTTGACTAAAAGACATAAGATTAGCTGATATTGTGGATTGTTATTCTTTCTTAAACTTGGAAACTTTCAATTTATAAATGACTAATATTACAAAACCCTGCCTCTAACTCAGCTGTCTACAGCATGGATCCTTAGAACCTATGTTATTACTGATCATTAGATTTCAAATTGTGTTTACTAATACTAATGATGATTACCTGATTTCATGGTCCTGGGTGTAGACCATGTGCAAATAAAATAAGAAGGTGATAAGGGTGTTCCTGGGTGGCTTTGTCAGTTGAGTGTTTGGACTCTTGATTTCAGTTTAGGTCATGATCCCAGGATGATAGGATTGAGCCCTGTGTTGGGCTCCACTCTGAGTGTGGAGCCTGATTAGATTAGAATTCTCTCTCTCTGCCCCTCTCCCCTTCTCTACTTCTCTCTCTCTCTCTCTCTCTCTCTCTCTTTAAAGTATTAGATACTGTTAGGGTTGTATCCTACTTAGGTTATTAATAAGCAAATATTCAACTTTGAAATTATCTAGCCTTTTTAAAAACTCATTTTTTTCTCAGCAATTTAAGATATTAATATTCTACCTTATTAGTGGCTCTTGATTTTTCTTCCAAATAAAGAGATCTCAAAATATATAGAATTTTAATAAATTATTTAGGGCCCAAGTTAATAGTGCTTGAGGCAGAAGCTTAGAGAATATGGGGGAAAAAAGGGCCAGAGAATGCAACATCTTTTACAGCAATAAAAAAAACAAAAAAAAAAAAAAAGCAAAAAAACAAAAAAACCTTATTGGTTTATAGTTTGATACTTTACCAATTTTGTTCCCTTGAGTTATGTAAGGATTTTCAGAATCCTTTGTAGCAGAAAATAAATGATCATGTTCTTTATTCAAATGATTTCACAGAAACTCAAGGTTTAAGGTCATCTATATATTATAGAACTTGGAATCATTAAATTTCATACCTGAAATACTTTATAAATTTTTTAATGTTTATTTTTGAGAGAGACAGAATGTAAGCAGGGGAAGAGCATAGAGAGTGGTAGACACAGAATCTGAAGCAGGCTCCAGGCTCTGAGCTGTCAGCACAGAGCCCGATGTGGGGCTCAAACTCACAGATCAGACCACAAGATCATGGCCTGAGCCGAAGTTGGACGCCTAACCAACTGGGCCACCCAGGCACCCCTCATACCAGAAATATTTTAGATTTCTAGGCTATGAAGTACACCACAGGGTAATTTCTCACTAATCACACATTTGTTGGACACAAGTATTAAGGTTAAGATTTATATTGTATATCTTTACAGATTTAAAAGAATTTCAGAAGTATATGTTACTTAAGCATCAGTTCTCTTACTCAAGGAAACTTGATTTTGCTCTCAGTAATTAAAAAACAAAAACAAAAAACCCTCCATGTTTGACTGAAGGGCTGTGGACATACTGCCTTTTTCTCCCCCAGCTTTATCGATACATCATTGACAAGTAAAATTGTTAAATACCAAAAGTGTACATTCTAGAGATTGGATTTGATGTACGTATATATTGTGAAAAGATGCCCCCATGTAATTAACACATCCATCACCTCACATATTTATCTTTGTATTTGTTTGTTTGTTTTTGTTTGGAGAAAACATAATTTTCGTAGCAAATTTCAGCTATACAACACCATGTTATGCACTATAGTCACCATTTTTTTTTATGTTACAACCTTAGATCATATTCACTTTATAGTTGAAAGTCTGTACCCTCGTGCCAACCTTGCCCTATTTTCCTCACCTCCAGCCCCTGGCAACTACTTTTCTGTTTCTAAGAATTTGACATTTTTTTTTTAAGATTCCGTTTGTAAGTGATACCATGCAGTATGTGTTTTTCTTTGGCTTCACTTAGCATAATGCCTTCAAGGTCCATCTGTGTTTTCACAAGTGGCAAGATTTCATTCTTACAGCTGAATAATATTCTAGTGCACACGTGTGTGTGTGTGTGCACGTGCACCACATCTTGTTTATCCATTGATAGGCACTTAGTTCTAGATCTTGGCTATTATGAATAATGCTGCAATGAACATGGGAGTGCAGATACCTCCTTGATATCCTGTTTTTATTATTTCCTTTGGTTCTATACCCAGAAGTGGAATGGCTGGATAATGTGGCAGTTCTATTCTTAGTTTTTTGAGGAGCCTCCATTCTGTTTTCCACCACGACTACACCCATTTGCATTCCCGTCAACAATGCAAGAGGGTTCCCCTTTCTCAACGTCCTCACCAACATTTGCTACTATGGTCTTTTTGATGCTAGATGTTCTAACATGTGTGAACTGATATCTCATTATTTGAATTTGCATTCCCTTGATAACTGATATTGAGTACCTTTTCATGTACCTGTTGGCCATTTATATGTCATCTTTGGAAAAATGGCTCTTCAGGTCCTCAGCCCTTTGTTTTAGTTGGAGAAATCTATATTTGCTATATAGTTTTGAGTTCTTTATATATTTTGGATATTAACTATGTATCCTATATCTGATTGGCAAATATCGTATTCCATTCTATAGGTTGCATTTTTATTTTGTGGTTTCCTTTGCTGTGTAGAAGCTTTTCAGATTGGTATAGTCCCACTTGTTGGTTTGCTTTTGGCCTTTGGTTTCGGTGTCCTTCCAAAAAAATCATTGTCAAGACCCTGTCAGAGAGATTTCCCTAGTGTTTTCTTCTAGGACTTTTATGGTTTCATGTCTTATGTTCAAGTCTTTGATCCATTTAGTTGATTTTTGTATGTGGTGTAAGATACTTTTGAACACTGACCAAAAGCAAAATGTGGTTGGAATTTTATTCTTAGAGAATGGAGAATTTGAGGAGATGGGGTGATGTCAAGGCTCTTTGTCCTTCTTTGTCAATTCAAATAAATTTAGCTTAAGTCCAGCATTCCTTTCGATGTCTGAGGATTAAGTGAAGGAGATGCTCACATTTACTCCAGATAGTGATTCCTGTTTCTACCAATTTTTACATTTCATCTGTTGCAATTGTTCTTTTATTCTCAGATTTATCCAATATCTATATCTCATAATACACCCCTCAGGCAAGGTGGTTGGCTGCTTTTAAGAGAACTTTAGTGAAGATTTGGATGTTTTGGCTTGGGATTAGAAAATTGAAGAGTAAGTGATTTTATTTATTAATTTTATCTTTTAACATTTATTTATTTGAGAGAGAGAGAGAGAGCATGAGTGTGGGAGGGGTAGAGAGTGAGGAAGACAGAGTCTAAAGCAGGCTCTAGGCTGCAAGCTGTCAGCACAGAGCCTGATGCAGGGCCTTGAACTCATGAACTGTGAGATCATGACCTGAGCCAAACTCAGACGCTTAACTGACTGAGCCATACAGGCGTGCTACAGAATAAGTGACTTTAAAGTGGATAATAAACAGCTGCCCTAGTAAGGTCCCCATCATTCCCCCTTCTAGATAAAATGCTTGATTGATCCTCTCTTCCATATTGTCTCCAGTCGCCTCCCTCATCTGTAGCCTCTTCTTCACCCTCACAGCCCACAGTCCCACTTGGTAGATTCTTATTCATTCATCATGCACAGTAATTTCTCCTTCTGTTTTATGCTTGCTTATCCAGTCCACTCCCTAAGTATTCCCTAAGGACAGGGTCCTTTAAGAGGTTTCTTTTCCTATTAAAAAAGTCATCTTTCTAAGAAGTCTATGTATCACTCATATTTTTCCTTTTATGTAGAATAATATGTTATTTCTTCAATACATGCTATTGTTTTATTTTGGTGAATAATAAACCTATTAAAATACTATGTCAAATATGGTTTTGTTCTCATAACTCTTTTTCCACATAGGCTCATAAATTCTGCTTCCGTAAATTATTTTATCAAGGGGGTACTCAGAAATATGAACCCAAGGCTGCGGAGGGAATATTATAGTTAAAAATAATTAAGAATGATTGTACCCAGTCTTTGGTATTTACATGATATGTTTTGGTTTTGTTTTTTTTTTTTTTTACAGCAAAACTATATTCTAATTTTCTTTTGTATTTTAGGTTCCTAGGTAACCCTAGGCATGTCATTAATGCAGATGTAGAATGCAGGAGGCGAACACTATTTCTGTTAACTTCAATTCTGTGCTCTCCTCTTTAGAATCTGTGGTAAATTACCCAGAGAGACTTTGTTACTTTACTTCTTATTAACTTCCCTTTTGGAAAAAATAAAGATTGTAAGATCCAGGTTTTAGCTAGGGCTTATGACTTTCTGGATAATTACTTTTTTTGTAAGTGGATGGGAAATATATTGACCATACTTTATGCTTTAAGGATTATTTCATTTCTTAATTATTCTTTTGATAAAATAGGAAGGAGAGGTGCAGCTAAGCCACCAAAAGCTGAAGCTGCCACTGTAGAAGGCAGAAAGCCCCAAAGAGAACTAATCCTTTTTCTTTTACCTGATAAGTTAGAACAGTTTCTCCTTCCATGTTAAGTAGAGTGGTGAATTCTTCCAACACATCCATGGTGATCCTTTCTTTGATAATACTTCTTTTGTTGATTTTCTTTGCTATGGTAGGAGATCTGGTGCAGTGTGCTCACTTCATGGAATGATTTTTTTCTTTTTTAATTAGTGACCACAAGTTTCAGTTTAAACACTGTTTTTCTGCTATTTTTTAAATAAGTAAAATATTGCTCTAAATCTCTATTGTAAAGCACTTAGGTGTTAATTGTTAAACGTTTGCCAAGTAACTGAATTTACTAAGCTTCTACTTAATAGTAACCAGGCACTTTGCTTGGGGATCTAATTGAATTTAGACTGTCTTCTACTCAATTGATAAATATTGCTACTCGTGTATCTGCCTGCCCCCTATTTTTGCTTCAAGCTTTTTATTTTGGAACATTGTTGCTTTTTCTCAAAATCTTATGATACTGCTGCAGTAAGGAATGTCCTCCATTGTAATGATATCTAACATTTACTGAGTACAGTAGGCCCCTCTTATCCTTAGTTTCACTTCCCCCTGACAACTGTAGTCTACAAGCAGATGATCTTCCTTCCTGGCAAATCCTCAGGAAGTCTGTAATAGCCTAACTCTGTGTCACCATGCGTATGTCAATCACCTCCTTGCATCTCATCTGCAGGCATTTTACCATCTCATGTCATCACTAGAAGCAGCAGAAGTACAGTACAATAAGATAGTTTGAACAAGAGACCACATTCATATATCTTTTATTACAGTATGTTATAATTGTTCTATTCTATTGTTCTTAATCTCTTACTGTGCCTAATTTATAAATTAAACTACCATAGGTATGCATGTGTAGGAAAAACAATATAAATAGGGTTTGGTACTACCTGCAGCTTCAGGTATCCACTGGGAGTCTTGGAATGTATTCTCTGCAGATAAGGGGGGGTTTACCTACTATACTTTCTATGTACAGGCTCTGTATCATGATCTTTAACTTTATTTTTTTAAGCTTATTTTGAGAGCAAGCTTAAGTGGGCGAGAAGCAGAAAGAGGGAGACAGAGAATCCCAATCTCAAGCTGTCAGCACAGAGCCTGACATGGGGCTTGAACTCATGACCCTATGAGGTCAATATGAAGACTTAAGCAAGATCCAGAGTCAGATGCTTAACTGACCTCCCCAGCACTCCAAGTACTATGTTCTTTAAATGCACTTATCTCAAGTAATCTTCTTGACTTGTGAAGCAGTACCATCTACATTTTATTGTTGAGGAAAATGAGGAACAGTAAGGGCAAGTTACTTGACCAAGGTAACACAACAAGTAAGTATTGGAACAGGAATTTAATTTGCAGGATGACTGCCTCAGAGTCTACATTCTTTTTTTTTTTAAGCTTTATTTAAATTCCAGTCAGTTAACATACAGTGTAATATTAGTTTCAGGTGTACAATATAGTGATTCAGCACTTACTTACAACACATGGTGCTCATCACAACAAGCATGCTCTTAATTTCCTATCACCGATGTAACCTATTCCCCCACCCACTTTGCCTCTGGTAGTCACTAGTTCTCTATAGTTAGAATCTGTTTCTCGGTTTGTCTTTCTTTCTCTATTTGCTCATTTGTTTCTTAAATCCCACATATGAGTGAAATCATATGGTTTCTGTCTTTCTCAGACTTATTTTGCTTAGCATAATACACTTTAGCTCCATCCATTAAATGGCAAGATTCATTGTTTTTTATGGCTGAATAGTATTCCATTGTGTGTGTATGTGTGCATACACACACACACACACACACACACACACACACCAACTTTTCTTTATCCCTTTATCAGTCCATGGATGTTTGGGCTGTTGCCATGATTTAGCTATTATAGATTATGCTGCTCTAAACATCAGGATGCTTATTTTTTATTTTTTTTTTAATATATGAAATTTATTGTCAAATTGGTTTCCATACAACAGCCAGTGGTCATCCCAAAAGGTGCCCTCCTCAATACCCATCACCCACCCTCCCCTCCCTCCCACCCCCCATCAACCCTCAGTTTGTTCTCAGTTTTTAAGAGTCTCTTATGCTTTGGTTCTCTCCCACTCTAACCTCTTTTTTTTTTTTTTTTTTCCTTCTCCTCCCCCATGGGTTTCTGTTAAGTTTCTCAGGATCCACATAGTATTTTTGTATTCTTTGGGTAAATACCTAGTAGTGCAATTCCTGGGTCATAGGGTATTTCTTTGCTTAAATTTTTTGAAGAACCTCCATACTGTTTTCCATAGTGGCTGCACCAGTTTGCATTCCCCTTTGTCTGCATTGTTGCCAACACCTACTGTTTCTTGTGTTGTTGCTTTTAGCCATTCTGACAGGTGTGAGGTGATATCTCATTGTAGTTTTCATTTCCATTTCCCTGATAAGGGATGTTGAACATCATTTTATGTGTCTGTTAGCCATCTGTATGTCTTCTTTGGAAAAGTGTCTATTCATGTCTTCTGACCATTTAATTGGATGATTTGTTTTTTGGGGGGTATAGAGTTTTATAAGTTCTTTATATATTTTGGATACTAACCATTTATTGGATATGACATTTGCAAATATCTTCTCCCATTCCATCAGTTGCTCTCTAGTTTTGTTGTTTCCTTCTCTGTGAAGAAGCTTTTTATTTTGATGTAGTCCCAAGAGTTTATTTTTGGTTTTGCTTCCCTTGCCTCAGGAGCTATATGTAGAAAGAATTTGCTATGGCCAATATCAGAGACATTACTGCCTTTGTGCTTTCCTAGGATTTCTATGGTTTCAGAGCTTTAATTTACGTCTTTACTTATTTTGAATTTATTTTTATAGTCTTCAAATCATTATATTAAAGTAGACCTTTCATTTGTAAAAGCAGGGGGACTGTCAACTCTGATGGGTCAGGATAAGATGAAAGTGATGAGGAGTTATACTGTGTATAGTAAGAAAGGGGGGTAAACCTGACTCTACCACTTTCCAGCCTGGGAGGCCAGAAGGTAATAGCACTTTCTCATGAGTTTCTCATGAGAATTAAATTAAATAATACATGTAGAATGTGTAGTTCATTGCCTGGCAATAATTAATTGCCATTAAACATCTGCTTTTATTATAACGATGATTAGTTTGGGATATTTATACTCATGTGTTCCTGTTGTTAAAAACAAAACAAGACCTTAAAGATCAAGTCAATCCCTGCCTCAATGACCATTTAAAGAAGATATTTATATGAAATATTCTCTGGACTCATGAATGTTATTTAAAATTTTAATTTTTTATTTGATCCATGAGATCAAATTAATGCATTTAATGTTTAAACTTGTAAAAATTTGATTATTCACCTTTTTATTTTAATTGTATTTTCTCCTCAACCATCTACCACAATAAGTTTCACACCTGCAGAAAAGTTGAAAGAACACTATAACACATGTATTTCCTTAGTACAAACTTAATAACTTTTAACATTTTACAAATGGAGTTTCTCCTTACCTTTTGTTCATGTGTGTGTGTGTGTGTGTGTGTGTGTGTGTGAAATGTTTGGCTGAATTATTTCAAATAAAATTGCAGAGATAAATACACTTCATCCCCAACTTTTCAGGAGGCATCTTTCAAAACTAGGACTTTGTTATACATAATCATATTAGCATCCTCCTATCCAAGAAATTTAATATCAGTGAAATAGAAATGTCCTTGAATATGTAGTTCCTATTCAATTTTCTGTAATTATTTAGTAATTTGTGTTTTTTTTAATTTTGAACAAAATACATTATGATTAAATAATGTAAAATCTGAACTCTTTGAAAATATTAAAGATTATTGGAAACTTAGTAATTTATTATAAGTTTTTCCATATGTATAGTAAATGTAGCATGTCAATTGCCCTAGTCAATTTCACTGTGTTTCCCTCCTCCTTTTTCTAGCAGATCTACCCAGATTTTAAAGAAGGATGACATACTGAAGTTTGCACTGTCACTGTTTTTACATAAAAGTTCTTTGAATGAAAATCTTTCTATTTAGAAATTTTCAAATATACCATGAAACAGAGAACATACTATAATAAATCTCCATGTACTGATTCCCCCATCTTTAATGATTATCCACATTTTGTCAGTCTTACACATCTCCTTTTACAATTCTTGTTTTATCTGTGGGTCCTCCATATAAATGCCTAACAGATAAGATGTATGTGTGTATATACATACACATACATAAACACATATCAAAATGCTGTTACCAATGTCTAATATCCAGGTTCTAATCACTTTTCTGAGTGTCTAAAGAAAAGTAATTTTATTCTTTTTTTATTTTTTCAAATCACCTTTGAACAAGGTCTAACACATTGCATAAGTCTCTTTCTATTTAAATTTTTATCTTGTTTACTTGAAACTCATTTTTGTCATTTGTTTGTAGAGTATCCCATGATCTCTTTGCCTATAGACTTTCTATTGATGATGTTTAAACCATTCCTAACTCACCTGCATTTTCTGTTTACTGATAATAACTAGAGGTTTGCTTGGATTTAGGTCCTCATCTTATTTTTCCAAGAATACTTCAGGTACTTGCTATTGAATTATACCAGGAGGCACACTGCATCTGGTTGTTCTACTTTCAGAGAAACTATGATTGATCTGTGTGTTCACATTGTGTCAATCTGAGCCATTCTTTGTAAGGATCCCCATTAACTGTTCACCTAATGGTTTTAGAATTAATTAATGATAATTGTCTAGCTCCATTATTTCATTAAGGGTTGCAGAATGGTGATTTTCTGCATGTAACATTACTTGTGCATTTATTAGCCTGACTTCTTCCTTGAGGAAGACATTTTCCTCATCATCTCTTTGATAATATGAAGATTTGAAGCCTATTTATTTTGTTCAAAAAAGGCAGGGTAAATGCTTGATTCCTCTAGTTTTATCAATCTGCAGAGTAATAGCTAATTGTCCTCATGTTTCCTGCAGTGATGAATTTCTCACATTTTTAACAATTTCGGCTTTATATGTTTAGTTGATATATTGGTAGAGCAAGAAAACCATTCCTATTGAGTGTCTGGTACCAGGTTTGTTGGAATGGAGGTGGTCAGAGGATCCCCAAAAGCCAGGATCTCCTCAGATTCTGTCATATTCCGAATCTCTTTCACTGGTTCCCATGCTTTCATATGGAGCAAAGAGGGGAAGATATTGTTAACTCTTGGTCTTAAACCCACTTACCTGCCAGACCAATAATTTTTTAACCTATGAGAAGAGAATCATTTTGGGTTGACAATTGAAGGCTATATCTATGCTTTTCTCTACCTATACTTTGAAAGATTATATTTCTTGAGAGTATCAATTAGCTTCCTTCTTCATGTAAGCTGAAAGCTTATTTTTCATTGGCTTGTGAAATAGACCCTGGTCACATTTAGGAGAAAAAATATTTTGAATCTCAAATCCTTGGAGATTCCTTCTTTAATAATATAACCTTATTTATAGAAGCAGTATGTTGAAGAAATAGGCTTATTATGTATCATATTTCATTATGCAGAATATCTTGAATCCTTTTGGGAGTAGGGATTGTAATTAAATAAGGATTAAATTTTTAATCCCAACTGAATAGGAAGATAATCTAAGATTATATAAAGTAATTTGATCATTCATATCTGTCTCAAAATATTCTCATTTCAAAAATAATAGAATTAAAAATGTTTTGACTAAGCCAAAAATATGATCAGGAAAATAAGTAGTTTGATTTATTAGGAGACTTGGATTCTAATCATGATAATGTTAGCAGTTAACTTTGTGATCTTAAGGAAAATATCAGATTCTCATCTGTTAAATGAAACAATAGAATAGGTGAAAACTTAGACCCTTTTGGTTTCTAAGTTTTCTGAAACTCTATAAACATACCTTTGAGTCTGAGCACTAAGGATGAAAACTATGAAGACAAAAGAATTAGCATGACTATAGTCCATGTCTTATAAAAGAACCATCTTCTAGTATAAGCTGTATTTAGCCTCCCCACAAACACAACTATAGCAAAAATCTTTACTATGGAATAGGAACTGTGTTGCGCTATATAAATGTAAAATATTATTTTCCAGTCATGCTGAGCACCTATGCTAATGTTCTATTTAGGCACTAAACTCAGAAGATACTGAAAGACTTACTGTACTTTATAATGATACTGGGCACTTGTAGTGACATATAAAAGATGTTTTCCAAGAGAGCATAGTCACAAATGCCTAAGAACTCTAGAAATCAACCCAGAAATCACATAGAAGGCCTTGTTAATAGAACAAAGAAAACTTATAACAGCTAAGACTCCTCTAAGAGTCCCATCTTTCATTTGTTTTGTTTTCATTCCTATTCTCCCTTTAAACTTTTGAGGGCTTAGTTATTTTTACAAGCACTCTTGCTACCCATTTCTCTTGTTCTCTTTTTCCTTGTGTGTAAACATTACCAAAGTACCACCCTAAAATTTGTAAGAAAGATAAGAATTTTATCTAGACTATTTGCTTGAGAAACCAAAAATTTTAGTTACAACACTGGAAGACATATTTATGGTACCAGATTATATGTCTTGATTATTTGTGTCTGGATATTATTAAAATTAAAAAATACTTTAATGTTATTAATTTATTCCTAGAAATACAATGCTGTAGTAAGTGTTATAGAACATTATTTGTCCTAAATATATGATGAACTTCAAGAAAATGAAATGAATAAACCTGAACTTATCAGAACTAGAATATATATACAGTTCTAAAGTACATGGCACAGATTGCTAACATTGTAAGTAATCCGAGGAACAAAAATCAACTTAGACACATTCTAGAATGCATAAGACATAAACTAGATGCTAAATGATGGGCCAATCTTCTTTTTGTTTTTATTTTTATTTTTTTATTTAATTTTTTAATTTTTTTAACGTTTATTTATTTTTGAGACAGAGAGAGACAGAGCATGAATGGGGGAGGGTCAGAGAGAGAGGGAGACACAGAATCTGAAACAGGCTCCAGGCTCTGAGCAGTCAGCACAGAGCCGGAGGCGGGGCTCGAACTCACATACCGCGAGATCGTGACCTGAGCCGAAGTCGGACGCTTAACAGACTGAGCCACCCAGGCGCCGCTTGTTTTTATTTTTTGAGAGAGAAAGAGTGCTTGCATGTGTCCACCTGCATGAGCGGGGGAGGGACAGAAGGAGAGAGAATCTCAAGCAGGCCCCACGCTTAGTGTGAGTCCAATGTGGGTCTCCATCCCACAATCCTGGAATCATGACTTGAGCCAAAATCAAGAGTCAGATGCTTAACTGACTGAGGCATCCAAGCACCCAATGATGGACAAATCTTAAATGAAAGAGAAGGTGGTTTTAGGGACACAGAACAATATGTATATATGTACATACATACTGTTCAGGTGTGAGGAACATGCTGAGGTTGTGAGTTCTTATATAGGAAAACAACATAGTAGAATCAATATAAGGCCTGCTGGGAAAAGAGCTAAATTACATAAAATCTGCTAATATGAAATGTTACTTTTATTATCATACTTATAATAAATGTTCTAAATAGCTTAGATTTTATAGTAAAGAAAATACTTTCAGCAAAAAAACAAATTAACAGATTATTGAAAAAAAATACCACCCACTTCAAAAAACAAATAAGAATATATAGATATTTTAGTTTGTATTCTTATGTATGAGATAATCTATATCTAGTAGAATCTAATATATATCTATCATGTGCCTTAATATCCAAAATACATAAAAGTATTTTATAATCTTCCCTAAAATACCCTAATTTTTAGAAAGCTAAATCTTACACAGGTATAAAGTAATTATTAGTTTGAAAAATGGCTCTTGCATTATGAAATGCATAGAAACTGTATTAATGCTTTCTGTATTTCTACTTAGACTTTGCAGACCATGAAATCTATATCACAGACTCCAGATACTTCCTTCACTTCTGACCTCTACTCCCAACTGCTTGTTCCATAGCTCGATCGGGATTTCAAAACTACTAGGCCCCGCATAGAGTAGATCTTCAAATTAAAGTATTTTGGGCAAGTAAGATTAATCAACTCAAAATGACCTAAAACTCAAAATTAAGAGGTAGGATGGGGATCAGGTGTAGTTAAATCAGATCTTTGGGTCTGTTTTTCTTTTAGTACTTTATCTGGTTGCCCTCTTGAATGTGGAATAGCTGCTAGAATATCAATTCTTGCTACTTTGATCATTACCAAAAAAAAAAAAAAAGGAAAAAAAAAGACCTTGTTTTTCGCAAGTTTTTTAAATGGTATCTGGGAAGCTTCTATTTTACCTCTTCACCTTTAACAAACCTCTCATGAATGTTTCATTGACTTTGAAGGTCATGTGCCCACTTTAAATAAATCGCTGAGGTAAATGGAAAGAATGCCCTCGCTCAAGGGCCTTAGGTCACCTCTTCTGAAGCCACTACTATTGCAAAGGGGGTTGGATAATCCTGATTAGTTTAGATTAATCGAGGCTACCTCTGTAAATGGGATCAAACCTCTAAATTGTTCAGTTACTACACAATGCGGGAGAGGTGATTTAGAAATTAGGCAAACTTTAAGCTCAGTACATCCTTCTTGCCCCCAGACATGCTTTTGTAGCCGGATTTTATATTGCATGATATGACTGACTGGTGAGTATATCAAGCTGGAAAATTTGGATTCATCCTTGACTGTTGCCTTTACCTAAGCTAGCACTAGATTTTCTAGAGTGTATCTCAGAAACAGTTATTAATCCAACCTCCCCTCACTCCTGCCCGCATCCATTCTGTCTTTTTCTTGGTCTTTGCACCATTAGTCTGTTTGACTTTAGCAGTGGCATCCTATATTATCTCCTCTGTGGGCTGTAATGAGCTTTCAAAGGGGAGAGACTTTGCCTAATTTGTCTTTCTATTCCCCAAATTCAGCAGTATTTCATGCACTCAAAAGTTGAGCTCAGGCCTTTCAAAATGTTTTTGCAGAATGAATAAAGTCCAAAAATAATTTCATAAAATTACTACAAAATAAAATTTTCTACTATTGTCCCCTGTGCTAAAGTCTGTCACATCAATGAAGAAATAATTGCTGTTGAAAAGTTTATAAATTATTTTATGGAGCAATGTCATAAGAAAATCAAGTAAATTTTGATATCCTAAATATTTTGGTTACTCCTCAAATATAATCGAAAAGGCACCAGGACACCTTCAATAGAATATACATAAGAGGACTTAAGTAGTGGCATTTGAAGTGTGTGTGTGTGTGTGTGTGTGTGTGTGTGTGTGTACACACTTTTCCTAAAATTTCAAAACAGATTTTGGGTAGGTGTTAGTGTTTGTGTTTGTAGAACCAAACTAGTTTCAATGGGAGCTGCTTTATTATTCTTTGAACACAGCATGTGCAGCATATCTTCAGAGAACTTGAAGAATTCAGCTCAATGTACAACAACAAATATTTCCAAATACAGATAATTACACCTGTGTTGGAGATTTCTTAACTTTGATTGTGATCCAAAGACTGTAGTTGATTTCCAGTTCCTGCAGCCCCTCCCATGTGGGAGAATTAAAACAGGCATAAGAAGGTATAGTAAGGTATACCTTCTTATGTATACCTATATACATAATATAGTATGTATTATACTATATTGAAATAGTATACTACCTTGAAATAGTAAGGTATACTATTTCAAGAAATACCTTACTGGGGCCATTACCTTACTGACGTGTTTGTTTTCTTTGCTTTTGTTCTTATTTTGTATCTTAAACTAGCAACACCAATCAGACAGATTTAGGTAAATGGCACTGTGTGGCAGTTAGGGGTAATCCTGGTGTATGTATAGACAAGGATAGATTTTCACTAACCTAATTTATCTTGTCCCCCTTCTAGAGAATGCAATAAAACTTTTATTTAAATGTACTTATAGCAATTTATTTTATCTAAATATGTCTTTGCTTTTTTGAAATGGCAGATTTAACTTTTTTTTTTTTTTTTTTTTTTTTGATGCTGGTACTCTGTAGGAACAGGTTTGCCAAGAGATTCCTTCACACATTGCTAGCAAAGTTAAATTGATTGGAAAATACTTTTAAGGAAGCAATTTTATAATGGATAGGAAGAATTTGCAATTATTTGCAGCATTTGGCCTATAAAAATCTATTCTTATAAGAATCAAATCAATCTAATCTATTATGAATCTATTCTTCAGCAAGAATTAGTGAATTTATTTTTAAAAAATCAAGACAAAGTTGGTATGATATTGTGATTTGTAATAAATACATATTTGGTCTTTATCCCAGTGTTTCTCAAACCCTTGGAATTTCCTAAGTGATGAAAGCAATATAGGCCTCTTTTGATATTCTAATGAGGTGACTTTTGGATCCTCCCTAAAGGTGGGGAGGCTGGTTCCCAGGATAACTTTCAGCACCGGCCCTCCCCCCCACCTCCCCACATACCTTCTTGGAGGGGAAGGGGCTAAAGTTGATTCAATTGCCAATGGTCAATGATTTGATCAATCATGCTTACATAATGAAGGCTCCTAAAATAAAATAGTAATAATAATAATAATAATAATAATAATAATAATAATAAAACAAAAGTACAGGGGAAAAATGTATAGGGGAGCCTCTGGACTGGTGAACTTGAGAGTATGCTGAAAGAGTGGTACTCTTGGAGAGGGCAAGGAAACTTGGCTCCCCTCCCCCATACCTTTCTCTATGAGCCTCTTCCATCTGTCCCTGAGTTATATAGCCTTTTCTAATAAACTGGTAATCTAATGAGGAAACAGATTACTTGAATTCTGGGAGGCCCTCTAGCAAATTAATCTAATACAAGGTTGGGTTTGTGGAAACACATACACATACATATACTTATTTATGAAGATTCCGATTCATTGGTTATTCCAGGTTGTCATCATCTACTGTTGTAAGTAATTTTAATAATTCCTTTACTCTATTTTAACTAGGGTTTCTGTATATAACTTCAATATGTACCTTAATTTTTCTACAAATCTGTGAATGATCTCACCACTATAAACAAAACATTATATAGATCAGTAATTGAAAAATAATCTAAATTTTTAATGAGTTATAAGAATAAGAAATGGCTGTTTTGAACATTAATTACTCTCCTATCATGGGAGTCTAAATGGAGTGAATCTTACTGGGATAATATAAAATGTATTTCTCCTAATGTATTCACATGATTCTAATGGCAAAATTTCCTAGCAAAAATTCCTTCTCTTCTGTCTCCCTATCTCTCCTTCCTTTCCTCCCTCTTTCTCTCTCTCCTTCCCCCACTTGCATACATTTGCAATTTTAGTGATCTAAACGTGGTTGTAAGAGTAACACTAACGCATTATGTGTGTTGGCATAGGATGGTACAAAGCCAACTGAGATTCCTTTTACTGTTGAAATATAAATATTTTAAAAATTTTGATTATAAAAATAAGAATTTTAACTGCAATATCTATTTTGCCAACAATTTTGTTGTATTTTGTTAATCCAATACATAATTTTAGTTTATTTCCAACACTGCACTTTTCTTAAAGGAAGAATGCCAATTCTCGGATCCATACTATAAATGCAGCAGTTTTTGTCATGTTACAGAAAACTGCAATAAAACTAACAACTCTGTTTTCTGCTATATGGTGATAAAAGAAAGCTTTGACTAAGGAGTATCACTGGAGACAATGCTATTTTGGTATGGGTGAATAATATATTGGGCTCCTGAGTGACTCAGTTGGTTAAGCGTCCAACTCTTGATTTCGGCTCAGGTCATGTTCTCAGGGTTCTTGAGTTCAAGCCCTGTGACAAGCTCTACCTTGACAGTGTGGACCCTGCTTAAAAGCATCTCTCTCTGCCTGCTTAGGATCATCTCTCTGCCCCTCCCCTGCTCACATTTTCTCTCTCTCTTTATCAAAAAGAAATCAACTATATATATATATATATATATATATATATATATATATATAATGTATTATATACATAATACACACATATAATTGCTAGTGGTACTAGGGGAGCTTCACAAATATATTTCCAAAATGAGATAGTCTAAGTGTTATCAACATATTCTGCCTTCACATTTTAATTGGATTTTTGTCTGGCTTCCTTTAGGCTGTGAAATGTGAGTATATTTGTCATAATCTTGAGCTGGTGTTTTTCCAAACTAAACATAAGGAAGACAATAGAAAGTAGTAGTATTGAGGAGTTGATAGGAAATAGCAACTTCTAGAACAACCGATAAAATTTGTTTAGTAACTCTATATTCTTATAAACATATATGAACAAGAAGAAACCATGAAATGCTATATTGTGCCTTTCCTTAACCCAAATTAGTCATATATGCCCTCTTCAATACAGATAATTAAATACTTGTCCAGAAAATAAATAAAATTCTCTCAAACTTGGTTCAAGCTGTTCAAGGATTGAATCTTCAAAAATAAGTTAACGGTGATGTCTTTCCTAGATGACTTTGTAATCCCTTTCCTTCATCTGTTTTGCCTTTAGTGATTCCACAGTGGAATAATAATCATGACTCTTTCCAAAGCAGATCTTATGAAGTGCTATATGCATTTATTATCAATTATTTGTTTTTTTTCCCAGTGGATATTATTCATGGACATGTGAATTTTATTTTATGCAGTAGATATATGTTGCTGAAGAGTTATTTTTAAATATTTGGGTGAATCAAATCTTATTTTAAATGTACCAAGGGAGTTTGTTATTATTAGGAACCTTATGATAAACACTCCTTTAAAGTGAAATATTCTAATTTATTTTCTAAGTTGTGATTTTTTCTATACTGTTATCTAAAATTAGGTGCAAATATACTGGATGAAACTTTGAAGAAAACGGTGTGTGGCACATGAAGGAGCAGAAGCTTGTTAAAAGTAAAGAGCCAGCTGGCTTCTCCCCAAATGGCTCCACATTATTTTTGTAAGCTACCATATTCCAGAGCCTGACCTTGAAGTTTGCAGGCTCAGAAATTTGAATTTGTCAGCACTATAAGACTAGATCTCAGGAGCATTAACTAAGTTAACAGAACTGTGCTATTAAATCAGGATACCAACTTAATTATAGCTATTTAAAAATTCTGCTTTCATATGAACTAAAATAGTTATGCAAACAGGACAGAAACATTCATTCCTTGAAGGTGGAGGAGGGCGCTATTTGGGAACACAAATAATTTCCTGAAGTTATTTTGGTGCTATGGGGCTCAGAATAAGGAGGCTAAGAAAGGGATATCATGTACTGTTAGTTCACAACCTTGGGTGCTTCTCAGGTATAATCTGAAAATGGTCCTCAGAGGCCAGGGAGTGAATGAAGAAAGAGGCCCACCACTCCAGACTGGGAGGTTGTAGGTTCAACAAGCAAGAGTTTTTATAGATGAGGCTTCTCCTGGGCAGCTGCAAGATGTGTGGATCCTTACACCCCCCTGCTAATCTCACAAGTTGATATGGAGGCCTTAACTGGGTTCATTCACATATTCAATCCAGATGATCTAAACAATATTTTATCAAGGCTATTTACTTGAAAATGGCTCCCATTATAGAACAGTGGGGGGGCTTGCATTCCAAGCACAGCGGATGGAGTGAAGAACCTCCGTTTGCCCAGGTCACCTGGTGGTCATGTCATCTAAATTAGCTCCTTCAAAAAATAACACTATTTCTGCTCTTCCTTACCTTCAAACCTCAGAGACATTGATAACTGATCATTGCTAATTAATCAACTGATCCATTAGGCTCAGACTCCACTTTGGCATCTTTTTCAACACATTGATCCAGGAAGCCACCTCCGTTGATTGGGGTTGGCACAAGATTTAACACCTGTTCTTGGGCAAATCTTTCTTCTCTATGCTCAATTTCCTTATCTGTGAAATTGATAGGTTGGACCAAGTTTATTTTCCTCCTAGGTCCTTTTCTGTCCTACAAATAATTCTGCTGGTTTGAGCAAATCACTTCACTGTGGTTGGCCTTAATTCCTGCAACTTTAAAATGAGAAAGTTATACTGAATATTAAAACCAGTAGGCTTCCAGTTATATAATTCTTCACTCTACCTGAAACCATTTAGCTCAGAACTTTTGTTTAACTGTATTGATAATCAAGAAACTGAGACCTAGATAAATTGCTAGCTACTGCCTTGTATGCATTTTTGAGTCCTCTCAAAATATTGAGTTGTTGAAAGAGTGCCATGGTGAATTACAGTCTCCATCCTGAAAGCAGAATTTGGGAGTGTTGGCATGTTTTCCAGGTGTTTACCATTCTTGTTCTATAGATTAACCACTATTCCTGGTATTTGTTTCTTTTTTTTTTAATTTCTTTTTACATTTTTTTTTTGAGAGACACAGAGAGACAGAGCACAAGTTGGGGAGGGGCAGAGAGAGAAATAGACACAGAATCCAAAGCAGGCTCTAGGCTCTGAGCTGTCCACACAGAGCCCTATGAGGGGCTCAAACTCACAAACCGTGAGATCATGACCTGAGCCAAAGTTGGATGCTTAACCAACTGAGCTACCCAGGCGCCCCTCCTGGTATCTGTTTCAATCATTATCTGTCCAATCCAAGAGCAGAGGAAACCAAAGCAAGTTTGAAGTCACATGTACTGTTTTCTGGATAAGTGTTTTTCACTGTAAAATCAGGGATATTTCCATTATACTCACCAAATACAGACAAAGCATAACTGTTCTGTTATCATATTTATAGTCCATATGTGTCTACTAGTAGCAAATGTCTTTTAGTTTTAGAGCCTCCAGAGTATCATGAAATAGTGCATCTTTTAATGATGAAAAGATAGCTCATTACCAAAATGTGTTCTTTTTATAATTCAGAGCCTGTGTTTCTCTATTCTCTAAAACAATTACACTGATGATAGATCACAGTTCCCTGAGTGTCTGGTTAAGGGGAAAAATATCAAGTTCAGATTGGTGTTAAGGAGGGAATCTTTTGACAGAGACAATGGTTCAGTGTAGAGTGATAAAGCTTCACTTTCTTTTTGTTCACTTAAAATTTCTTTCCATTTGAATTTTTTCATTTACTTTAAGGAGAGTATTCATCAACCATGCTCATATAAAAGATATCAATGTTCTCTTCCTTCACCCAGACTTTTATTCTCACACAAGACAGATACTAAATGTGATTAGAATGAATACTGCCATATTAACGTATTGATAAACGTCTGTATGGCCCATGAGGGGTGTTTGCCCTGAAATAGAACTTTCAGACATCTCTGCCCAAGAAGCAACCAACCTGTCTGCTGTCTGACTGAACTACAATTCACATTTTGTATAATATAGGCAGAAAGCAATTTTAATTTAATATATAAATGTAAAACTTCGGCTTCCACTTGCTGTAATATGGACTCTATGATTGCATTTATTTATTTATTTTATCAGCAAAGCCTGCATCCTGCAAGTTTCTGTGATGAAATCCACTGTATGTGCTGAGTGACTCTATTAGGCTGTGGGAGAGGAGGAAAATGGTTTGAGATAAATAAAAAAGCAATTACCTAGGCCTGGGAAGGAGATACTGCACATTTATTCAGGAGGCATTTAACTTACTCAGGGCTCTATTCCAAAGACTGTTGTTCCCTTTTCTGCCTCCCTAATATAATGCAGGTCAAATGGGAAGAAACAGAATGATGTTTCACACCCCAGCAAGAAGGAGTCAAAAGTCTGAGGACTTGAGAAAGCTGCTATTAGGGAAAAGACCATGATGATGTCCCTCATTCCATTTCCAATGTTGGACACTGAGGGCAAAGGATTTGTGATTATGTTATAACCAATTGCAGTAGCCACTGGGCAGATGGCTTGGTGCTAAATACAGTTTCAAAAAGCTGATAATTAACAAGCTGATGGTTTAAAGGCTGAAACCAAAGTTCCTACTTCCAAGGTTTATAACCAATGTTGAAGGATAAAGAAGAGAAAGAAGAATATATGGGTCATTTCATAATTACCACTGCTTCCATTTCTTATTCTTCTGGACCCATTTCATATTTTATTCTAGCTTATTTCCCTGAAATTCTTTTTACTTCTACTTTTCAGTCCTGGATCATTCCCTTCTCCTTCATAGTTCATGGATCAATAGAGCTCATTCACTGTATTGAGCAAATGCCACTTTCCATAGGAGGTATCTGTTGAAGAGGGGATGGGAAATATGGAGCCAATTGAATGAAGAAGAGAGTGAAGTTTTGCTGAGTAGGATAACTCTACAGCAGTGGGGACCATCAGAAAACTGGACAGTCTAACAGATTCCATAATCATTTCCCGACTGAATTTTGAAAATAAACTTTGCTTTTTTTCTTTAAAATTTCCTTTTCTTACAGTTACTTTCTCCTGTGATTACTGGGATTGTCACTGATTCTATTTCATCCCTTGAGAATCTTCTGTATTCTGGTCTTCCTTCCCTTGCCATCCATCCTGCTACTTTCAGTGAACGGAGATTCCATTTCTTTGCATTATACGTGTGATGTGATTCTTTTTGTTACCAGACTTCTTAAGTGGGCATTGTCTCCCAACATTTTCAGTAGAATTTGCTATGTGCAGTTCCAACTTTTCCTTTTTGTTTTTCATGATCAGTCATGATGCGGCAAAGGGTAGCAGTCTCCTCCTCTTTATTTAACTGGATATTGCTGGGAGAATTAACTGAGAAGTATATGAGAATATACTTACCATTATAAAACTTTGTAAAAATGAAAGTCATAATTTGCTTGGCTTTTCTTAAGTATTTGTTTTGAGAGAGAGAGAGAGAGTGAGTGAGAGAGCGAGCGAGCAAGAGCTCGCTCATGAGTGGGGGAGAAACAGAGATAGGAGAGAATTTCAAGCAGGGTCCACACTGTCAGCACAGAGCCCAAGGCGGGGCTCAAATTCATGAACCATGAGATTGTGTCCTGAGCCAAAAATCAAGAGTCAGACACTGAATAGACTGAGCCACCAGGCGCGCCCCCCCTTTTTTTTAATGGCTTTCCTGTAATACTTCATTATAGCTGTTCTAATGTTTATAATCATACATTGTGTAGCCTTTGCTTCTGTAAAAGAAAAAAAAAAGGGGCTGCTTTGACTTGACCTCAAATTTATCATGGCATGAATGGTGACAGATTATGATAAAGACCACTTGGATCTTGAATCCATTAAACGCCTGTGAAGAAATTATTTACAATTGGAAGGTCTGGCAAATATCATGTTACTTTTAGATCTTTTTCATTTTGCTTAATATATAGATATTTGACCAAAAAAAAGAAGAAGAAATATGCTTTTACTTCTTTCACTGATGTTAAAGCTTGTGCAAAAGTGCTCTAAGACCCTTAATTTGATAGTACGGTTGTTAGAAAAAAATAAAATTGGCAGCACTAGTATCTTCTGGGCTTTTTGAATATCATTCCTAGATCTGCCAAGAGATAGACTTACATGCAACAATACTTGCTTTTTGGCCTCATGTCAAAATGGATAAGAGGTAAGATCCTTTGTTTTAATTGTCACGGCCTTTCTGAGGGGTATTAATTTTGCAGAAATCATGAAGCTAAATAATTTTTTTAATTTTCTAATGCTTATTTATTTTTGAGAGAGAGAGAGAGAGAGAGAGAGAGAGAGAGAGAGAGAATGAGTGGGGAAGGGGCAGAGAGAGAGGGAGACACAGAATCTGAAGCAGGCTCCAGACTCTGAGCTGTCAGCACAGAGGCAGATGCTGGGCTTGAAACTACTATGAACCATGGGATCATGACCTGAGCCAAAGTCAGACGCTTAACCAACTGAGCCACCCAGGTGCCCCTAAAAACGATTTTTGAAACTGGATTTTAGCTCAAATATTTTGTTTAGAAAAGTGATCAAAATCAGGTAAAAATATGTTGAACATATAACTTGTAAAACAAAAATATAAGAAAAATATACAAATAAAAATTGATAGCTGTATTTGTAAGTACCAGTGGAGTCCTCCTGAGAAAATATATTTAACATTTTATTTTTTAAAAATCTTGGAATCTATCTCCTTGATAAACTTTCCAAGATTTACTAAAATAAATTTGCAAACTCTCACTCTGTCAAATGTACAAGAACTTCCCAAGACCTTTCTCTTCAATCCCAGATGTTTTGTTTAAGTTCTAATCTGGAAAGTACAAGTTAGTTTCAAGGATCAGACAAGCTTTATATCTTGTTCTTTATGATGTGACCAGGGGTTATATAACTTGTTTTATGGCCATAACTAATTCTATAATTTCAAAGCCATGTGGTGCATTAAAAATGGTAAATCAAGGCTTATCTTGCATGTAAAGAGCAGAATAGAGTTATACCAGATATTATGAATACTCCAATGCCTAAACCACTACCAGTAAGAACTTTAGACACTGTAGAGCAGGGACCCAGTAAACTAGCCTGTGTGCTAAATTGGGTCTACTATCTTGTTTTTGTATCTTCCAAGACTTAGAATGCTTTTACATTTTTAAATGGTTGAAGCAAGATTACAAGAAGAATATCTATGACACCTGTCTATTAAATGAAATTCAAATTTTAATGTCCATAAGTAAAATTTTATTGGAGCATAGCCAGCTCCTTCACTTCTGTCTTGTCTGTGGCTTTTTTGTACTATTGCAACAGAGTTGAGTAGTTGCAGCTAAGCCTGTCTGGCCTGCAAAGACTACCTGGCCCTTCACAGAAAAACTTGCCAATCTGTGCTATAAACATCAAAATTATATGAGGCCACCCATACATGTATAATTAGGCCATGTAAATGAAGTGACATACTTAATGCTATAAGGATGATGCATATTTAGTGTGCTCACTTCTTAGCACTAAAACCTTATCTGTAAGACTCCATTAGATATCCACCCGATGTATTTAGGTAGGATTCATGTATTATCTGTGTGATGGGAAAAATCACTAACCTTCTCCAAAGCTTTTATTACATCATCTAAAGAATACAAAAATGGCAGTCTTGACCTCCTAGGATTATCAATGAAGAATAAATAAAATCTAGGGGTGCCTGGGTGGCTCAGTCAGTTAAGTTCAGGCCATGATCTCACGGCTTATAGGTTCATGTGCCACATCAGGCTCTGTGCTGACAGCTCAGAGCCTGTAACCTGCTTTGAGTTCTGTCTCCCTGTCTCTCTGCCCCTCCCCTGCTCATACCCTGTCTCTCTCTTTCAAAACTAAATAACAACAACAAAAAAGAGTAAAATCTTACCTTTATTTTGTACCATGTCTAATAGTAAATGGTCAAAAATTTGGTAACTACAATTTAAAAAAAATTATAGATAACTCTAAGCACATAGAAAAGATCTTTAACTTATGAAGGATTACATGAAGGATTACATGAAAGGATTACATGAAAATGATCAAATCCATATGAAGGAGTGAAAATATTTAACTTTTATTTAAGGTCTATATGTGTATAACTTTGTACATTATAGCAGATTTCTAATTTTAATGTTTAATTTCTTTTCACTATGGATCTGTTACAAAAAAAATCAATTTGGTCTCAATTTTTTTTCTTAGTATCTAATAAATCTTTTCCTGCTATTGCCATTTATCATAGTTGCAAACACTTTGATGAAAATAATAGCTACCAAAAATTCTCTTTCAGCATCTTGGCCTATAGTTATTCAAAATTCCAATTCTAGATATATAGTCCACATCAACTCTTTCCTAATGAAGAATTTTCTGTTTTCATCTATAAATTTAACTTGTACAGGAATTTTTTTTATGTAAAGAAATTTATTCAATTCATTTGGCCTTGGAGCTTTCTGAGAATATGAAAATTTGTCCATCTTCCCTCATTGTGTATCTCTGGTCTCTGTTCATTGCTCTGTGGAGAAGAGTTGGTAGTCTATTACATTTATCAGTAACAGAAATTCTCAGAATGAATATGAAATTTAAGAATGTTGTAGAACTCAATTTGCCAATTAACATTTTAACTAGATACAGGCAGCTCAGACTTAATGATTTAATTATTTTAGACAATAATACAGCCAAAATTGGCAGTAATAAGCTATGCATTTCTTATGACAGTGATTTTCAATAAGCAACGCAAATGTATAGGCCACTAAAATTGTGAGTGATATATATATACTGATACATCAGAAAAGTACTTTTTCCTTATATCTTTTACAAAGAATTTAATTAAATCCCGTAAAAATAGCATCACGAAAATAATTGCTTAAAAACTATGAATCTAGAGGCGCCTGGGTGGCTCAGTCGGTTGAGCGGCCAACTTTGGCTGAGGTCATGATCTCGCGGTCCGAGAGTTCGAGCCCCGCGTCGGACTCTGTGCTGACAGCTCAGAGCCTGGAGCCTGCTTCCGATTCTGTGTCTCCCTCTCTCTCTGACCCTCCCCCGTTCATGCTCTGTCTCTCTCTGTCTCAAAAATAAAATAAACGTTAAAAAAAAATTAAAAAAAAAAAAAAACTATGAATCTTTAGGCCATGCAGAAAATGTTTTAACTTCAACTGAAGCAGAAAGGGACAATATGTTCAATTCTTCATTGTGTATATCCTAAAATATATGGTTGATCCCCCACTGACTCTGTGGAACACGTAGAAGTATGCCGACGTCGAAGTAGCCATGCTAGGGCTTACCTGGAAAGAGCATTTCACTTTAAACTTTTAATCTCCTAGTCAGTGGGAGGATGCTGCAATAATGGGAGCCAGATCAATTTTGCTCAAAGCTGCTTCAGAGGGATCTCTTATACTGACCCCACTTTTGCTTATAGTCCTAGTAAAATAAGAGACCAGTACTTCAATGTTTACTACATGCTAAATTGTGTAACTACAGCATTGTATTTTAATCTAAAATAAGCTATGGGATATGTGTTGCGAGCATCAATTTACAGATGAAGGTCCTGAAGTTAGAAAGGTTAACTTATTTACATAGTTATATAAGTTATATAAGTTAACTTATTCACATAGTTAGCAGATGGCATGTAAGGCCTCTTTGATCACAAAGACACATCTTTTAAATACTGTATTTTTGTATATGTAAACTTTCTCCAAAGGGTTTTGCTGAGGATTAAATCTTCCCTCCCCCCCATTCATTTAATTATTATTTTATTTATGAATTTTCAGAAATGTATCATGACTCTAGAAAACACTGGTAAGCCCTGTGTGTTTGATGTTTTAGTCATAATTCGGTCAGTAAACTGAGTGGCAAGCCAGGATAATAACAATGCCAATAATAATAATATTAGCAATAACAACAACAACTTCCAATTGCATGCTAATTTCATTTTATCCATACTGTGAGTCCATGTTCTTTCCTGCCTGCAGCATTACCCTGGATCTTCACTAAGTCTCAAGACTTATGTTGCATCTGATTCCTACAAAGAATCACTGGAAAGATTAAAATTTGGGTATCTACAGGGATGCCTGGGTGGCTCAGTCGGTTAAGTGTCTGACTCTTGATCTCAGCTCAGGTCATGATCTCATTCATGGTTTGTGGGATGGAGCCCTGCATCCTGCTCTGTGCTCACAGCATGGAGGCCACTTGGGATTCTGTCTCTCCCTCTCTCTCTGTCCCTCCTCCCACCTCCCTCTCTCCCTCTCCCTCTGTCCCTCTCCCTCAAAATAAATTTTAAAAAAGGGTATCTACAAAGAAAGGTTAAGAATCAGCTTTTAATATACTGAAGAGTTAAATATATCCCAATGATACCTTTATGTTCCAGAGTTAAATATTAAGTCATTTGGTGGGTAGGGATGGGTATGGCTGGCTGGTGTTTGTTGGTTTGGGTTGTCTGGCTAACTTAACGTGTGAGAGCTGACAGCATAGCCTGCTCTGGCTCGAGGGCTTGTTTACAGATGCCATCTGTCTGTGTGTGCTTATTTTCACATTACATTGATGGCTGATCTTGATTAGAAGCTGAGCTGGGTTCTGGACAAATTTTATTCCCCGGGGAAACCATACTCTTGTCTGACTTTACTACATTAAGCTTTAAAAGGTAACCACCTATAGTTTCAATGTGTTGCTGTGTTCAGAAAAAGTATTTGAAGATTTCGATTTGGTTGTAAGAAGCTTGGTAATCATGGGTGGAGCATCAACTAGACAAGAGGCAGCTTGTAAATTAGCATCCAGCTAGTATATCTTTCACTCTGATATTGATCGCTGAAGATCATGAACTGAAATATCAAAATGCCTGTCAACAGCTTCATAATCACATCTGAGCCAAATGTGCTTCTTGAAATCTTGAATAATCCAAACAATTCCTTATATTAAGCCTATGGATTTTTTTCCCTTCTTCCCTCATCTTTTTTTTTTTTTTTTTAATCATCTTCTCCTCCTCCTTTTCCTTCAATTATCCTATCCTCCTCTTATCCTTCAGTCAGGATAAATAATAGCAATACAGTTTGATTTGCATATATTACATCTAACAAGAGAATATTTTTTGCCTTTTTTTTTTTTGGTTCTAGTTTAACCAAACCAGTGCATGTAAAATCAATCAACTGTTTTTATGAAAAAACATCAAAAATTAACATTGTTGATCATAACCTTCCCAATTTGATTTTTTTTCTTTAACTTGGTTCCTGGGTTCATTATTTCATCTCTTTCTGTTTTTATTATAATCCAGGTATGTTTCTTTTCTGAATCCCTCCTTATGAAAATAGCTGTGGTGGATTACACCTGTACAAGCTGATCCTTTGGGATCAGGTGGAAGTCACTGTGAGTAGTGCAGGGGACCACTTTTCCCAATAACTACAGCTGCTTCCTCCATTGCAAATCTTCCCAGAAGTTCACCAAACACTCTCCTCTTTAAGTGACCATCCTCCAAATACATAAACACATTCTGTTTTTCAGGTATTTGGACATGCTCAGACATATCTTTGACTCAACTTAGAAAATATCTTGGATGCTCTGATAAACAGATTATTGATTAGAATTAAGACCTGCATTGTTTGATTTTCAGAGACCTATTCAGTAGTTTATCAAGGCAATTAATTTTTTTTTTTTTTTTAGTATTTGAGAAACTTGAAGATCAATGAGCTTTATAACATGGTTTCTTACAAGAAAAAGAAGTAAGCACATGCATGTATCAGTTCTGTTTACATGAGCGCCATTTTGAGAAAGATTGGTCTGGGGCACCTGGGTGGCTCAGTTGATTAAGCGTCCGATTTCTGCTCAGGTCATGATCTCATGGTCTGTGAGTTCAAGCCCCGCATCTGGCTCTGTGCTGACAGCTCAGAGCCTGGAGCCTGCTTCCGATTCTGTGTCTCCCTCTCTCTTTGACCCTCCCCCGCTCATGCTCTGTCTCTCTCTGTCAAAAATAAGTAAAAACATTAAAAAAAATTAAAAAAAAGAAAAAGATTGTTCTGCTGAAGCAAATGAAGATATGAAGATAAATTTGATATGTTATCTGTTCTATGTGATGGATTTTCTTAATGTCTTTAACATAGATTACTAAAAAGACAGAAACATTAGTTGAGATCATAGCTCCTAGAATCAGAGTTCCAAATTTCAAAGCTTGGATCTGCCACTAGATTTATTTTTCTAAGCATCTGTCTTCTCAGGATTCACTTCTTGAATAGACAAAATAATGAGTGGTGATTCAAAAGGGCATATGCACCCCAATGTTTATAGCAGCACTATCAACAATAGCCAAATTATGAAAAGAGCCAACATGTCCATTGACTGACAAATGGATAAAGAAGTTATGGTATATATATATATATACAAAATGGAATATTACTCAGTGATCAAAATGAATGAAATCTTGCCATTTGCAACAATGTAGATGGAACTGGAGAGTGCTAAGTGAAATAAGTCAGAAAGATAAATATCATAAGATTTCACTCATAGTGGAATTTAAGAAAGAAAACAGATGAACACAGGGGAAGGGAAGGAAAAATAAAAAAAAACAGAGGGAGGCAAACAATAAGAGACTCTTAAATACAAAGAACAAACTGAGGGTTGCTGGAAGGGTGTTTGATGGGGGGGTGGGTTAAATGGGTGATGGGTATTAAGAAGGGCACTTGTTGGGATGAGCACTGGGTGTTATATGTAAGTGATGAATCACTAAATTCTACTCCTGAATCATTATTGCAGTGTATCTTAACTAACTTGGATTTAAATAAAATTAAAAAAAATAAACTACATATTTATATAAAAGGTCTATTTAAATAAAACACCTGCAATTTTGAGAAGAAAAAATGATGAAATGAGATAAACTATGTTAAATGCTTATAAAAGCAACAACTGGCATCTCTACTTGTTCTGTATGCATCTGAGCATTTACCATCGCATCTTACATAATTTGGATTCTAATTTTGAAATGTATTCCTGGCCCTTAGTAAGCGTATAGTCTAGTGGTCATATGTGTCTGTATTTATTCACAACCCAAGCCAAGATATGGTAAAATGAATGGGGATATGGCTGCTAAATGTGTTGGTATTGAAGAGAAAAAGCACTGAAGAGCGTTTCACTCTACAGCCATTGTTTCCAAAAAGTATACTGTAAAATCCAAAAGATAATTTCTGTGGTTAATATAGAGATCAGACTGAAAATAGGAGATTCTGAAGTGGGGTGTAGCTTATCAGAAGCCCTTTAAAATTTTTCCCCATTTCACTGCTCTCAATTTGGCAGCCCAGCTCATCTGACTTGTTCACAAGTTCTTCCATATGAGAAAAGTCCTCAATGCTGATTGCGAATCACGTGGGCTGCTGCTACCCTTGTGTGATTTCGTTTTCTGGCACTTCTTGCTGGGGGCTGATGTAGCAGGATGTAGCTTCATCACGTGGAGCTGCCTCTTTTAAAAAGTGTGATGTACATCACCTACAGGCAGGTATCTCAGCTGGTTCAGTGAAAAAGCAAAGCAGTTTCATTTCCCGGCCTGAGGCCTCAGCTCCACAGAAAGGCCCTAGAAGCTCCCCTTTTAATGCTCCAAGATAACTTCACAAGCACCAGATGGTTCTGGTAAGTCCGGGATGATTTGGAGGCTTCCTGTTCAAGAGCAGCAGCCTGGCAGGAAGATCTGGCCTTGCCTAGAGAGTTCTCATGACAACAGAAAGAAGGGGACGGTGGTGATGATAGATACTAGCTTCTGCATGAAGGAAGCTTCCTATTTCTCTGTGTTTACGATTAATGAAAAATAACCAAATACTTCTGGAAGGAAATCCTCTTCCATTACCTTGAGCCTAGGGGGTTCTGTTTTCCTAAGAAATGATAGGCATTTGGGGAAGTCAGAGGGCACTGGTGAAGAAGTGGGTTGACTGCCCAAACTGGGGTCAGAGAGTGGGGATTATTTTCAAGAGTTAATGTAAGTGCAACTGGGCAGATATTTCATAATCAGTCATTTGAACCATTCTCAGAAAAATATAGCATCAATTATATAAAATTCCCTGAAGCATCAAAATATTTTGCATGCTTGAAATCCTGCAGATGGTACTCACAAGTAAAAATACATTGTTTTATTTGCAAAATATCATAGAGCACATTAGTAGTTTGTTGTGGATGGCATATGTGTCCCATTGCAGGGAAAATGATGAAGCAGTCAGTTTTTGGGTGTGGAGTCAAATGGGGCTGGGTTGTTTCATTTATTTTTTATCCATGGGGACAGAAAAATAGGGCTTACTTTTAACCATCTTGGGAGGACATTTAGGATTGCCTTTAGATTATATTCTTTCTACTTACGAGCCAAGTTAAAGGTAATTTTCCAGGATAATCTGATAACATTTTAAAACCAAAAGTTTTTAGAAGAATAATCTAATTAGTTGAATGTCTGAATACATTATTTTCTTTTTTCTGGCATACTGGGGGAATTTTCTATTTTATGGCATGATATTCTCTCTGCTAGTTTCACTCATCACCACTATGTCACTTCATCAGTATTGCTCAAGATAAAAGCTTTCTCATGATCTCCCACTCTCTTTAATTCTCCTGTGGGTACAAAATGTGGCTTTCTTCAAACACGATTTTGGCAGTTCCTAATCAAAAGGAACTCCTCCTCCCTCTGACCCTCCATGTTCTGTTTCTTCTGTCCAAGCAATGTCAGCCCTAAGCCCTTTCAGTTACATTTTTTCTTTCACCTCCGGTTTGTTTGGTGTTCAGCCGAGTAACGATCTCAGTGACTTGTTTAAAAATAGTTTTCCAAACTGTATCTGCAAACTACAAATCAGAACCCCTTGACATGGAGTCCAAACATCTGTAAACTCCTCTGATAACTCATGTGCACTTAGTTTTGAGACTCCTACATTCCGTATCTATATGATCAATTAATACTACTTTCAAGAGCCCAATTACCTGAAATGAATTTATTTTATAAAAACTCCATTGAAATGTTAACAGAGTATTTAGTGTGTTTTTAAGGGCTTAATTTCTGCAATGAGTTTCAAGAGAACTTAGTGTATTTTCTATTAACATCATTCATTTACTAAAGTTGCTTCAACACTTACGTTAGGGTCTGATTCTTTACCTTAAAGTTTGGATCCACTTTGTGAAAACTTAGCATTAGAGAAAACCTGAGAGCAATTTTATTTATAAATGGTCCCGGATACCAAGGCTGTGATAATACCCCTTTCTGCTGTGCTTTATGTACAGGTGTAAAGATTGGAAATTTGATGATGATTTGAGGGAGAACAAAGTGGTGTTAAATTGAGAAACTAAATATATTGCCGGGGGCGGGGGGTGGGGTGTATTATAATCTCTTTAACACTAAAGTAATTTCCAAATAGCAAATATTAAAAATAGGAAACTAATTTCCATGCCTTGCTACATAATTTCTATAACACTGGGATTTAGTCTTCCTCTAAACACAAGTAGATTAATATCTTGCTAATCTTTTTTCCTCCCTTGTGCTGGTGCTGACAAGGATCAGACTGTAGCTTCTGCCTCACCTCCCACTACCCTAAATGAGATGCCCTACCCCCACAGAGGTGGCGCTGAAAATGGTTCTGTAGTTGGCACGCTGGTATATTAACTGCAGCTGTCTGCTAACCATTGCCAGGTTTGAGTAACCAGCACAGGCCTAAAGATTGGCTTTTATGACTTGCCTTGTCTTTGTTTAGGAGTCTCGATTTTCTTTCATATAGTTGACTTCATGCCTTCCTGCTGAGAACTTTCTACCCAGCCTTTATAGCTTCTGTCTTTTTACCTTACTGTTCTTTACATTGGCCTGAATAAATCCAGCATGTCAAAGAAGACAGGGCATGACTCTGAATATCACCACTGACTCAAGTACTCTATTACTTGGACCCTTCAGTCATATGAGAAGTTTTTGGGTATTAAAGTTCTTTTCTTTCCTAAAATTTTTAGATTAAAATCTCACAAATTCTGATTTTAAAAATATTGAATAATGTAGATGCTCACTTCCAGAACCAAGTCTTAAGAATTCTAAGAACGGATATTTTATATTGTATTTTGAGTAAATTCTAGTTACTGAGATTTGTATAGCATTCAATATTAAATGATAAATATTAGATAAATCTATCAATACAACACATGATTTCAGTAATTTGTAGTAATTATGAGGGATCTATGTTGTTCATTGTCACCTACTCTTTCCCATTAGCATGTAATTTCAATGCTGCTTCTTTTTCACTTATCCTATAAATACAAACTTAATATTTTCTAGGCACTTAGCTATGTATTAGGACTATAAAAGTAGAAAACTGTGGTCCTTCCATTAAAAACATAGATTTTTATTGACAAAATTCAAAATATGTAAAAGGTAAAAAAAAAATGATTAAAATGAAGCATACACCACTAGAACTCTCCTATTTAAAGACATCCAAAACGTTTTTGTTTCTCCAACTATGAAATACTGATCCCACTCGGATCTTAAGTCCACACTGAGTTTAGCTGCCATGGTCTAACAATGAGATCACTGACACAATCCTAGCTAAATTCCATCAATCAGTTAACACCCCTCAAACATCCATTTGCCTGTTCCTTTATTTATATTTCTGCTCTCATTTAATGTAATTAAGTCAGTAATTGTTTATATTTTGCTTATATTTATATTTATTGTTTTTTTAGATATATAGTGTGTATAAGCATGCGAATGTGTATGGTTATACATACACATATATATTTTGTCAAAGATCAATACAAACTTGTGTATAGTTGTTACTTTATAGAGTCAAATCTCTTTATACTTTATAGAGTCAGATCCTGCCAAAGTATGTGGGAAGAGAAGCAATTATCATTTACTGAGGGCTCATTTCCCAAATATGGAACACAGGCAGGCATAACACTTACAGAACCATATAAGATATTAGAGTCTCTATTTTAATTATTTTTATATAAGTAAACCAAGTCTCAGAGTGTAAGTAACTTTGCCAAGGTCATTTACCTTCTTTAGCAATGGAGAGAAGGCCTAATTTGAGGAAACAGATATAAAGTGTACATGAGCATTTATGGTTAAAAAAAAAGTGATACACTGGCACCTTTCTCTATCAACAGAAAATTCCAAAGTGTAACAACTATTTATAAACTCTGGAACCATGTCCTTAAGAGATATTAAGTTTCTCTTCTTATTCACAAACAATTGTGACTTGAATTCTTGTCAGTTTTCTCTAGCAAAGAGAATGGTAAACATTTTCTGTAAATGGTTACAGGAAAAAAAAAAATAGGCTTTTCAAGACGTAAGGTTTCTGTTCCAACAACTTAAGTGTTCTGTTCTAGTGAAAAACATTTATAGATACTGTGTAACTGTGGCTGTGTTCCAATAAAAGTTGATTTAAAAATACAGGTGTTAGACAACATTTGGGCCACTAGCTAGTTTGCTAACCCTAGCTTGAATTTTAGACTGGTAATCCCCCAATAACACATATACTATTATTTAAACAGTTTCATGCACATACCCCAATAGGTGATCTTAATTATGTATAGGGTTTTACAAGAACTATTGTTTTAATACATTTTGTTCAGTATGAAACATGCATAAAAACACAGAATAAAGATTAAGTAATATATATACTTAGAAAGTCAATTTTACTTCACATCATGTGCAGTGTCCTACCTACCACCTGGTGTGTGAAGCAAACACTGAAGAACGCTGCCCTAAAGCCAGTAAAACAAATACATGTATATAATATATGTATCATATATATATGCATAGTATATACATCTATATTAGATCTATTTATTTAATAGTTAGGTTTAGTTGGTATTTTGCTTAAACATACAGTTTCCTTGCCAGCAGGAGCATCAGATTATAACAACCATACTACTTTTAGAATTTGTACTGATGATGCCTGATCTCCCTTCTTGGCTCTTAAATCCTTTTTCTTTCTTCTCTTTCTCGCACCCCACCTCTCCTCCATCCCACCTTTCCTTGCTGCCTTCCTTTTAAATCCACCTGAGTTATCAGCTTTTGTTAACAACTGTCAGTCTTAGCATGGACTCAATTCCCCTTTTCACTTGGGAAAGGAATAATCTTTAGGTGTTTGTACAGAGCTTCTTGGTTTCCATACAAAAAGAAAACTGCTCTACTTCAGTTGATTTTAGGCTTCAAGTTTTTGTGTTTTGAGTTACTGCCATTTAAAATTACTCCAAGCAGACAATCATACGTATGTTGGTTCAAAAGAAATAACAGATTATATAAAAGCCTTCTATCTCAAAATTATTCCAAGCATACATTTTCTCAATATTCTGCTTTATTTTCATTCATGATTTAAATATACATGAGTATATAAATATGTATATATGTATCTAAAAATATCTTTCCTTAGCTATTTTAGAGGAAAAAAACAAGCAAAAATTTTCTAATATTAAAAATTTATACTTTCATATTAAATATTCATGTCAATTCCTTGTCCAAGCAAATACAAAAAAATGAATTTTTTTACATGAGTACTTACATGCAATTCCAAACATATTTAAAAAATGAAACTGTAAAAAGAAAAATGCAGCATATCTCTGTTTAGATTTTATGAATATGGTCGAAATACTTGTTAGCACCCAACCTAAGATACATGCATGTCCTTTGGGCAAATATGTACTGAGTATGTATTTGTGTGTAGATCTGATAAGCTGTGACCTACACCAGATAGAGAAAAGACTCAGTTAAGTTTCATGAAAATTAGATTCTATTGTTTTTTCCATCAAAATTGTATGTGACCTTAAGTAAATATTCTCTCTGAGTCCGTCCCACCTTCATTTTGAAGGGAAGGAGAAATTCTTCTCTACCCTTAACAGTCTTGCAGCTGTACTAAGAATTAAATGAGACCAATAAACAGGAGAAATAAATGATGTCTTATAATGTGCACACGGAGGCCTAATAATGAAATTGAGACCTGAAGAAATGAACAAGGCAGGCAGTTTTTATACTTTTTAGACAAAGAGGCAAGAAATCTGTGAGAAGTTGACAAGACAAAACTTATCTGTGGGAACTTCAAATAGTAAGGAATTCAAAATAGAATTTGGGCTGGGGCAGTTAATTAGTAAAAAGTAACAAGGATTGTTTATAAAGCCTCCTGGGCTCCAAATTCTCCATTTCTGGTGATAAGGATGTTTGTACCTCCTGGTACAGGGAAGATGCTTTCCCATGGGGAATTTGTTTTCTGCTTTCACAGAGGAGGCTCTGAGTATCCTTCTTAGATGGGACAACATCTCTTAAGTAACTTTAACATTTTTAAATTTAAATTTTATTTTATTTTTTTTAACGTTTATTTATTTTTGAGACAGAGAGAGAGAGAGCATGAATGGGGGAGGGTCAGAGAGAGAGGGAGACAGAATCTGAAACAGGCTCCAGGCTCTGAGCGGTCAGCACAGAGCCCGACGCGGGGCTCAAACTCACGGACCGCGAGATTATGACCTGAGCTGAAGTTGGCCGTCTAACTGACTGAGCCACCCAGGCGCCCCTTATGTTATTTTTTTAAGTTTAGTTTTGAAAGAGAAGTTGTGAGCTGGGGAGGGGCAGAGAGAGGAGACAGGATCTGAAGCGGACTCTGTGCTGACAACAGAGAGCCAAACGTGGGCCCCAAACTCACAAACTATGAGGTCATGACCTGAGCCAAAATTGGACTCTTAATTGACTGAGCCACCCAGGTAATTCTTTTTTGTAAATGTTTATTTTGAGGGGTGAATGGGTGGCTCAGTCAGTTAAGTGTCTGACTTAAGCTCAGGTCATGATCTCACAGTTTAGGGGTTCGAGCCCCACATTGGGCTCGGAGCTGACAGCTCAGATCCCGGGGCGTGCTTCAGATTCTATACATCCCTCTCTCTCTGCCTCTCTCCTGCTGGCAATCTGTGTGTCTCTCTCTCTCTCAAAAATAAACATCAAAAAAATGTTTATTTTTGAGAGATTGTGTGAGTGCTTGAGCATGAGCAGGGGAGGGCAGGGAGAGAGGGAGAGTTGGAGAATCTCAAGCAGGCTCTAAGCTATCAGAACTATCAGCACAGAGCCCATTGCGGGGCTTGATCCCACCAAATGTGAGGTCAAGACCTGAGCTGAAATCGAGTCGGATGCTCAACTGACTGATCCACGCAGGTTCCCCTTAAGTAACTTTTTTTTTAAATAATCCATATGCCAAAGTGGCACATTTTAGGGCAGTCTGCCCTTGGTGCCTACAATTTATATGTTTGGGAGCATGGAACAAATGCATTCTGAGGGCCATTCCATCACTGAATCTATGATATAACCTATATTCTAATAACAGCAGCATTATATAAAGACAATATTATGTAAAATTGACTGAGCACTTAGTTTGTGCCAAGAACTAGGATATATACTTTTCATAAATTATTTCATTCACTGTTTATTTTAATTAAGTAATGTAGTCATTTTTGCTCATTTTAACATCAGGAATTGAAGATGTAGAGATAAGGTTCACTAGCACAAGTTTTGTAGCTAGTAGGAGAATAACTAATAATTAAACCCCAGGACCTGTGATAAGTCTACTGTGTTTCAACTCTTCTTAGAACATTTGAAAACACACACACACACACACACACACACACACACACACACACACAGCATCGTAATCATGGTTGTTAACTCCACCACTACCACTCCTACCTACTTCTGAGTATGATTCCTCAGGTCACAAATAATTGGGATGTTTTGCTACTAAACATTAGGGAATATTTTGAAGTACACATAGCTGAAATGTAACAAGAAAAACAAAAATAGGAGTACTTTCTGGTGTACTAAGATACATTCTGTAAAAACTTCCTGCAGAGCGTGGCATTTGGATTGAGCTCCATGGTCCTTCATTCACTGTTACTAATAGCTTATTGTCAGGGGCGCCTGGGTGGCTCAGTTGGTTAAGTGTCCGTCTTCAGCTCAGGTCATGATCTCATGGTTCTTGGGTTCAAGCCCTCGTCGGGCTCTGTGCTGACAGCTCAGAGCCTGCAGCCTGCTTTGGATTCTGTCTCGGGCTCTCTTTGCCCCTCCCCTGCCTGTGCTGTGTCTCTCTGTCTCTAAAATAAATAAACATTAAAAAACAAGCTTAATAGCTTATTCTTCTCTATCCAAGAACAGTGCAGGTGCCAGGACCTGCTGAATTTCACTTTATCCCCTTTTATTTCTCACGAAACCAAGCCCAAAGAAATGTAACTTAAAAAACAAACAAAAAACCAATTTTTTAAACTAATTTTTAACGTTTATTAATTTTTGAGACAGAGCATGAATGGGGGAGGGTAAGAGAGAGAGGGAGACACAGAATCTGAAACAGACTCCAGGCTCTGAGCTGTCAGCACAGAGCCCGACGTGGGGCTCAAACTCACGGACGGCGAGATCATGACCTGAGCCAAAGTCGGAAGCTTAACTGACTGAGCCACCCAGGAGCCCTTCAAAAAACCAATTTTTATTGGTTACGTATATCCCCTCATCCCTCTTTCCAATTCACAATATTTTTTCCTAATACTCATAATCTCATACTCTTATCTTTTTGGCTCCCCACTCCAATGAAGTGAGTTAACTTACAATGCAGAAATAGGCACAACATTATCAGGTGAATCCTTTCATACCTACTTCTTTGTTGTTTTATATCCTTTGAGAAAATTAAGCTTATAGATTGGATGATAAAATTACGATTAGGAAAAAAAAAAACAAGCTCTATTTTTTAAGCTTTATAAGGGGGGCACAAAATATATTAAAGTATATACTGCAAGCGTCAACCACAAAATTATATCACCCTGAGTTAACCACTATTAGTAATTGGATATGTAGATTTTCACAACTTTCTAGAAATATTATACAAATACTCTCCTTTTATTGTTATATGTGCATGTTTACAGGTACATATCAGCATATGTCTAAACACATAATAGGTTTCTTGATTGCTTGCAAAATAATGAGTCCTACTGAATGAATTGGAGATCTAGGGTTCAGAAAAATGGCAATAATGATGGGGAACAGAGACCACTACCAAAGCCCCAGCAGTCTGGTTAGGATGCTGCACTGACATCACAGTCCCTCTCCTTGTGTCACAGACACTGCAGGACCTTTCACATTTTCACATCTGCCTTGACTGATTTTCCAGTGAAACTGGATCTTTGCTTTACTTCATCAAAATTCAAAAATTTGAGTTGGAGATTGAGGGCCTAAACCTGTGAGGTAAGACTGTGTCCTCAGATGTATTGTCCCTTTGCCTTGGAAACCTATGGAACACTGAACCTACTTCTCTCCAGGACTCACACAATAGGGAGATTATCCTAAAAGGAAAAGGGAATCTCAGAAGATGGATGTTCACTAGTGTCCACAATATTGTAGCACTTTGATCATACATCAGCTACATCCACTGTTCTAAACACTGATCCTGAGTTTAGATATTTTAACTATCTCTCATTAAACCATTTCCCCCAGAAAGAAATAGCTCAGACTTTCATCCACTCATTTGGTATCAAGTATAGTATTGCTGAGTGGTGTTGTTTATTTTGTCGTGTGTTGATCAATCTCATTATAAATTGTGAACTACATTGAAAAGTTAACCCTCACCCACACATGTAATATACAAAAATGAGATAAACATGGAAGAAAGTAAAAACAAGTTAGGATTTAATTTTGTGCACATAATATAGGGAAAAGAACATGGATAGAGTTATTATAGACCTCATTTCAGCACCTGGTTATGATGATATAATTGGTGCTTATTAATTCTTCACCCTCTAGATATTCATGTTTCATCTGCAGCTAAGACCACACATTTTATGCTTTTTAGCCATTTATATGGCCCAAATACTTAATTGTGAAATAAGTTTCACAATTATCAGTCTTCCATTAGTTTTTCTACCTCTACATAATACATTTTTCTTTTTTTTTTAAATTTTTTTAACGTTTATTTATTTTTGAGACAGACAGAGACAGAGCATGAACGGGGAAGGGTCAGGGAGAGAGAGAGGGAGACACAGAATCTGAAGCAGGCTCCAGGCTCTGAGCCATCAGCCCAGAGCCCGACGCGGGGCTCGAACTCACGGATCGTGAGATCGTGACCTGAGCTGAAGTCGGAGGCTTAACCGACTGAGCCATCCAGGCACCCCTACATAATACATTTTTCTATTCTATTTAACCATTTTTTATATGGTACTCACTATGGTATCAGTTACTGTCTTGTGTCATATATATACTAAGTCACTTAATTTTCATAACAGTCCTGGAATATAGATTTCTCCTCTTATTTTATAGTTGAGGAAATTAGATTTACCAAAGGTTACATGAGTTGCCCAAATTCACACAGCTAATAAGTATTAGAACCAGGATGTTAACCCAGGCAGTCTATGCTGTGTAAAAAGACAGCCCATAGTGTCATCTGTGTTTTGTCCATAGTAGTCTCTTCTCTTGAAGAGGACCAAGAATATTTACCTTTAATAGGTTAAATCACCCTCCAAACTGCATCCTTTCCTTTTCATCAAGTAGCAAGAAGATTCAGATCACTACTGTTGGGTAATTACTTTATCACCATGGAATATGATCTTCATGTTGGTATGTATAGTTAGCAAGTTTGGCATTCATCAGTGGTAGTCGTGTGAGCATTGGTGAGAGAAAGTTCATGTTGTTGAGGATCTGCATAGCCTCTATGTCTGCTTCCATGGCCAAATGGTCTACAACCCCATACAATAGGCCCAACACAGGCTAAAGAATGAAGGTGACTGACCCACACAAAGGTCATCTTGTCAACCTGATTATTAATAGTTTTCTCCCTTCTGTTAGTGTTCAAATGACTCTTAAAAATTTGCATTCAGATATAATCTAGATGTCCTCATGTTCTCAGGGCTACTCTGGGAGGTCCTTCCACATTCCTTCTTCCCCAAACTGTCTTGTTACTAAACCTGGAGTCTCGCTTTCCACATCTCCCCAGACATCTGTCCACACCAATTGTCAATGAATTACTGTAGAATTTTTAATTCAGGCCAACACCCTTTCCAGAAAGATTTGGACAATGAGATACACTGATAAAATTTCCTCATACTAAAATTAGCCTCCTGCAATTTTTTTTTGTAAAACTGATGCTAACGTTTTCCTTCTTGTTAACTGACTACTTTCCATGACATCAGAGTTGAGTATTGAAGAAGGCATATTGTAGTGTGTTAAGACGGTGGCACTGAGAATGTGCGCAGTTTGCTTATACAGTTGGTTCAGTTGATTCCACTTCTGTATGATAATGGAGTCCTCTCCTGATCACTCCTAATTTTTGATCAAAGTAGAAAATACCTAGTTCAGTAAGGTTACAGTGTCATCTGCTGTCTTATGCTTTGATAGTTGGACTTCATCAAATTCTAGTACAGGCCAAGAGCTATTTATCAAAGGAGATTTAGTTGCTGAAGAAGGCATAGATTTGTTCCAAAACCTCAATGGTCTCCAGTGTGAGTCTTATTCTTGGGCTTGCTCCTTTTTATTTATTTATTTATTTATTTATTTATTTATTTATTTATTTATTTATGTTGAAAGAGAGAGAGGGAAAGAGAGAATCCCAAACAGGCTCCATGCCGTCAGCAAGGAGAAGGAGCCTGATGTGGGGCCTGACCCCATGAACCATGAGATCATGACCTGAACTGAAACCAAGAGTCAGACTCCTAACTGGCTGAGCCACCCACATGCCCCTGGACTTGCTCCTTTCTGCGTGTTCTATCCCAATGTGTCACAGACACTGTGCATACTATTGCATCTGCTCAGTAGCAGAGATCCTTACACTGTCACCATCAGAAATTAGAGCGTCTTCTTTTGCTCTGAGTTTTATTCAAAAGTGGCATTCATTTCAGATAACTGATTAATGGGTTAGAGCCCTGTCACTTAAACATGCTGTTTATGGCTTCTGAAATATAAACATGCTCAAGTATTTTGCCTCTTGGCTAATGTCGGGGGACACAACTATTGTCTTCTTAGGAAAGTATTACCCTACCTTGGCCAATATCAATGGATTCCCAGAAACTTCACTGAAATTGTATGCAGAAGTATTTCGTACTAATGTGTGTGTTTAACTGATATCTAGAATACCTTCTAATCCTTGGTAACTTGGTCATAATAATATGATGTCATCAAGTAATAGAATAGCCTATGTTCTGTCAAATGATTATATAACTAAGGACCCTGTCTATTATATTTTGACAGCAATGAGAGGCTAGTATGACAATAAAGGAAGGTAGTAAAGTGGCATTCTCTTACTTTGAGGTAAAAACATATCCTGTTTTTTTGGGGGGGCTGGAGAAAACAAAGTGTTTATTAGATTAATATCTATATACTATAAGCCATAAGCTACTGTTTTAGCTCAAGGAAGGAAACCATATGTGAAACTCTAACTGTAATTAGAGTTACCAATCAGTTAAACATGTGCTAATCTTGTGTCCTTTGTCATGACATACGCACTTCTTCACTGACCAAACAGGAAAATTGAATGAGGATGCAATAGTAATTACCATCCTGTGTGTTTATAGTCTTAGATGTCTGTATGAATTGTATACTTCACCCAGAGAAATAATACTGATTTTTATTGATTGTTTGGATGGGAGAAATACTAGCCTCAGAGTCTTTTAGTTAGTTCTTTCTGCCAAAATAGTACTTACTTCCTAAACAAAAGGAGTAGTGAAAGTTTTTGCTGCTTGCTTCCAAATGCATATGTGAGAACTGATAGAATAAACACAGGACGGTTTAGGGATTTCACTGGGTTCAAGGAGGCAAATTTGGGGCAAAATCCCATTTATTACTCCAACCTACAAGCCTCCACACTGATTGGTGAACTTGTGCTCTTTTGGGTTCTAAACAATTAATGTTGTGCCAATCAGAGCGGCTGTCTAATAACGCAGGGTAGTTAGCTCTGGGCTTTCTCTTTCCTCAAAGCACAGACTATGATAAATCCCTGCAGGTCCTTTAGTAGAAACCTAAAAGGATGATTTACATTACATACCTGTGTTGCTATATAGCATGTCTTTGCCTCCTCTTTGTTGGAGAGGTCCTGTGTTTGTCAGGGATTGTGTGAGGAACCATGGATCCCTTAATCATTCTCATTCCAGTAAAACATGCCTTTGTTCCCCAGACCTGGAATTATTTTGTTTTCAAAAGTAAAAAGCAATATCAATTAAACTATCTAAAATAGTAACGTTTGGGACAACTGCATGGCTCAGTCCGTTAAGCATTTGACTTCGGCTCAGGTCATGATCTCATGGTTCGGGATTTGAGCCCTGAACCAGGCTCTGTGCTGACAGCTCGGATCCTAAAGCCTGCTTCAGATTCTGTCTCTCTCTCTCTCTCTCTCTCTCTCTCTCTCTCTGCCCCTCCCTTGCTTGTGCTCTGTCTCTCCCAAAAATAACCATTAAAAATTAAAAATTAAATAAATAAGACGTAACTTTTTCTAATCCTATAAGAAGGAGAGAGAGAGGAGTCTTCACAATTGGTTAATTCACCCCCTCCCCCCCCCCAAAAAAAAAAAAAACGACTGAAGAGTCTTCATATTTTTTGTGCTCTGCTATTTTCAGCATGCCAGCTTGGTCCATAGGCTAATTGTCTAGTCATCCCAGTGTGGCTATTAAAATTCCAGGCATCATCCAGACACATTATAGTCCAGTGATAAAAGAGTGCTATCTCTTTCTGTGTTTCTTTTTAAAAGCAGACTTATTTCTAGGGAGCCCTTAGAAGTATTCACTTCATGTTTCATAGTTTTATCACAGTTACCCAGGCCTAAATCAATGATTAGCTATACAGATAAGATAGTCACAATTTACTTAGATATCAGAATGTATGGAAATAGGAATCAAGTTTCATGAGTGTTGTGTACCTGAACAAAATTAGGTTTTATTAACATAGAACATATAATGAATGACTATTACACAGACCACCTAGTATACTATCTACTAAAGTATCTACTATTGGGGATTCTAATTGATTGTGTATTTATTTTGATTCTGAAGAAGACGTGAATAGTGCCCTATATATCCCTGCAATATTCATATCTTAGTAGACCCTGTCTTCTATCATGATAACATGTCTACTTTGTTTCTGGTGTTTCAGTGTAGTTTCTTTTCTTTACCACTCAAGATCTACCCAGTCATGCTCAAATCAGGGGTCTTGTTTCAACCATAGCTTTTCATTGGCATGCCAGTCTACAAAACAGCACATACTCTTCTACAGAACAGCACATGTCATGAAACAGACGCAACTCACCTGTGTATTTCCCAATATTTCTGGTCACCTGATTATCTTTATGCAAAGGAGAATTTTTTGAAGGAGTAATTAGGTAAGTTTCATGATAAAAAAAAAACACTTCAAATAGTTCTAATAGTTTATTTAATGTTTTAGATTCTTTACTCTGTAATATTTCTGGCATTGCAATGGCATTTGGTGAGGGCGAAGTGTGGATCCACGTTTTTCTAAGCCAGGCAACAGAACTAACTACAATCACCCAGAGGTCCAGGTTAGCATGATAAATATAGAAACTCTGACAAATTTATCCATATTTGTAATTTTAGACTGATCTAAAAGTTTGCTCCCCTTCCTCTTGGTAAAATAATATCCATAGCTATGATTTACTGATTTTCTAATTACTCATTAATAAGGAAAATTCTGAAGTTTTTTCCAGGAATAAAATGTTCTATTCTGCAATTGGTCCTTCAATTCGTGATGGAATCTCACCGTATATAGAGAGGACAATGAGTGGTAGCTGGGTGGGAAGCATGTGGATAATTGGCTTTTTATTGCAAGTTAACTCCTTTAGGAAAAAGAATGATAACATCTTCACTCTGGGAATGAACAATCCTATAGGGCAAGTTATAAAAATTTCCTGGCCAGGCAAGGAGGATCAGTAGCTTTCGATGTTTGGGGTATTCCCATTCCAATTTCTGGGTGTAACTCTCTCTAGATCAATACTCTAATTTACTATAGTTGGAATCCTGTGGGTTGAACTGACATTGGAAATAGTCAGTCATAGAATTATTGTAGTTTTGGCTACTTCAGCCTGAGGCTATAAGAGATAGGAGACACTGGTTTTCAGTCTACAGTGATTCTCTCTTGCCTGCAGTTTTGCTTTCTATGATATTAGTATCCTGTGGTCAACCATGGTGCCGAAGCAAATGATCCTTGCTTCTGACACTACATCAGAAGGTCAGCTATAGCCTACTGCTGCATCACAGTGCCTGTGTCATTTACCTCACTTCATCCCAATGCACAGGTATTTTATTATACCATCACAAGAAGGGTGAGTGCAGTGAGGTATTTTGAGAGAGAGATCACATTCACACAACTTTTATTATTATAGTACATTATTATAATTCTATCATTATCATTAATGTCTTGCTGTGCCTAATTTATAAATTTATCATATATAGGGAAAAACAGTATGTATTGAGTTTGGTACTATCTGCAGATTTAGGCATCCACTGGGGACCTTAAACTTCTCCCCCATGGATAAGAAGGGGCTAGCGTATTTTTTCAGCTGAGAATTGAGAAATATGGGTATGCAGTTCACTTTCTTTATGGGACACGATGCATTTAAAAAAAATTTAATGTTTTATTTATTTTTAAGACAGAGAGAGAGCATGAGCGGGGATGGGGCAGAGAGAGAGGGAGACACAGAATCTGAAGCAGGCTCCAGGCTGTGAGCTGTCAGCACAGAGCCTGATGCAGGGCTCAAACTCACACACTGTGAGATCATGACCTGAGTTGAAATTGGTCGCTCAACTGACTGAACCACCCGGGCGCCCCCGACCCAGTGCCTTTTAAAGCAGGTACCTAAATGTGCAGTCACTGAATTTATGTTAACCTTCGTAGTCAGTACTTAATGACTATCTGGACTACACCCTGAGGCTTTGCATCCAATGGGTGTCCACAGACTATAATGAGTAAGACATTTAGGTTTGGTGTTAAATAAATTGAGGATTCCTTCCTGAAGCGCTCATGAGATTTTCCCATCATCAGCCCTAATGCAGTCAGCTAAACAGTCCCAGAATTCTTATATTTTCTTGAGGGACTGATACCTACAATCCATTTTCTGTTCTGTTTTCTTGGTTGCTAGCAACAGTATAAAAAAAATTAAAAGAAAAATTTAAAAGGAAAGGAATATATTAGATTTTGACAGGAGGGTACAACTATGAAAAGCGTCAGTAATAGAAACACAACTAAAGACTTGCCTCAAGAGTCTGCTTAAGAAGGCACTGCTGATATCATGCCACCGGACTTCATACAATTTCCACTACCAGGCTTGCAAAATTGTACTTTCATATTGTCCAGGTTTTTTTGTGTGTCAGTCCCTCGACATTTAAAGTTTGTGAAGGAAAACTTGAACATGCTCGTGTTCTAGCTGCCACTGCACAGGAGGAGGAAGCTGTCCCTTTTGGCTTTCAAAGATGGAAATGGACTCTACTTCTCAGTGGATTAAGAAAATTAAGAAATACAGGAGATTCTAGAATGTTAATGCCTATAAAAATAAGATAAATGTAGATGTTTATCAAAACTAGGGTCATACTTTGTCATATTCCATAAACTGCTTCCCCTCTCCTCCACACTTAATAGTCCCGTGTTCTATGCTGAGTAGTCATCTATATCATCATTTTCAAAATAAGAAATAAACTAAGAAATAGAAGAAGTCAAATGCTCAAATAACATGACAAATGAGAAACAATACTTTCAAATTTACATGTAATAGATAGTTCCTATCTATTAATTATTTTTTAAACTTTGATCCTTATTTTTCACTGTGCATTCAGAAACATCATAGAAATATTTCCATCTACTCCTGAAATCATTGTTGCACTATATGCATATAATTTGGATGTAAATTTAAAAAAATAAAAAATAAAATACAAAAACAGAAAATGAACAGACAAAATAAAAAAAGAAATATTTCCAAAGTTTTGAAGTAAAGAGGTGTATATGGGTTTTTAAAATGTAAATGTAAAAGTGAATTTTATTTTTACATTATAATGTCAGGAGTTATAGACTAAAGTTTAAGAAAATATATTGGAGGTTTCAATTCCATGCTATATGGGACTATTACTCAAACACCACATTTTTATAGATAACTAAGCAAAAGAAATGAAATTTACTTTATTATAGGCACTCAAATATTTGTTGAATGATTGAGTTTTATTAATTATTACTTTTAGGTGCTCATAATTTTTATAGATGTAATGGAAATAATAAGCATCTGATAACAATTGTTTTTTAAAACAATGAGTTTCTTCAAGGTGATAATAATGCTGATAATAATAATGATAATGATAATAATGTAGATTTCTAGAGTTAAAATTAATTTCTAAGCCTGTGATGTGCCAGGCATAATTCCTGAGTTAAAAATAATTATACTTGTACCATGCTTATACTTGCTCACTAAAGCTTAGTGACTCAATTAATGTAGTGAGTTTGTTTCATGTTATCATGTATGTGGAGATACATGTCACATAAATGTGATGGCTGATTTAATGTCAAAAATTAGCCAGCATACCACTACATAGTCCTCTCTATATTAAAAATCATGTTTGAGATATAGTTTATAAATCATCTGAGCTTTTCTCTAGAAACATCACTTGGCCACATCAAACAAGAGGAAATAATGTTTTAAAGGCAGAGAAAGATCAATTCCACAGCGCCTGTGGTTTTGTATATTTATTACAGACTTTATTGTAAATGCTTAATATTTACTGGGTAAACATTGGCTTATTTTATTTATTTCTTGTATTTAGCATAGGTCAGTTATTATTCATAGTAGAAATCAAAGGATTGATATTTTTTGGATTAGCTATAATATTCTGAAAATGAACATCAGTGTAGATATTCAAATATAAATAAATGCTACCAGTTTATAGACATAAGCAGTGAAGAAAATGTCAACTCCAATTTGAATTGACCTTCCCTAAGTTTTAATACAATACTTGAGGTCATATTCTTTTTTGTGTCTTCTAAACGTGAAGAGCAATGTCCTAGATGAATGCAAAATATCTGTAAAACTTTATATCCCACTATACCTCTTCCCTTAAACTACAGATGCATCTGAAGTATATTACTCCAATAAGTTTTATGGACTTATTTAAGATATGTTACAAATAGTAGACGTAATAATTAAACAATATGTTTTTCATAACTTTATTATATGTGAACACATATTTTACAGCAAAACTATCGATTATAACATCATATTGCTTCTGAAAACAGTTAAAATATATGAAAGTGAGCATCATCAAATAAATTTGGCATTATCTCCTCTTTAGAGGCTAAACATTTTTAGTCATCAATAAGATGACGCTATAACTGCTACATTGAATAGTTGTTATATTGATTACTGAGAAATAGGGTAAGTATTTAAAATTTAAAAAAAATTTTAAGGGTCTTTAAAAAATCTTGCCTAATTTCTTAAGACTTTGATTAGTACATCAAGTGGCCAAAGATTTTATTAAAGGTGTTTGCAACTCACACATTTTATCTAAAAGTTTATAGTAGAAAATCACTACTAAGAACACAAAGCATCCTGGAAGTACCAAGTAGTAGAAGACATATACATATACTTTTGTATCAATTTATACTCGGTAATTAACTATTGGGGGAACTAAACATTTCTATCCATTAATTCTGACAAATTACTTTGTGACTCACATTGTCCCTGGATTAACTAATTGAATAATCAAAAAACTCTATGGCAAAAAATAAAATTATGACAGAAAACATGCCCACAAAATGGTTCAAAGCTGTGCCATTGTATATCAAAATAATCTAGAATTTAGGAACATTATAACAGACAGAAAATGTCAAAAATCAAGTAAAAAGTTCAGGAAAGTATTAAAAATAAAGAAATAATCACTTCAGATATGAGGACTAAACCAGAAAGAACACAAAAGGAAATATACTTAACAAGTAAAGCATTGAGGGAAAAAAAAGGTTAAAGGAAGGCCTATTTTAGAAAATATATAAAAGAGAAAAGATTTGAGACAAATCTCAAGTTCCTGCATATAAATAACGGGAGTCCCAGAAAACAAAAGGAAAAGAATAATCAAAACTATAATAAAGAAAACATTCCTGATATTTGAAGCTGCATTTTGAAAGATAATCTCAGTACCTAAGAATGTCAACATAGAATTACCAATAGCAAGAAATATTCTAATAAAATACTGGACTCTAATGAAAATGACTAATAATTGGAAGAAAATAAATTATTAGACAACAGAAACCTAATTCTAGAGGAAAATGATAAGGAAAGAAATGAGAGCCATGTGGGCCAATGACAGTATATTTAGAAAAACTAACTTTGATTTATAAAGAGCATAGAAAACTCATTATTGCTATTTAAGAACTCCATTGTTTCCTAGAGTCTTTATTGAGAATCTTCTATAGAATCAGCTTCAGACAGCCATGTGAGTAGAGGTATACGCAAAGATTGGTGTGAGCATTTAAAACCTAGTGACTCATAGAAATGACCATTAAAAGGGAAAGCATATAGTGTGTCGTGGCTTTATGCCTTGACTGTAGATAGAGTGTACAGGCATTGATATAGGTTATTGATGTGAATGATGTAAATGGTATAGATACACACAAATATATGTATATATGTGTGTTTGTGCAGTACAACTATAAAATAAGGGATTATGGGAAAGCATACTTAAATTTTAAAAACTGTTTTTATTAGTCCTATTTATGGTGGCAGTGTTAATATTGATATTCTGAGACTTTCTTTTTGGAAAATGAATAAAGGAAATGAGTGATAATGACTGAATCTTTTAATTCTATTGTTCTCTGTGTCCTCAAAAATCAGGGTTTTTGATATAGACAAGAGGAGAATGGTGCAATATGAACAAGATTTAGTAAAAACCCTGTAGTCCTGGGGCTCCAGGGTGGCTCAGTCGGTTGAGCTTCCAACATCGGCTCAGGTCATGATCTCACCGTCTGTGAGTTCGAGCTCCGCATTGGGCTCTGTGCTGACAGCTCAGAGCCTGGAGCCTGCTTCAGATTCTGTGTCTCCCTCTCTCTCTGACCCTCCTTTGTTCATGCTTTGTCTCTCTCTGTGTCAAAAATAAACATTAAAAAAATAAATTGAAAAAAACCTCTGTAGTCCTGTATTTGCATTGGATGCATTAGTATTATGAGGATTTTTTTTTCTTGAAAAATATGTTTATGTATGCATGAATACATATATACATATTGTGTGTGTGTGTGTGTGTGTGTGTATCCTAGCTCTGCCACTATAAGCAAGAAGTAATGATCAACCCAGTAGTAATGAATATCTATAGCACCCAGATTGTAGTTTTGAAATAGTATTTTGAAACCAGGCTTCTGGAAGAAATGTCAGGACTAGGACAGGTTGAACCTAGAATATCTCTTCAAATTAGGTAGCAAGCAAGCTACTAAAGATTCTATAGGTGTATGTCAAGATGATTCAGAAAATAACTTGAAAAGTCTTCTATAGGTTAATTTGTAATTAATAAATATAGTCTTTGCAATTAACTGAAATTTATCAAATATGGTATAAGTCTATGAGTTCAAAAGGATATTTAATTTTTTAATTTTTAAAATTTATTTTAGAAAGAAAGCACACGTGTGTGTGTGGACAGGGGTGGGGCAGAAGGGGAGAGAGGGAGAGAGAGACAGAGAGAGAGAGAGAAGAGAGACAGAATCTCAAGCAGGCTCTACGCTCATCATGGAGCACTCACAGGGCCTGATTCCGTGACCCTGGCATCAAGACCTGAGCCAAAATCAAGAGTCAGACACTTAGACTGAGCTACCCAGGTGCTCCCAAAGTGATATTTTAAGAACTGATCTACTTCAGAGATGAGAAGCAATTATATTATATTGAAAACTAGTAAGTGAAATAAAAGAATCAACCATTTATCTTGCAATTCTTATATGGACTCTACCTCTAGTTAACAAAAGAGCAGAATAGTGGCATGTCCTGTTAGGAGTATCTCAACAAATAAATATAATGGATAGGGCAAATTACACTATTACTTTTTTTTAATGTTTGCTTATTTGGAGAGAGAGAAAGAGAACATGAGCAGGGGAAAGGCACAAAGAGATAGGAATGAATCCCACTTGATCATGGGCAGAAAACATGAATAGACACTTCTCTAAAGAAGACATCCAGATGGCCAACAGACACATGAAAAGATGCTCAACGTCACTTCTCATCAGGGAAATACAAATCAAACCACACTGAGATACCACCTCACGCCAGGGTGGCTAAAATGAACAAATCAGGAGACTATAGATGCTGGCAAGGATGTGGAGAAATGGGAACCCTCTTGCACTGTTGGTGGGAATGCAAACTGGTGCAGCCACTCTGGAAAACAGTGTGGAGATTCCTCAGAAAATTAAAAATGGATCTACCCTATGACCCAGCAATAGCACTGCTAGGAATTTACCCAAGGGATATGGGAGTGCTGATGCATAGGGGCACTTGTACCCCAGTGTTTATAGCAGCACTTTCAACAGTAGCCAAATTATGGAAAGAGCCTAAATATCCATAAACTGATGAATGGATAAAGAAATTGTGGTTTATATACACAATGGAATGCTATTTGACAATGAGAAAGAATGAAATGTTGCCTTTTGTAGCAACGTGGATGGAACTGGAAAGTGTTATGCTAAGTGAAATAAGCCATACAGAGAAAGACAGATACCATATGTTTTCACTCTTAGGTGGATCCTGAGAAACTTAACAGAAGACCATGGGGGAGGGGAAGGAAAAAAAAAGAGAGGGAGAGAGTCAAACCATAAGAGACTCTTAGAAACTGAGAATAAACTGTGGGTTGATGGAGAGTGAGAGGGTGGGGAGGGTGGGTGATGGGCATTGAGGAGGGCACCTGTTGGGAGGAGCACTGGGTGTTGTATGGAAACCAATCTGACAATAAATTTCATATTAAAAAAAACATGTATTCTTAAATTTTTGCCATTCACTACCTTGGTGAGACTCAGAGTGCAGCTAGATGAAATTAACAAGAGGGAAATGAGACCAATGGAGTTCCAAGACAAGTCAACAAAGAGGATGTTGTGAGAGGATCAGAGTTAAATGTAAACTTTAAGTGTTTTCCCCAAGGTCCCAGTTCCTGGGATCAAGCCCCATGCACTGGCAGCAGGGAGCCTGCTTGGGATTCTCTTTCTCCCTCTCTCTCTCTGCCCCTCCCATGCACACAAGCTTTCTCTCAAGAATAAACAAATAAACATTAACATAATTAAACTGAAGAAAGTTCCATAGAAGATCGAAATTTTAACTCTTACCCAATGTGCCCATGATTCTTGAAGATAGTAGATTACCCTTCATAATGATTATGTTAACTAGCTTCACAATGGCAGACAAAGATGACTAACTTTAAATTTGTTTAATCTTCAGGTAGAACTCCTAACTTTTAAATGACACAGTAAACTATGTGCTTTCAAGACACCCTGTGTGTATGCACTTTTTTTTCTTTTATTTCTTTACATAATATTCACAGAAGTTCCCCTCACTCCTCATCCCATTTGTTTTACTTTCTGTGGATAAGGGTTGGCCTAAAATATTATAAAAATTGGATGAAAGGAAAGCAAAATTAGCTACAACATTTTACTTTCCATTTCGTTAGCAATGTATCTGTGTAAATAGCAGACCAAATAAACTTGACAGGATGAGAAAATATATGTACCTTGTGTATTTGGCTTTTAAAGATATTCTTGAACTAAATTTTTGGAATAGATAACATTTAATAAGTAGCATTAAGTTGACTTTTCGTTCAGTGAATACTATAAATCATACGTTGCTTTTATCTACCACTTTTCATGTTTAAAAATCACTTTTTGGTCTGACCTATGGGATTACCATGTTTATTAGCCAATTTGATTATACAATCATATTTATGTTAATATAAAAAGAAATCAGAGGTCATTGAAGAATGCTTAATGTGGCTTACAGTAGTCAGCCATCACTGCAGTTACTTTGTTTTTGCAAAATTTAGAAATGAGTTTCAAGGTATATTTTTCAAGTTAGTCTACACAAGGAATTAATTTAAAATCTATTTTATTTATATGACTTGTCTCCCTCATGATTCATTTTTGAGTTGGCCTTCAGGCGAAAGCAATGTTAACATGCCTGGGGGAAGCTCATTTAATTTGATAGTGATAATTTTTTTGACAGCTGGTAATTTGCTTATTTACAGCTTCCTGATTAGGCCTTCGAATGCAGCAGTTACTCATATAAACTAATAATCTGCACTTAAAGAATCCTTATTTCCCATTCATTGTCACACTAAGAAAACAAACTTTAACTTTTTTTTCTTCACTATTATCATTAATATCCTGTGACTTTTCTCATCTTAAACTAACAGTGATTATTATTTCAGGCATAGAACAATGGAGATCCACTCTTTGTTGCAGGATTTTTTTCCAATTTAGTAGCTTTATTACTGGTATGCACCCTACCCATTATTGCAATGATGATGGCAGCCTAGCCCCTAGTGATATCTTAGGATGGGGAATCCTAGAAAACTTTAAGCAACATATGTAGCTGCTTCACAATATGCAAAAGTTCTTTTCTTTCTCTTCCTTTTTTTTTCCCAGCTAATAAGGCATTTTTTGGGGGGGAAATAGTCCTTTCAATATGTTCACAGGAATATATTATATTGTCAAATAGTGAGATTTATATAAATGTATGAAAGCACTTTAGCAATTATGATGCATTAGGTAGCTCATTTGCATAAAACATAAGGCTATTTATTAAATATGTAAAGTGGTTGATTTGGATGAAGATGTTTCCAATAAAAGATGAATTTTGTTCGTTTTAATGTGGCAATACCCATTAACAAGTCTTTGTGAAAACCAATTTCCTACATTTAAACGTATTGGTTTAGGTTTTTTAACGGAAAATTTGTTTAGCATAAAACATGTTTGATTATCAGACATCAAATTTGTTAGCTTCTTTCATAGTAGCAGAGGAAACACATTTTAATTCTTTTTATAAGCGGTAATGATGCTTCTACAACAAAGACGATTCTTTGAAATGACTTATCTTAGTGGTGGAAGTGTTATCTCAATAGATAGAGATTATATGGCCAACATAAGTATATGTAAGATCAACATCCCTTGTACCAACAAACCTTCTACTTATCCTTTTTGGCTATAGCTTCAGGCCAGCTATCATTCATATATTTGGATTCTGTGCTTTTCTATTATAATTCTAGAGAGTAGAGGAGGGGAGCTACTATCACCTTTATTTTAATACAAGAGTAATCAGGGGATTAAAATATGTGTGTCGCTTTCCTAAAGCTTGATGAGTAGAACAAGATTATACAATGGCTTGTTTTGCACAAACATGGTCTTTCTGCGCAATCCCATGCGGTCTACCATGTCAGTGTTGTAAGCTACTCCGGCGCAAAGGAGACACACAAGTTGGGGAAGGAGTTGATGGTAATCACAAAGTTGTGAGCTCCCTTAATCAGAACTATTTCACTCAAACCATTCCTTCCAAGAATACAATAGTGAGCAAGACTAACCTGTTTCATTAAGGTGTTCATATATCCATTAGGTAAACAGATAAATAAACTTATACTAATGTGCTATATATACTGATAAGTATAATCATGTATTGCAAGGGGATAGTTTAAGAGTAAACTTTCTAAGCTAATATCTGAAGAACAAGTGGAGGTATTAGTAGTTGCGGTTGTAGGTGGAAGTGAAAATAGAAGAGAACGGAGGATGTTTTAGATGTGGATGGCATGACCTTCCTAGGGCTCTAGAAATGCTTTTGACAGCAACCCTTAATATCACCACTTTTTCCCACTGGTTTCTTAAAGATTGAGCGGTACATCTGTTGCAAATGACCCCTGTTGACTTGGTCTCCACAAATAAGACTGCACTTGCTAATTTGGCAGCCATAGTACATTGTCAAATCTGTTTTTCTGGTTGTGTAGCTAACTTCTCCATTCAGCCTCCAAATTTTGAATTTTGCCTTTGATCATCTTTCACCTCTTTATCCATTTCCACAGTTGATATTTCAAATCTGCTGCTAAATTCTACATAAACAACCTCCTTGTTTATCTGCCTCTAGTTGCATATTTTATAATTTCCACCTTTCTGAAGATTCCATTACAACCTCAAATGTGTATTCTACATCGGAATCACCATATTGATGGGATGGCAGACTTCTTGGTCAGACACATTTGGACATCAGAGTTAGCTTCATATCTACCTCTTCAATCAAACTTTAATCTCTATAACCTCTAGTCCATGTAGTTATGGATTATGCAATAGTTGTGAACAACTTCAAATATAAAAATAGAGAATCTGATTCAGGGTGGCTTAAAAAGGAAATATGCATGTTCTCATGAAAAATAAAGCTAGATACTTACCAGAATTGGTTTAGCTGGGGATGAGGTGTTTGGGGAGGTCAGAGCAAGGAATCTATCTCCTTGCATTACTCTTGACTTTTCTCTGAGATCTTCACTTAAGTTTCTCAGCAGACTTCTCATTGTGTTTGATTAGCCATATGTGAATCTTGTCTACCTGTTCTTTGAAATCAGAGGATTTTCAGTCCTTAACAAAATTGCGGATGTGTGAGCAGTAAGAGGATAGCGAATAGGGAATATATGTTTTGTAAGGATGTGTATAGTATGTTTTTCACAACACCATTGAGTTGTGTTGCTGCTTGCCTAAAATCTTTACTAACTCCAAAAACCTTTCAAATAAGACCCGTACATGCTATATCATCCTTGTGCCTTTATGAACTTGTCCCCGTCTACATTTAATCTGTTCCCCAGTGAGGTTTTGAATCTAATGGCTATTGCATTTTTCACCTTTCTTTAGGATAAGGATCACAGTCCCTCCTAAAAGCTGCTTCTGTTCAAGTTGCTCCACTATTTGTGGAGTGAGTATATTAATTTGGCTCACTTTAAGGTTTGTTTTTTTGTACATTTCTTTCCTATTTTGTCTTTCCTCCTTCCTCTTTTATTTTACAGAAGTCCATACATGATAGTGCTTCTAGGTTCTATTTTTCACTGAATAAAGGATTTTTTTTTTTTTTTAGTTCAAGAGAAGCATTAATGTGCATGAGCAAGAGGATGATAAATACCTATATGAAAGGCGATTCTCCCTTAGTGAAAAGAGTAATTAGGTACCATTTTAACTAAATAGGTTTTAAGCTATAAAAGTTAGTATCTTGTTTTCACTGATGAATAGATTTTCTAGCACAAATATTGCATAGGAGTATACTTTAAGAAATCTCAATATGTATAAACCCTAAGTTATAATAGATGAAAATGTTTTAAATATTCAAATTACACATTTTTACTTTGTGAAAGTTAATCCAGAAGTGTTCTTTCAGATAGCAAATTTTCACTTCTCATTTTTCACTTAATTGTGCTGGTAGAGTATTGGTTTGAAGAACAAAATCTGTGAAGTCAGACTGCCTGAGTTCAAGCTCTTCACTATATCCTAACAAGTCACTTAACAGTTCAATCACTCATTCAGTCTCTCAAGCGCTGGAAGACTACTGCTACTAATTAAATCGTTATTGTACACTTGCTGAAGGGAGAGCATGCGCTAAGCACTTTGTGCATTATTCCTTCCAATTTTAAATCAAAAGTATAAGTTTTTTTTACTTCGTTCACCTGGGGCTTGGAGATGCTAAGACATTTGTTCAGGGTCACGGAGTAAATGGCAGAATTAGGATGCACACCCAGGCCTGGCCCCAGAGACTGTACTTTTAGCCACAATGGAGTGGAATTATTGTTATTTATTTAAATGGGGGTATTCATACTTAACTGCAAAGTCTTTTAGGGTAAATTTAGATATTACATGATGGCACTATATAAACTCTACAATATTTTACAATTTTAATGTATTGCCATTACAAATTTAAAAAATTTCTGCAGACTCATTCAGCCTTTAGGAGAGCAATATAAAATTATGATAATTATGACAGGATTTCTTTTATGTGGTAAACATTTCAGGTGTATATATAAAATGCAAGTAAAATTGAATATAAGATTAAAATTTTATTTTGGGTCACCAAATTATTATAAAAATCATATATAAAAAACACCCCACTTACCTCTTTGAAGTGTATAATGTGATAAAGAAGAAAGCTGGGTTTTTTTAGAAGAAAACTTCTTGTTAAAGTTTTGTTTAGATTATGTGTCTTTTTATTCATGAGTTTCTGAATGTAATTTCCCCCACAGATCATTTAAAATTTTGTGTATTTATCCAATATTTATTTAATACCTGTATTGTGTCAAGCACTGATTGGAATAAAAATTGAGAGAATCTTCCTCACAACAGAGTCCAGGCAAAGTGACTGTACCTTTCTGAGTGAAAGTTTGTGATGTTATTTAAAAGCCATGTGAGTATTACACAAACTTTAGAATGTCTTCCTGAATCTACCATATCAGTTAATATCCAATTTACCCTTTTTGAAAACATTTTTAAAAATGCATTACCTGTGTGGCAGATATACCAATGGGTTTTGGGATATTGATCCGTGTTCCCACAGGTAGGCTTTAGAGGCAGGTAACTCAGTGCAGTGTATGGCCATGTTATGAAATGTTGCACAATTATATAACTATCTTACTGTGTCCCAAAGATGAAGCATCTTTCAGCTAAGATAGCTTTATGAGAGAGAGAGAAAGAAAGAGAGAGAGAGAGAGGCGGGGGGGGGGGGGGGAGTGGGAGAGAGAGAGAGATGAATGTAGAAGGGTGGGCCTAAACATAGTGTGGTACTTAATTCTAGTCAAAAATACAACAGGTTTAAAAGCTGATCAGAACTAGCTGTCATGTAAGATAAACTTCATACATTAACAAAAAGAAAAATTCATCAGTGTATTTCTGATTATGTAAATTTTAACACTGGACTGTAGCAGGCATTTGTAGGTGTCCTTGTTTCATTTCTGTTGCTTAGGTAAAAGAACTCAGTAAGGGGCGTCTGGGTGGCACATTTGGGTTAAGCATTGGACTCTTGATTTAAGCTCAGGTCGTGATCCCAGGTTCATGGGATGAGTCCTGTGTTGGACTTCATGCTGGACGTGGAGCCTGATAAGAGTTTCTCTCTCCCTCTCCCTCTGTCCCTCCTCCACTCTCTCTTTTCTCAAAAGAAAGAAAAACAAAAAGAAACAAAAACTCAGTTAAGATAGGTGCCTCTTCTGAGATGGTGTAAAACTAAATAAAATTTAGGTCTCCTGTCTTCCTTAATTTATTGTAAAACTACTATCTTAGGCTGTTACTTATCCCATTAAAATAAGTCAAACCTGCTATCAGAACATTCATGAACTTCCTTTTAAATAAGAAGTTCTTCTATTTTTCTGATTTGCTGTGTGTTTTCACCTTTAATACTAGCAAGTATTAATAAAAGGGGAAAACAGTCCCTTCCTTGACAGCCAAAAAAAAAGGAAGAAAAAAAGAAAGAAAAATAAAAAACTGCATTTGGAAGTTAAAAATTCTGTTCCTATTCACCCAACGATCAGCACTCCTACTGGACTCACCACTGGTAATACTGGGCAAAGATCCTGGAAATTATGAAGGCACCAGTTACGTTTAATTGTAAAGTGCCTAATTAGAAGTTTGTTAAACCTTGCTGGTTAAGCATTTTCATCTATTCTAGAAGATCACTAGAATGAGTAAAAATTTCACTACTGCATCTGTAATGAAAAATTCTTAAAAAAAAAATAGATTGCTAACTCTTATTGGAGGTAATGTCCCATTAAAGAAAAAAATACACTTTCTTCTGTTTGCAATTATATTAGAGAGTGATGGGAATTTTTGTGTTTCTTATACAAGTTTGACATTTTTTTTTTCCTTTTTACAACCAATAAGGATTATCACTGAACATTTTACTGACTTGCCTTGTTTATCATAGAGCTCATTTAAGTGAGGACTATAGCAACATTAGTATTTTCCCCAAATCATTCTTTTAATATTCCCTCTGACATTTCAAGTAATTTGGCATATCATCTCCACCTGCGTAATGCTTAGATGTCTGGCAGCACATTTACTTAGTGATAGGTTCTGGAATTTATAATAAATGGATATGAAGCAAATGACATTTTAGAAATGTTTTGTATGATTGTATATAAATACTGTATGGAAATACGTTTTCTATATCCATGTGGATAATACTATATTTGATAATCTAACCATATTTATAATGGTCAAATACAATCAGTGTAATATTTGGTACTCTTAACGTAGTCTAAATTGTATAATATGATAGAAAACAAATTTTGATTGGAACCAACTATAAGCCATACCCTGTTCTAGATGTTGGTGATGCAGAGTTGAAAAAAGGAATCATTTCCTAATTGCTGGGGCTTTATCTTTCAGGAAGGTGAGTTAATATATGGCTAGGCTTGCCCACAAAAATAGTCCCTAAGCACACACATGTAACTAATCTCTAGGCTATAGAAGAGAGGTATAAATAAGTAGACATAGCCCCAATATTAGGACAACAAGCTATTTGCTGCTGGAACCCAGACATTAAGTTTGGATTATGCGACAAACTGAGGAGCAAATTATTGCCTTATAAGAGGTAGTCTTCAGATTCTAAAGTGGATACAAACTTTTTTTCCCCTCAATATACAACTTACTGGTCTGTGTCCTTATATTTTGAAAATTATCCAAGCCGACTCTATTTTTATGTTAAATAGAACCATAACCACTAACTCTTATCATCATGCACTTCCGGCATGGGTACTATGTGCTTGAGCTTTTCACCAAAATGTATTTTGATGAAATGCATAAAGAGCATCCTTCTGGTTTATAGGAAATTCTATAGCAAGTCAAGCAATGGCCTGGCCAATTTCATGACAGGCAGTTAGTTTTTCTCTGTTTTGTGAGTTTAACCTTTAAACATTGTAAATTTAAAATGATTTTTTGACAAATCAGTCAATAAAATGGAACAAAATTCTCAGCATCCCAGACGAATCCAACAAAAGTTAATCCAACAAAAGTTTTGTTGACTTACTCTCCAAAGGCCAAAAAGATGTTTCCTTTGTTTACCTAGAGAAACTCTCCTTTCTACAAACTATTTAAAATTAACAACTAAAGGAATGCAATAAGAGCTTCAGCAAGATTAGCATGATTTTTAAACAGCATGGTTTATACAAGGGCAGCCTTTGACAAAAGGAAAATCCCTTTGGAGTTTAGGTACAGTACATTTTCACTCTTCTTTTGTATTTGAAGAGACTCTCTCATCCTTTCATCTTTAGCTTGCTTAGACTTGGTGCAGCATAGAGAAAAGAGAACTGGCTTAAAGCTGGTAGCTTTACTTCATCAGAGAGGACTTACTATGTATGAAAGCGTTTTCCTTTCTATGAATGTATTCTGGAAAGTCACCACTTAAAAAAATTCCCATTTATATTTGTCACTAAAAGACCTCTAAAATTCAGAGTTGTTAGATGATAGAAGTGCCTAATATTTACTCTTGATAGAAAAGGACTTTTAAATAAGTGTCTGATTCTTTATTCCTCCTCAAATGTAAAAAAAAAAAAAATCAGTCAAGTGCTTCTTTCATTTATAAGTTTTTCTTGTTTAAATGCATTCTAAACTCTTAATATAGAGCCAAGAGATTATGCCCGAGCAGTTGTCAAAAAAGCTCCACTTATCATTTATCTCTTTGCTTTAGAGATATAAATGCTATGTTGCACATCTCTTAAGTAATGTTCATTAATTTTTTGAGTGACTGTCATTTTGCAGGCTTTAAATTGATTGGTATACATATCAGTATCAGCTAGAAATTGTGGATGAGCCTATTTATTGACATTTAGTAAGCTTGGTTTTTAGGATATATCCATGGCCCTTTGACTTTACATAAATTGGACAAAGTATAATTAAACACTTAATCTCAATGAGGTACCAGTCAGTCAGCCAAAATTCATTTATGATCTGCTTTGTGCTGGACTGAACCTCAAAGATTAAACAAGTGGTTTCTGTATTTCAAAAATTATGGTGCATAGATAGTGGTCCTTCTTTCCTGTCTTCCTTCAGCCATCTAGTTTCACATCATTCATTGTTTCTTTACAGGTTTGTATTTCAGTTACAAATCATTTCAAGATGTTTGGAAAATCATTCAATCAAGTGACCCTTCGTTGTTGCTATTTATTTCAAGAAATCTGCAATTCAGGGTCACCCTAGTTTTCTTTTTTGCCAAGTAGCTCTGAGTTCATATAAGTTTCAGAAATGTTAAGTAAAACTAACAAGTTAATTCTTCTTTCTTCTTAAACTGGAAGATATTTCAGTTATTTTATAACACAAGTGGGCATTGAGATCATCTAAATGGGATAGTGCATGTTCAGTTTCCCAAATGTATTTTACTTTGAAAATTTTATTCTGTTTCCTTTGAGAAAATCTTCTCTGGATTTTTTCTTGCTATATATAATTTATAAATTTCAAATGGCTGGCACCCTTTAAGACCAGTTAAGAAAGGAAATTTGCAGACTACAAGAGTTTTCTGTTTGTGCTATAAAGTAGATTTAACCCATGTCCTTTCTTTCTGTGTTTCTAAGTCTGTTTTACTTTTGTCTTTATGAATATGGAAGTTCAAAATGAAAACCTAACATCCAAGCAGTCTCGTTCGTGGGTTCAACTTCCTTTATGTCACTCCTTCATTCTTTCTTCCTTTTTCCTTTTGTTAAAGCCTCAGACTTTCTTCTTATGTTTAACTATTTTTATGTTTATTGAAATCTCATTTTCTCTTTAGTTACTTTCTGTGTATACTAAAACTTGTTTTTACCTAAAGGTAGTCTTCCTCTAATACCGCCCTTTTCTCTTTTTTTTCATTATTTTTAATAGAACTTATATTTTCTTATGAATGTGACCTTAGCAACAGTTGTCTTTTTCTTGGCCCTCATTAGCGTTTTATAGACTATTGAATTGACACCACTTACCATATGACTCTTACTTTTTTGCAGCCTACAGAATTTGGTGTATCATTCTTTCAAAACTTACTGATTTCCATGTGGTTATTTTTGTTTTTTTGAGATCTTTGGTACTGGCCTTTTACTGTTTCTTTCTGCCCTTATGCCTTCAGAAGATTGTGGGCAACTTCAGTATACTCTGTGTAATATTCTGTGTTCAAGATTTTCAAATTCCAATGGTCTTCAAGCCTATTAATTCACATAGAGAACTATATTCTATAATGACTTTCTATGTCAAATATTTAATTTATAAATTTAAATTTTGTCCAAAACATATCACCCCAACATAATCTATGAGTATTTAATAGGCTCTTCAACCTGACCACAAGCCTTCCTCATGTATTTCTTAAATAGAAATCAATTGTTTTTTATTAAAAGGTAAATAGGGTGAAAGGAAGCTTGTGGTCAATGGCTTTGAAAAACTGTAGGTGAGATACATAAGTTTCAGTTCTGTAGTAATTCTTAGAGTCTCTATTTTGCTCTTATGCTATATGAATTCCTATGCTATGTGAAATCCTAAACTCAGGCTTTTGGGCTTCAAGGTAAAGCTGCCTCCTCTGTGGTCACTCCCTGCCTTCATTCAGACACATAGATCTAGTAAGCATTTTTAAAAATTTTTTGCTGTTATATACTCATCAGTTACCTTTTGTGACAACAACCTTGTTATCTATTTTTTGTTTGTTTCATTTTAAGAAAATTGAAACATAATTGTGTTTAGTATGGTTTGATCATTTTGCTGTGTCAGTGAAAGTTTTCCTTGCTCGTTAGTCTGGAATCATCAGACATTGTCAGAAGATGTGTCAGATGTACTGAGGCATCTGATATAATGAGAAACATAAAATGTGCAACTTCACCCACAGGCAGGTTTGCTATTTGAAGGACGGCTGTAGGTTTATGCCCTACAACACAGAAATACTGATCAAATCATTTCATGTGATTCCCATCAAAAAAAAGTCTTTTAATTTTTTTTTACAGAGGGAGAGAGTATGAGTGGAAGAGGGGGCACAGGGAGAGGAGGAGAGAAAACCTTAAACAGGCTCCATTGTCAGCATGGAGCTGGACATGGGGCTTGTTCCCACGACCCCACGATCATGACCTGAGCTGAAATCAAGAGTTAGATCCTCAAATGACTGAGCCACCCAGGCTCTCCATCCCAATTTTTTTTTAAAGAGGTGATGGAATGTTTATACTTAGCATAGTATATTCCTTCTTTGATATCCTGTTTTGAGTAAGTACCAATGAGAACATGATAGTCCGTTTATGCTTTGTATGATGATTCAGAATTTTCTTCAGAACAAATCCTCAGATTTGTTTCTGGCTCCACTTCTTTCTTCTCCACTCTCCACATCCTTCCTGTGCAGAGTGCCAGGAGACCTTTGTATTGTGATCAGACCTCTGGCCTTACAACTTTCTATTTCAAGGCCAAGTGAACTGACACGGGAGTATTCCTGATAGCTTTTCCTACAGTGGGATAGTTTTCCATAACTAACTTATATGAGGACAGTATTGCAAACCGCTTAACTAGATCCCACTATTTTCAAGCTAATTATATGCCCAACATTTTTTAAAGCCAAATTGCCAGTACACGTGGCCTTTCCAACACCATAGGATAGGAGCAAAAATGTGACAGGTTGGAAGGCAGAGTTCAGACACAGCAGCCTTAACGATTTGTGGTTAATGCATTGCAAATACTACAAGTCTGTAAGACCATAAGAAGCCCTGCTACGGCTTCTCCCAGCGTTTAGCAGTGGCCTGTGCCGGTGAGAATCCTGAACTCAGTCTTTTGGGCTTCAAGGTAAAGTTGCCTCCCCTGTGGTCACTCCCTGCTTTCACTTAGACATGTGGTATTTCCAATTTAGATTATGGTAGCATCCTCTTAACCATTCTCTTTGGCTTTTAGAGTCTCTTCTGTCTAATATTGTCACTTAAAACTGCTGATAAAGTTATCTTTTAAAACACCAGTGTGGTCAAGTCGACAATTTGGCACAGCAGGTGTGTGACCTCTAGAGAGAAATCCGGGTTGAGTCACTTACTACATATTTGATTTCAGACCAAATAGTTATCTTCTGTTAGTCTTGGTTTTACTTTCTGTAAAAGGAGGAACACAGTACTTCTTAGTTCTTAGGACTGCTGTGAGGATCAGATTAGATTTCACATGTAAAATAGCCAATGAGTAATGTTATTTATTATCATGAAGACACATCATCTCCTTAAAGTTTGATTTTCTGTGTTGTTTGATTAGCTTGACATTCAAGGTCCCTCACCTTTCTGTTTCTTTCTCCTAAGTTGTCCCATATGTTTTCTCTGCAATAGCCTCCTGTTTGAGCTCACTGTCCCTATACCAGCCCACTTCAAAAACTCCAAACTTTTAATGATGTCACTCTTGTTTCTTTCGGATACCCACTCCTTTATCTGGCAAATATTTACATATCCTTTACTCGGCCTAGCCCATATGTCATCCCTTTGTCATCACAGACATAATTAACAGTCCCTAATCTGTACTTTTCAGAACACTGCATGCAAATGCTCATCACATTGTTTTGATAGATATTTCCCTAACTCCCTTAATGATCTTTCACCACCTTGAGGGCAGGAAGTTATATCTTTGAACCTACCATAGCTGTCTGGCATAGAACTGGAGATCAATACATGTTGGTGGAATGAACCTAAATTTCTGTATTTCTTACCCCTTTTGATTATTCTCTAGCTCTCTTAATGATTCTTCTGCTTTAAAAAGTGTTAGCTTGTATTTCATAAAATATTTCCAGTACCATACAACTAAAAGTCACATTTATTTTCAAACTTTAAGTGATTAAATTTTTATCTTAATATTTATTCCATCCTTTATATTCATTTCTTAAAATTAACTGGAATTTAGGACTCACTGTAATGGAAATCCAGTAGGCACTACTAATAAGGAGAAAGAACAAATGAGATACTTTTACTGCTATATAGTTTTATTTAAAATGATTTGTCCAGGGGTACCTGGATCATTCAGTCAGTTAAGCAGTTAAGTGTCTGACTCTTGATTTTGGTTGGCTCAGGTCACGATCTCATTGTTCATGGGATCGAGTGCTGAGTTAAGATCTGCACTGACAGTGCAGAGTATGCTTGGGATTCTCTCTCCTCTCTCAGCCCCTTCCCCTGTCTCTGTGTACACTCTCTCTAAATAAATAAACATTAAAAAAATAAATAAAATGATGTGTCTAGAGTTAAATTTGAAACATTTTATTAAGTTTATTTATTTACTTTGTGTGTGTGTGTGTGTGTGTGTGTGTGTGAGAGAGAGAGAGAGAGAGAGAGAGAGAAAGAGAACATGAACAGGGAAAGGGCAGAGACAGAGGGTAAGAGACGGAGAGACAGAGAGACAGTGCAAAGCCAGACATGGGGCTCAAACTCACAAACTGTGAGATCATGACCTGAGCTGAAATCCACAGTTGGACGTTTAACCAACTGAGCCACCCAGATGCCCCAAATTTGAAACTTTTATAAACATTGAGTAAAAAAAAATAGTCTTTTTCCCCCCTCTAGATTTAGGTCTAGGGTATGTGTCAGAGGAATGAATTTGTGAATATAATTTATTTTTCTGATAAGGAAAATTTTAACAGCATAAAAGAGTCTTAGTGGAGGCATATTGACAATCATATCTATCTTTCTAATTATATTTATATTGTATGCATATTATGGGTGTTTTATATTTAGTTCAGCTAGTGTGCTGCTAATAAATACAAAGCCACAGGTTTGACCCAGGAAAGTGTGTTACATTTTGTTTGTGGGTATAATGACTTTACTTTCAAAAGATGGAAAGAAAGAGAGAGAGGGGCTCTATTTTGATTATTAGGGAAAAAGAAAATGTGAACCAAAGAGTACATTTTATAAATAGAGATGCCTGTTTTATTTATAGTAAAGCTGTGGAGTGATAGAATATCCATTAAATTGATACCTGTCTATTAATGTATGAATAAAAGCAACTTTTATGAATGTAAGAGACTAAAAAGTAATTTTTTCATGGCAAAGTAATAACAAGAATTTCAGATCTGTATAATTTAGTGAACAGAAGAGTTAGGAATCATCTGGATACAGCACAATCCACATACACCCACACTGTATCCAGCGGTTACAAGGTCACCTCTGTGCCACTGTAAATGGTCCAATTTTGCCATTTAAATTTGGTATAGGCTCTCAGAGGTTTTGATTATTCAAAATACCTGTTTGCCCGAGTCTATTAAGTTTAAAAACTACATTTTAATGGTCCCTTATATTTAAACCCTGTTTAATATGGCAAATTTTTGAGAGCTACTTACATTACATTTCATCACTAATTACTAATAACAGGAATGAAATTAGCACCTGTCTCAGATGCTTTAGATTTTGGATTGCACTTAATAAACAGTTGAAAAAATTCTCTGTTGCTAAACATTTATTGGGACCATTTGCATTCTTATTTTCAGTGAGCTGTTATAATTTATATTCTCATTATACTCATCTAAAAAAGCATGGAACTTGAAAATACTGTTCCTTATTTGAATTAGAAGTTATATATGTAATATCTTACATTTTAAAATTATTGTTCAGTATGAGACATCAGTTTATTTCCTATATAAATGATTCTATCTTTGTCCCAAAGGCTACTAAGATGAGAATGTCAGTGGAGTGAATTTCACACACAAAAATACATTGAAATGATTAGATTAACACACAAGAAAGAAGGTGCTGTACATTTCAGTGATCCCTTAAAACAGAAAAGCTCTTAGAAAGGTGAAACTCTGACTTCCTTGCGCTCCTTTGTGGGCATTTGGCCTGTGCTACCACAGTAAGTGTGGAGGAATTTTAAAGTTAAAATAAGGCAGTTAAATAGGCAAAATGGTTCAGTGCTACCTTCAACACCATTAAAATAGCATCACTAATTAATAATAACACAAACTGTGTATTTGGGAAAATTTCACAATCATTGACAGAATGATGGTCATCTTGCTGCCACAATGAAAAGTTGTGAGAAGATACATAATAAGTAATACGATAGAAAAATGCCAAGAAGCCTTGTCAGTCTCCAAGGTTAATAGTCCTAGGATAAAAAATATTTTTCCATCTTTGGTGACCCATTCAATTTTTATACGTAAATGTATACAATGTCATCATTTCAGGTAGGATGTTATATAGCAGGATTTCAGGCCAACTGAACTCTAAATACAGTGACTCTAATCATTCAGACTGTTTTCTTTGATTTAATACAAATTTGGGGAGGTAGTATTTTAAAGTATAGCAAGAAGTGCTTTTAAATATGAAGTTGAGAAGCAAGCATAAAATAAAATTCTTACTGAATAACCAGAAGATGGCAGCATGGCAGTTACTTAGAAATTTGATAGCTTTTAACTTCTATCAAGTGAAAAACAATTTCCAGATTTTTGAAAATAGTATCTGTTGACATGTACAAAATTTTATCAACATAGGAAACATAGTTAAAAAAAAGATTGTTAGGAAGATTTAAATGATAGCTTGGCCAAAGTGGGGTTACAAAGGAACAGAAATGGTTTCTTCTTCACTGCAAATAATGCACAAGAAAGATGAAAGATGGTACGGGGAGAATGTCAAGTCTTTTAAAAATATGCTTTCAGAGCATTATAAATTAGCTCGATAGACCTCATTATGGGAAAGAAGAGACTCTTAAAATTCTAAACAAGATGAGTCCTGATACTGAAATAACCAATTAATTCCATCTAGGCCATTAGGAAAGAATTAAAGTTCATTATTATAATTGCACAGGTTCAAAACAACCTCCTTAAATTTATCATCTTTAAAGTCCATTTCAGCTTTAAAAATGCACCTATGATTCTATGATCTTACAAATCTTTTATAGACCAAATATGTGCACACTTTACAAAGAACTCCAGTACACTTTCTTATTTTTAAAGGTGCAATCCCATTATAATTAACATAGTTAACTGTAGACTTTTGTATAAAAACAACAAAACTTTTAAAGCTCATCAGAGGATCCACATATTTATAGTAATATGGAATAAATAAGTTATATATATATATATATATATATATATATATATAATATGTAATATATATAATATAGTAATATGAAGTAAGTAATATGGAATACAGTGACAGTTCAAGAAAACATTTTCTATCAGCCCTGAAAACATTTATATAAGATTTAGTGTAGAGTAGAAAACTCAAAGAAAACTCTCTAATATATTTTACTATGAACTGTTAAAAATAAAGCTCAGCACATTCATCTATTACATTTCCCTGTTCACCTTTTAAATTTATTGTAGGTGCTAACCCTCAGTCTTCCTCCAAAATTCACTAAGATCTGTTCAAACTGACTTAGTTACTATGCTTATTAAGAAACTAGTTTGCATTTGTACATGTAGTAATGTAGATCCATTTATTTATTTATTTGTTCAAAATTTATTTATTGAGTGTTAGAATACTTGGTTTTATTCTAGGCAATGCTTGAGATGTATTACGAGTTTTGAACAGATCTGGTAAACGACTATAGCAGAAAAACAGCAGAAAATACAATAACCGAAGTAGAAGGCCAAACATTTTAAGAGAATGTCTATATAGTCATTACAATTAACAACAAAGATAATTGTTAATATGTGACTGTCATTGTCTTTACTTTGGTGTTATGGATGTAATAGTTCATCAAAATTACCTTTAAGGTATTAAATTAATATTTTCACAGGAAAATATGAAAATATTTATAAGCCATGTCCTTCAGGGAATAAACTATGGACCAACCAACAGAACACTAGAGATAAATTCACTGAAGAATCCAGGCAGAAAAGAGAATGCTTTATCCACATTTCCTCCTGCAGTGGGCAGCAAAGCCTTAGTTAGATTTTAAGATTTGAGAGAAAAGGAAGCCATGAACAACAGAGCAAAACAAGTACCGAAAACAGACAGATGTCCTCAGTTAGGGCTTATAGGAAAGAGGTTTTGGGGGCAAGAAAACAAATTAGAGGATGATAATGATGATTATGGTAAGTATTTGATAAAGATCTTCATATTTGCTTTTCATTCTAAACAAATGTCCAATATATAAGCCATAAAATTAGACACATTTTACAGTTGAGCAACTTGGGGCTCAATGAAGTTACATCAACGACAGAGAGCAAATGAACAGAGTCAGGAGCTAGAGATCTCTGCCTCTACATTAGAATTGGAGGAAAACAGATCAGAAAGAGAAATGGGCCTGCGAAGACCATCTTTGATGCTTTGGGAATTGAGAAAATATTTGTGTTCTTTTTGTTATTCCACAAATATAAATAAAATATGTACTCAAGTGCTTAAGCTCCATGTTTGAAGGCAAGAAGAACATTGAAACTCATCCAAGTAATTACTGAAAAACAGATTTCAGTAGTCATGATGATTTGTTCATCTTGACTATGATCCCCACTCATCTTGGTAAATTACAGCTTGGACTAACATGTTTCCATCCTATGGGTAAGATGTTGATTTCCCCCCTCAGTAGAGGGTCGTGGCCTTGTGGATAGCGATAACAATGCAGGATGAAGTATTCTGGAGCACCCAATTTATTAGTTGAGTCTATTTATATCCTATGAACTTCACCTTGTAGGATGCCCCTCCCCGTGCTTATTGTACATCAACCCCAGGTGGACAAAATAACATTTCTTTAAAATTTGACCAAATTTGGCCAGATTTTAAAATTTTATAAATGTTTTAAAATGTTATAAACCACAGGAAGCCTACCCAGTAGCTCTTTGGTCTTTTGTTTTTCCTCTCCCTCTTTAACTGTTTTTTTTTTTTTTTCGTTGTATAAAGTTAATATTCTATTTTGTGTCTGTTGAGGTAAAATAAAAATCTGTTGCTGCCTCTTAGTGAAACTGCTATTTTTTATACCTTATTATTTTTTATGGCATGACCTTCCATAGATGAAAATATTGCCAGGGGCACCTTGGTGACTCGGTTAAGCATCCAACTTTTGATTTTGGCTCAAGTCATAATCCTGGGGTTATGGGATTGAGACTCACGTCAGGCTCTGTGCTGACATCATGGAGCCTGCTTTGGATTCTCTCTCTCTTTCTCTTTCTGCACCCCTACTCTCTCTCTAAAAAATAAAAATATAAAATTTTAAAAAGGGAAAAAATATTACCAGTTACTATTCTGTACATTGAGATATTATTAAAAGAAAAAACAGGAAAAAAATCAGAAAAAAAATTATAACTCCATGGTCTATTTGTACTTGGTGTACAAATTTATAATTTCTGCTAATTATAAGGTATATACATTGTTCAGATTTAATTTTTGCTACTTCATTTTATCTGCTTTGGAGCTTTGATCTTTCTCAGGTCTTTGACCACTTGTGATGCAATTCTTTTATTCTCTTTTCTCTTATTCACCTTATTAGGTGTCCCAAGACCCTTTTACCTGATATTTTTTTCAGTATTTCTTTCATAATTTTTGTTTGTTTCTTGTTTTTGGAATCTTATTTAACTCACTTCTTCACAAAATTTATGTGTTTAGGAGAGAAAATGTGAGGTAAACTGTAACTAAAGAAACGACACAGAGTAAACTTAAATGCATCAATTAAATTCTGGACAATAAAGGATTTGACTCTTTTTTACTAAGTTGAAACAATTCCTAGATATGTACATTAGTTTGTAAGTGCTTATTGGTCATCTTTAGTTGTTTACCCATGATATGAAAAAGGTACAAAATACTAGGCTCCACTTTAGTGCAGCCTGACTTGTCTATCGTTATATATCAACAGCATAATTCCCAATCTCATAAGCAAATTTGGACTTGAACCTGCAACTAACAAATAAACATTTTAAGCTTGATGAAGTGGTACTCCCTACCACCCAATCACTGACTACTGACGATGTCATCATTATACAGTAGCGTTTGTGCTTGTTTTCCAAATGAAATATTTTATACAATTTATTTTGATGAAATATATGGAAAATAGGAATTTTTTTAATTAAAAACATAAATTAATGTTTAATTATTAAAATTCGTATTAACATAGGAACTAGAATTACTGCCCAAGTGCTAGTCGTTTGAAAATACCCCTCCTATTGCTAATCCTGGCCAAGGATTTTGCACTGTGCTTTTGTGCCTCCAATATTCTACTGTGCCTCTCACAGTCTTTTCCACAAATTTAAACTTTATGTCACAAATTTCCATTACATAGTAACTTATTTTATCCCTGCTGCCCATATGACCTCATACCATTATATACAACCCTAATGATGGCAAAACTCCTGAGGTTCTTTTAATTTTTTAAATTTTAATTCCAGGGTAGTTAATATGCAGTGTTATATTCATTTCAGGTGTACAATATAATGACTCAACAATTTAGTATATAATTCAGTGCTTATCAAGTTAGGAGTACCTTAATCCCCTTCATCTATTTCACCCACCCGTCCCACCCATATCCCTTCTGGTAACCGTCTATATGTTCATTATAGTTAAGAGTCTATTTTTTGGTTTGTCTCTCTTTTTTAAATTATTGACGTTCTTGATATTCTATCAATGATGGTATCTTTTTTTTCTCTTAGTTTATTTATTTTTAAAGAGAGAGTGAACAGGGGAGGGACAGAGAGAGAGGGAGAGAGAAAAATCACAAGCAGGCTCCACACTGTCAGCACATGGCCCAGTGTGAGACTCAAACTCATGAACCGTGAGATCATGACCAGAGCTGAAATCAAGAGTCAGATGTTTGACTGAGCCACCCAGGTATCCTGATAGTATCATTTTTAAACCAGAACTGTAATCATTAAATGCATGCAAATTTATCAATATATATCACCATAATTTAAACTTACATGATAATAGTTTATAGTAGGAATGTAAGATATAAATTACATAAACTATTTTTTTTTTAGATTTTGTTAATCTATGCAGGTATGTATATTGTAATCATCTTATATCTTCTTGAGTACATGGCACACTCTAGCAGTCAGTGAGTACTTGTCTTGAATTTGATGAATTAATATGAGACAAGATAATTAGGGGATAGATACATGTAATGATTTTAGAAAACATAGGCTTAAGCTGTTGGTTTTATTCATAGTATTGGTAATGAAATAAGGAGGGGTAATATATGCTCAATTTATTTTGAGTGAAGAACTAGGACAATGAGTAATCATATAATTCAGCAAAATGGTGACATTGGAATAATTTGGCAGCTATAAAGAAAGTTTTAGAGTATGTTGGCTTCATTTATGTCATTACCTACCTGAAGCTCTGTTAAAACAGCTTTAAAATTTTTTGAAAGAATTTTAGATAAGTAGAAAAATTGCAAAAAAAAATGGTACGAAGAGTTTACATATACCCATCATTCAGCTTCCCTGGATGTTAATACCTGACATAGTCATAATAAAATTTTTTTTGCACAATAGTGTGATTAACATTCATACAACAGTATTTCATAATCTAATACTGCTTACTGGAATTTTACTGGTTTTTCAAAATATCTTTTTCCTATTTCAGAATCCAAACTGGGATCCCACATTGCATTTAGTTGCTATTGTCTTAGTTTCTGCTAATCTATGATAATTTTTAGGTATTTCCTGGTCTTTTACCACCTTGAAACATTTGATGAGTACTGGTCAATTACTCTGAAGAGTGCCTCTCATTCTAGGTTTATGTGATCTTTTTTTGCATGATTGAGGTTATGCATTTTTGGCAATACCACAGAAGTAGTGTAATCTTGTCAATACTTCTCACTGGGGGTACATGATACTTTATTTCTCAGGATATACTTGATTAAGGTAACATGTGCTGGGTCTTTCCACTGTAAATTTGTTATTCTTCCCTTTGTAACTAATAACTATATTTGGAGAGACAAATTGAGATTATGTGAATATCCTGCTTCACCCAATTATTTTAGGCATCCTTTGGTATATCTTGCCTGAAGCAATTATTAGTATGGTGTTGGCCTAATGGTAACTTCATATTTGTCTTATTATTTCTCTTTTATTATATAATAAGTTTTTGGTTACATAATTATTACTTGCTATTACTAGCAAAAATAAATAACAAAAATATGTTCTTTTATATTTTTGTTCCTATTTATTAATTTGAATTTTTTAAATTACTTCCAAAGACCCTAACTAATTAGAGTTCCTTCTCCAAAATAGGTTTTTAGCTAAATTTTGCTGGTACACAGAGTTATGTTCATCCAAACCGTGCCTGCACCATTATATATGTATAATATATACATACCCATTACATATAAACAAATATATATCATTTATATGTGTGTATACATGTATATATACATAAACATACATATACATGTATAGATATACATATACATATATTTTTGTGACACTGTATGTATATGTCATATGTATAATATATACATACCCATTACATATATACAAATATATATCATTTATATGGGTGTATACATGTATACATACACATACATACATATACATGTATAGATATACATGCACATATATATTGTGACGTTGAAATGTTCTTCAGATTTTAACCCAGCACAACTTCATTAGACAATCAGGGCTTTGTAATTGCCTTTGAATGAGTCAGTATGGTCTCAATTATGTCATTGATCTGCTAATTAAAAATTCTTAAAGTAAGTGTCATCCAGAAAAGATGCTCAACATCAGTAATCATCAAGGAAATTAAAATCATCATGAGATATATCACCTCATACCTATCAGAGCGACTGAAATAAAAAACACAGGAAACAACAAATGTTGGCAAGGATTTGGAGAAAAAATACCTCATGCATTGTTGATGGGAATGCAAAGTAGTAAAGCCACTGTGGAAAACAGTAGAGAGGTTCCTCAAAAGCTTAAAAATGGAACTACCGTAGGATGCAGTAATTCCACTACTGTGTATTCACTCAAAGAATATGAAAAAACTACTTCAAAAAGATATACTCACCCCTCTGTTTATTGCAAAATTATTTACAATAGCCAAATTATGGAGGCAATGCAAACGTCCATCGATAGATGAATGGATAAAGAAGAGGTCATATATTTAATGGAATATTACTCAACCATAAAAAAGAATGAAATCTTTCCATTTGCAATGATATGGATGGGTCAAGAGAGTATAATGCTAAGTTAAATAAGTCAGAGAAAGACAAATACCATATGATTTCACTCATATGTGGAGCTTAAGAAACAACACAAATGAAAAAAGAAAAAAAAGAGACAAACCAAGAAACAGACTCTTAACTACAGAGAACAAACTGATGTTTATCAGAGGGAAGTTGGGTGAGGGGGATGGGTGAAATAGGTGAAGGGACTTAGGAGTACACTTAACATGATGAGCACTGACTAATGTATAGAATTGTTTAATCATGATACTATACACCTGAAACTAATGCAGCACTGCATGTTAACTGTACTGGAATTAAAAAAATCCCAAGTAACATCATAACGAAAGAAGTGTCACTATGTTTTAATGATAAAATGTCTTACTTGAGAGCTCCCTTATGAAAGTTCATTCTAGGTTTGGAAGTAAATTTGTAAAAGAGGGACAAAGGAAATAATACAGTGATTTATAATTCTAAAATGTGAGATTAGATATTAAAAATGTGTTTTTTGAGGCACCTGAGTGGCTTGGTGGGTTGAGCATCAAACTCTTGATTTCGGCTCTTGTCATGATCTCAGGGTTTGTGGGACGGAGGCCCTCATCTGACTCCGTGCTGCCAGTGTGGAGCTTGCTTGGGATTCTCTCTCTCTCCCTCTCTTTCTGACCCTCTCCTGTGCACTCTCAAAGTAAACTTTGAAAACAAATTTGTTTTTCCTTAAATATAAATCATGAATACTATGGTTGAAAATTTATTAACACCAAAAAAAAATCATGAAAAATTTGAGAGGTTAAATTAAAATTATATCCCTAAATTTTTCCCCAGCATACACTTTAAAATTTTTCTACAGCATATTGTTTAATTTCTAAATATTTCTTTGATATGACCGCTTCAAAGTTGGCAAGAATATTTTTAGATGTTACCTTCTTGCTATGCATGGTATTCTTAGAATACGACCCTTAAACTAAAATCATTATATGTCAAAGAAAAGAAATTTTACTTGTAAGCATATGAACAGCAAATATGGCTTTGATTGCCTTATAGAAAACCTTTTGCACTCTTTAAAGCTTTCTGTGAATCTGTCTGATGACATATTAATTCAAATTACATTATCTTATTTTGTGATTTCTGTAGTTATTCAGCTTTATCACAAACTCACCAAGAATGCCCCTCCTCCCCACCCCAGTTTGAAATCACTAATGGATTTGCATCTAACCTCTGGCTTCGGTTGCTGTCAGTTGCCTTTAGTATCAATTGTGTATGCATTGAGCTGATAAGTACTGTGGCTCATTTTACTCTTGAGCAAACCAAGTTTAAGAAAAAAAAAAAAAAAGAAAAGAAAAAAAGAAGCAGGGACACACACAAAAGAAAGAAAAATGAATCATTACTTTAGCTTAAGATGAAGGTGGTGAAAAATTACTTAATTGCTTCCTAATTCTTAGCAAGATATAATTAAATAAGACTTTGGAAGGTTGAACGTGAGAGCAGGGCCCTAGAGCAAAAGGTAGGAGAGAAAACAAGGGATAGGACATGGCTTTCTTGTGCTCTCAATTAGTTTCCTTGGGCTCCTTCAAACTGTATTTTATTCTATACCATCAGTTTGATGCAATTATAATTAAAATGTACATCTTGGTTTAATTATGGATTCCTTCCCACATCAGTGGCTATTCTTCAATATTCCCAGTGTCATCATCCTACATTACATTTTAATTTGTTAGTTCACCAGGAAGAACAGTTTACTCTAGCATATAAAGTATTACTTGTCCTGACTCGGTAGACTAACGAAGCTTTTGTTGAAAGGCGGAATTTAATGAAAAGAAAGATTCTACTCCTTCTAGGTCAAATTATTAGCTCAGATATTTCATGCAAGAGAGGAAATGGCAATTTTTAATTGCAGTGTACAATATACTTACTTAAGAAACAAGAATATATATAAAATGTATATCTCCTGTAATGGGCAAGAAAATTGCAACTGATAATAAAATATATAAGTAGAATCCGAAACAAACAATTGTGCTATTAGAGATCACTTTTAAGAATTGCTATTGCATGGAGGAATGCTTTTAACATTTGTTCCTTTTATTTTAAAATAATGATAATCATCTCTGATAACCTAGAAAAAATTGAAACAAAGTGGTTAAATATAAATTTAAAGGTGTAATAATGAATTTCATGGCAATTTGCTTATTTACATTTATTTATTTATTTATTTATTTATTTATTATTTATTTATTTATTATTTATTTATTTTTGAGAAAGAAAGAGTGGGGTAGGAGCAGACAGGGGAGACAGAGGATCCAAAACAGACTCTGCACTGACAGTAGAGAACCCAATGCGGAGCTCGAACGCATGAACTGCAAGATCATGACCTGAGCTGAAGTCTGAGGTTTCGCTGAGCCACTCCGGCGCCCTATACCTTCATGTATTTAAATTATGTGACTTCAAGGGCGCCTGGGCGGCTCAGTCGGTTAAGCGTCGACTTCGGCTCACGTCATGATCTCAGGGTCCATGAGTTCGAGCCCTGCGTTGGGCTCTGTGCTGAAAGCTCAGAGCCTGGAGCCTGTTTCAGATTCTGTGTCTCCCTCTCTCTCTGACCCTCCCCCGTTCATGCTGTCTCTCTCTGTCTCAAAAGTAAATAAACATTTAAAAAAATTTTTAAAAAATAAATTATGCGACTTCATATTCTGGGCTTGTCTACTCAGATATCTTTATTTTATTTTATTTTTTTTTTTTAACGTTTATTTTTGAGACAGAGAGAGACAAAGCATGAACGGGGGAGGGTCAGAGAGAGGGAAACACAGAATCTGAAACAGGCTCCAGGCTCTGAACTGTCAGCACAGAGCCGACGCAGGGCTCGAACTCACGGACCGCGAGATCATGACCTGAGCTGAAGTCGGCCGCTTAACCGACTGACCCATCCAGGTGCCCCATCTACTCAGATATCTTGAATGATATATAATGTGAGTTTGTCGACAGATATTTATAATTTACTTACCAGAAGAATAGCATTAAACAAGCTAGTTTAGAGGAAGCCAATGCATTAACCACAAAAGAATAAAATGACCTTTAATTTGGGGGATTTCTGAGTGTTCAATAAAGCATTTTGATTTCAAATGGAGAATTATTTGTTACACAATGGAGTTTTATGGTAATAACTAAGAAGCCCTGATAGAATAGTGCAATTAAGGAGGTAAAATTCCCGAAGTGATCTTCTGTGTCCTTTTTTTTTTTTTTTGTACACATGAATAACTTAGACCTATTTTTGCTTATTGCAGTTATTCCTGAAAGGCAAGGTGCATCGGGCAAGTAGTTCTGAGCTGAGGGGTCTGGTTTTATTTTTGCTACTCATTACCTGTGTAAGCCTGAGCAAGTTCCTCAAATTTCCTTAGTCCAGCTTCTACATCTCTTAAATGAAATGTTTAGAAAACATGGTTTCCATTACCTTCAATTAATAAATTTGTAACTTACCTCAATTTTGGAAGATCCATATTTTTCAATAATCTTTGAAAGATGCAAATGTGTTCCTTAAATCAATGGACTGAACTATTACAGCAGTGGCCTGAAAGGGTTAGGAAGTTTTAGAAAATGTTATCTTCCTTTTAAATTATAACTTTAATGATGGCCTTAAGATATATGTAATATAGTACATCTTATGGCATGCAGCTTGAGTTTACTGTTACTGTTCACACACACACACACACACACACACACACACACACACACAGGCACTGTGATGGGGAGGTGCAGGATATTATGAAAATTTCTACAGAAAGAATCCAAGCAACCATTGGTGTCAGGAATACTTCGGGAGAAAGGTATCTGAGTTGAGATCTGACAAAGAATAGAAGTTAGCTAAGGTCTAATGAGGGGAAATAGCATCTTAGCAAAAGGGAATGGTAAAAATTTATTGGAAAGAGAGACTAATCCTTTGAGAAATTATAAAAGTTCATTAAAGTTGAACTTCAACTTGGGAACTTTTAACCTAGCTCAGTGAAAGGAAATTAATACTTGTTAAACACATACATACTGTGCTTTAAGGGGAATGTTTGGTGCTTTAGACTTGCTGTGTTATTGGGTATGTTACATGTCTCTTGACAGCCAGGGGAGCCTCATGTAAAACTTCAACTAGGCAACTACTTAATAATGATTAGTTTTTATCTGATTGATTTAATCTTCTTCCAATCTCACCATTGCGTTTTACTGATGAATCCCATCTAGTCCTTACTCCTGTCCTTGGCATATTTTCTTTATCCAAGCTTTTCTAGCATCTTCTATTATGCAGATGCTATTTTAGACAATGGCCCCTTTAAAACCCCTTTGGCTAATAGTTTGAAGAGTGCTTTTTTTTTTTTTTTTTTTTGTCTCCAGATAGAGCTCTAATTCTCTTTGTATATTTGTACAATTTGTGCATTTTATTTTACAACACATATTACAAAGAAGAGTGAGACCTTCCTTTAAAGTTACTGTGAAATATTGACAGGTTTCTAAAATTATATATTTATCTATGGGAGACATACTTATTCTTTGACAACTATACCACTAGCACTGTGTGTGTGTGTATACAAATGAGTATGTTTGTATGTGTGTTGGGGATATATTAGACAAAAGCTGTACCAGAAATTCATCGGATTTTTCTCCTCCCAAATAAGAATTCTAAATTAAAAAAAAAATCCATTTTGATCATATCATTTTATAGATGACATGAAACCCAGAGATGAGTATATCTAGTTTTCCTAAGTTCAGTTCCAGGGCTCTTAATATAGCACACAATAGCCACGATGGCATGTCTGTTTCAAAATGTGAGCGTGTATATGGCAGGGTACATATTTATAAAACTACTCAGTGGTGCCCAGACTATACTCACATGGATGCTCAATTTAAAAAGTATTTTTAGAAGATGACTAGGAAATTGATTCTCCGAATTTATGCCTTTCAACTCAGAGGATAGGACAAAGTATGTACTGACTATTTGGAAAATGTATGTGTAAAATTAGCTGGCTATTATCTAGTTAAGAAATAAGCTGTGCTGTCTGGTGTGCTATGAAGTGGAAGTGAGTGGTTGTTGGAAAGAGGATATATAAATGGTGCTTTATGAGGCTGTATTGATCTTTTTTTTTTTCAAATTAAAGTTTTGAAAAAAGTAAGTAAAGATAAGGAAAAGTCTAGTGAAAGTCACCATCTCTAATATGTTATGGCTGATTAGGCTATAAGAGCAGCATGTTCAATTTTCTATTGTAAGGTAACAGGGAGTAGACTATATTTTGGATAACTTTTTATATGTGCAAAAAGAGCAACAAATAATAAATTATTCTATGAAACATATGGTTAATTTCTGTCCATTCATTTAATAAATGTTTACTGAGTGACTACTATGTGCCAGACATTGTGTTAGATGTGAGAGAGAGAGAGAGAGAGAGAGAATAAGTCCTTTCTAAGTCCTTTCTATTTGGGAACTGACAGGTGTTTTGAAACAGATACACCTTGAAAGCAACAACAGGGTTATGATACAGGAATGTAAGACATATGAGACCTATACATTTTAGGGACAAACAACTAAGCCCAGAAGAAGGATGGAAAGGTGGATTGGGATAATCTGAGCGCTGAAGGATTTAACCTGAGGTACGGGTGTAGGCAGGAGGAGAAATAAGATAAGAGTATTTGAAGAACAAGAGATGGAATATGAAAAGCACAGAAGTGAAAGATAACATGGTATACTCAGGGAGCAGCAGGTGTTTGTTTGTCTGTGTTTTCCCAGGAGCAGAAGGATGATAAGAGTTAGTGGTGGGAGAAGAGACTGCTGAGAAAGACAGGAACTACTTCATGAAATGCCAAACAAGAAGTTTATATATTGTCTGCGGTGATGGGGAATATCTTTTAGGATGTTAGTGAGGAAGGGACATAAACAGAATTTCCTCTTTGTATAATAGCCCATACTATAATGGAAGATGGATGGGATGAGGATAAAATCACTTAGATAGGAAGATTAATAAATTATAGCTTCTGGATGCTACATAAATTTCCCATCTACCACTCTTCTTCCTAAAAGACTGTTTAGGTATAGAACTATAAATACTCAAAAATGAGTGGATCCCTAGATTGCAAACCTAATTATTGCATTCTACAAAGAAGAAAATGAGGTCAAACAGGTTAAATGACTTGCCCAAAGCCAGAGAATTTTTGACAACACTGGAGTTTAGGACCCTGATCTGCTCTTTCTCAAAAAACATGGATTAAAATTCACAAGGAACCAACCCTTCAGCTTTATAGAAATATTTTAACTAAAGTATTAATGATAATGTGTCTGTATTAGCAGTACCATAAAACAAGTGACCTTCATGGACAAAACTCTGTGGTTAAAATTAAAAAGACAAAGGAAAATGAGATCTGATTACTAATGTAATTAACTGATGATCCAGTGGGTGCCAGATCCATAAATGCCAGTTATAGACTGATGATAATGGAGCATTCAAATCTTAAAACTGGTGCTCAAGTCCTGCTCTCAAAAATAATGAGGGACCCACTTCCTCCGACCTCCCTCCTTGCAAGGTGCTAATGCTATGTTCTGCATAATGATGTGCCAAGCCAGTGTAATGGCAGTGCTCTCTCACTCCACATTAACTCTCTTTGTTTTCTGTTGCTTTAGGTTCTGAGTTTTTGAAAATTGGGCATTTATGAAGTGCTGTCATGAATAAGATAGGGAAAGAATATTATGATTAACCCTTCTTCAGTATTTCCAGACTCACAACATGTTCATAAACTCAAACAAACTGTTAAGGGTATAACACACTAGAAACTTTATTTATTTATTTTAAAATAATCTCCCTCAAAACCTCGGTAAGAGTGCCTAAGTCACATTTTTAAAAGTGTAATGTGGCACCCAACTTGTTACTGGCTCCTTCAAACTGAGTATTTCAGTGCCAAAATAGAACTAGTTATTCATATGGACATTGACCACTTCTTTCAAGTGGGTAGCCTTAGTTGGCTTTTAAAATTGATAGTATTCATGGAGCTTGTTCAGATGATCATCCAAGTGGGTAGACTTAGTTGGCTTTTAAAATTGATAGTATTCATGGAGCTTGTTCAGATGATCATCCAAGTGGGTAGACTTAGTTGGCTTTTAAAATTGATAGTATTCATGGAGCTTGTTCAGATGATCATCAGCCCCAATGAGGATTTGATTTGCCCAAGAACACAGGTTAATAAATGATAAAACTAGTGCCTGAATCCTGCAACCCTCATCCCAAGATATCACTATAGCCACTGCATCAAAAATAATTTGCACTTTGGCCAATATACTATTGTTTAAAAAGTGAAGTAATTCTTAAAGGGGGTTAATTTCCTGAAATACATATATGTATCTGTATTCTCCCAGGTCCATAGATTCTAAATTTTGGAAATAGAATTTTATATACATAGTTCTCTGGGAAGGTGAAATGAAAGAGCCTTCAATGTTTGAGTGATCACAGAGCAGCTTTTGACAATTAAGGTATCTAGCTGTGGGGGGTACTGTGGACTGGCCCCTAAGTATTGGCAACACGTGATATTCAGAGCACTATGGCCCAGGGAAAGGGGGCCATATTGCATATGTGCAGTATTTGCCTAGTTACTGGGGTGAGTCCAGCCCATTTCTCTCGTTTGCAGAGTAAGTAGAATAGAAGATTAACACAGTGCTTCTCTGGAATGACACATTGATTCTGTTTGTAGAGGAGATACATTGTCATAGTAGGAAAAAAAAAATCAGTACAAAAAAATATATGGAAGAAAATTGCCACTCAGAGATAACCACCAAGAGCATTTTCATATATATAGTTTTTCAATTTTTTCTATGTACATACTACATGAAAAGGGCTGTACACATGTCTGTTCACAGTTTATATAAATAATTGAGTGGTGGAATGTTCCAGGTACCCTGGTGATAATCTTGCCTCAACAGGATGAATTGGTATTTATAGCCATGTGCCATTTACAATCCTTTCTACATTTCTGAAAATATAAATTGACTAAGCTAACACTTGGCAATAATGATACAACAAGGTTTAGACTGTTTGAATAAAACAGTGTAGGTACATTATAACAAAGGTATGGAATAAAGTTTAGAGGACTTATTCATTTATTTTTATTTTATTTTATTTTATTCATTTTATTTTATTTATTTTATTATTTATTTATTTATTTTAATGTCTTGGAGTGGCTGGGTGGCTCAGGTGGTTAAGCATCTGACTTTGGCCCAGGTCATGATCTCGTGGTTCATGAATTGGAGCCCCACCTTGGGCTCTGTGCTGACAGCTCAGAGTCTAGAGCCTTCTTCAGATTCTGTGTCTCCCTCTCTCTGCCACTCCCAGACTCTGTCTGCTCTCTCTCTCTTTCTCTCAAAAATATTTAAAACATTACTTTAAATTTCTGTGTCTTATGTCATGAGATATTTTCTTATACTTCTGTTAGGGAGCAAAGGAAGACTACTTCTTGATCCTAGAATAAGAAAAGAAAGTTGTGATTGGATGTCGTAAGTTTCAGTTATTTTGGAGACAGAAGAGGAGGCAGGTCACTTGAATATTGAAGCAGGTTGTATGAACAGATTATAGCCATGGTAACCTGTTTTCCCATGCTCTCCTGAGATGATGGGGGGACTCTGCTGAAATACCCTAGTGACTCATATCTGCTTCTTGGAATTCTAAGTGTTTTATTAATTTATAAAGGAGACTCTTTTTTTTTTTTTTTTTTTTTTTTTAGGGAGGAGGAGAGAAGGTTGGCAGAGTAAAGGGAATCCCTGATTTGGGGGGAAGTTACTGTAGTTTTACACAATGAAATACTATTGTGTCCTGACCTGATCACCTAAAATTATAAAACTCACTTTGTAATCTCATGCCATTAAGTTGTCTTTGAAAACATGGTAAAAAGTAGATAAAAGCACAATAATTCCTTATCTGGGGAAGACACTCAATTTCTCTAATGTATTAGAAAATATTTAGCTTGCTTCCTTTTTGGATGTAGAAGGGTTAGTATAAATAGTGGTGAAGTGGATTATCAATTCATAAATTTTTGCCAGCGTCTGTTGATAAGTCCTTTTGAGAGATCCCAAGAAGAGAAATAACTGGGTGAAAAGGAGCAAATATTTTTAAGACTTTGATACATGCTGGCAAATTGCTTTCCAATTTATACAACCACTAGCAATGAATGAAGATGGCAATTTCATCACACCTGCTCATTACTAACAAAGCAAAATGACACAAAAGGCTTGCTTTATAAAAAGGTATTATTTACTTTTTGCAAATATAGATTTAGGCTAAGCTGTTCTCAGTAATTAGTCTTTGTGATAGACTGTTTCTTTAGGTCAGGAGAGGATCGCTTTGAGAATGCATTTAAAGAGCAAGAAAGAGTTGTGTTCACTGATAGACAACTTCTTGAATCCTTGAACACCAAAAAAGTATTACTTATGCAAGAAGCCCATGAAAGAGAAAGACAATTATTGCATGAGAAATGGGAGAAGCACTGAGGCTAAAATTTATCTCTTGTCACATGTTTGTGTAGAGCTATACTCTAACTTTGGCAATTACAAATTCTATTAATATTTTAGGGCTGTCATAACAGAGAACCATAGACTGGAAACTTATACAACAGAATTTTGTTTTGTTTTGTTTTCCTCATGATTCTGGGAACTGGATGTTCAAGATCAAGGTGTCTACAGGGTTACTTTCCTCTGAGGGCTTTTTTCCTTGGATTTTTATCTCTGAGTCTTAATGTGGTTTTCCTCTGAATGGCTGTTATGTCTTAATCTGTTCTTAAAAGGACACCAGTCACAACGGATTAGGGCCCATCTTAATGAGTTCATTTTAAGCTAGTTACCTTTTTAAAGACATGCTCTCTAAATATAAATCACATTCAGAAGTAATGAAGACTAGGATTTCCACATAAGAATTTTGAGGGGACACAATTCAGCCAATACCACAAATATATTAAAATTTCTGCTTTCCTCATATAAAATATTATACACAGCACACTATTCTTGAGGGTTACCCACTTATTCACTAATCATTATGGCATCATTACCATCTTTTATGAGAGAAAAATATGTTACACACAGGGATCATTCTGAATTTGCATTATGTCCACAAGCACATTTGGTTTGATAACAAGCAGATACAAAGAAATTTGATTTAGTAGTAGCTTAATTTGGTCTCTTAAGTTCAGTTTGCATACCATATATAGCATCTTTCATTGGAATATAGCATATCTATTGAACTTGTTCATGAAATCGAACCATATATCAGTAAGGACATAAAACTGAAGTGAAATTTCTTCCAAGATAGGCTGAAAAGGTAAGCCATTTTACAGACTTCATATATATCTGGAAATTATATATTGTATGAACAAATTTATTGGATTCTAATAGTTAATAAAGAGAGAAATAACAGAAACTCTGTCCAATTTTAGAGCATTCATATTGGGCATGAGGGGCATTAGTCATTGTGTGATGATTTACTTTAGAAAAAAATAGTGACCCTGCTCTGGTGAAGTAGTTGTTGACTTAAATCTCCTTTTGCAAGAACACCTCTTATTGTGCTCAAAACACAGGAAGAATACTAGGTACATGGCATTGCATAGCTATGCACGTATGACCATTGTAAGTTTCCTCTAAATATGGACCTTTTGTTTTGGGGAGTTATTTATTTTGATTTTGATTTTGATTTTTGATTTTTTTATTTTTATTTATTTATTTTTTAAATTTATTTATTTTTGAGAGACAGAGACAGAGGACAAGTGGGGAGGAGCAGAGAGGGAGGGAGACAGAATCTGAAGCACCTCCAGGCTCCCAGCTGTCAGCACAGAGCCCTATGAGGGGCTTGAACCCACGAACCTTGAGATCATGACCTGAGCTGAAGTCGGACGCTTAACCGACTGAGCCACCAAGGCGCCCCTGTTTTTCATTTTAAAGATTGCTTTCGCCCTTCAAGGCCTTTTGTGTTTCCATACAAATTTTAGGATTGTTTATTCTAGTTCAGTGATAAGTTCTGTTGGTATTTTGACAAGGATTGCATTAAATCTGTACAATGCTTTGCGTACTATAGACATTAGAACAAAATTTGTTCTTCCAATCCATGAGCATGGAATGTCTTTCCATTACTTTTTATTGCCTTAAATTTCTTCTCTGAGTGTCTTATAGTTTTCAGAGAGCAGGTATTTCACCTCTTTGGTTAAGTTTGTTCCTAAGTAAGGTATTATGCTGCAATTGCAATGGGATTATTTTCTCAATTTCTCCTTCTGTTGCTTCATTATTCATGTATAGATATGCAATGGATGTCTGTACATTGATTTTGTATCCTGCAACCTTACTGAATTCATTTATCAGTTCTAGTAGTTTTTCGTAGTCTTTAGGAATTTGTATATATACCATCATATCATTTGCAGATAGTGGAAGTTTTACTTCTTTCCGATTTGGATGTCTTTTATTCCTTTCTCTTGTCTGATTTCTGTGGCTAGGACTTCCAGTACTATGTTGAATAAAAGTGATGACAATGGACATCCTTGTCTTGTTCCTGACCTTAGGGAAAAAACTCTCAGTTTTTCACCATTGAGTATGATGTTGGCTGTGAGTTTTTCACGTTAGGCCTCTATCATGTTATGATATGTTACCTCTACTTTGCGAAGGTGTGTTTTTTTTTTTTTTTCAATCATGAATAGATGTTGTACTTTGTCAAAAGCTTTTTCTGAATCTATTGAAATGGTCATATGGTTTTAATCCTTTCTTTCATTTATGTGATGTATCATCTTGGTTGTTTTGCAAATATTGAACTGCCCTTGTATCACAGAATAACTCCCACTTGATTGTGGCTTCTGATACCTTTAATGTACTCTTGGATTCTGTTTGCTAATATTTTGTTGAGAATTTTTACATCTATATTCATGAAAGAGATTGGCCTGTAGTTCTCTTCTTTTGTGTTATCTTTATCTGGTTTTGGTATCAGGGTGAATGTGAAAGTTTTTCTTCCTGTTTTAATTTTTGGAATAGTTTGAGAAGAATAGGCTTTATCTCTTTTTTAAATGTGTGGTAGAATTCCTCTGTGAAGTTGTCTGGTCCTGGATTTTTGTTTTTCTTGAGTTTTTGATTATAGAATCAACTTCATTGTTGATTATTGGTTGGTTCAAGTTTTCTATTTCTTCCTGTTTTAGTTTTGGTATATTATATGTTCCTAGGAATTTATCCATTTCTTCTAAGCTGTCCAGTTTGTTGGCATATAGGTTTTCATAATATTCTGTTACAATTTTTTGCATTACTGTGGTGTTGCTTATTTCTTCTTTCATTAGTGATTTTGTTTATTTGGTGATCACCTCTCTCTCTCTTTTTTCCTGATGAGGTAGGCTAGAAGTTTATGAATTTTGTTGATCTTTTTAAAAAACAAGGTCTTGGTTTCACTGATCTGGTTTGTTTTGTTTTGTTTTGTTGTTGTTTAATTCTTATATCACTTATTTCTGCTCTAATCTTTATTATTTCCCTCCTTTTTCTAGGTATAATATTTTTGGTTCTTCTTCTAGCTCCTTTAGATGTAAGATTATTTGAGATTTTTCTTGCTTCTTTGGGTAGGCCTGTACTACCATAATCTTCCTTTTTAGGACCACTTTTATTACAGTCCAAAGATTTTAGACCATTTTGTTTCCATTTTCATTTTTTTCCATGTAAGTTTTTTATTTCTTCTTTGATTCCTTGGTTGACTCATTTATAGTCTAGTAGCAGGTTATGTAACCTCTGTGTATTTTTGCTCTTTCCAGATATTTTCTTGTGATTGATTTCTACTTCATAGTGTTGTGGTCAGACAAGATACATGGTATGACTTAGATTTTTTTTTATTTTGTTGAGACTTGTTTTGTGGCCTAATATGTGATCTGTTCTGGAGAATGTTCCATGTGTACCTGAAAAGAATGCATATTCTGATGTTTTAGGGTGGAATGTTCTGAATAGGTCTGTTAAATCCATCTGGATGGGCCTTTCTTTTGAATCACAATAATAGCAACACAAATGAAACTCTCCTATTCTTTTCCTTCGTGTTTTCTCAATATGTTGGTTTTAGCTGTAGAAATTCATCTGTATTTGATGAAAGTTTTAAGGATTCTCTTCTCCCAAATTTTTGGCCTTTGCAGATATCCTTGAAGGAAATTTACCAACTAAAACATGGCATGTTTTTTAGGTTGTGAATCCCACTAAATTAATATCAAGGAAACATCATACTTTACAGGTTAAATATTCTAAGAAACATGATAGTAATGAGGTATTCTGAAATGAGCAAAACAATAATAATGCAAAATTACATTTTAGTTTATATTAGTGACAATTTACCTGTTCTCAAAAATTAGTTTTCTTTCATGTTGCCATGTATATTGTATCTTTATGTTAATAATCAATAGAAATGTAACTTAGTTTCACTTAAAATAGTTGTTAATTTGGTGTAAAGTAAAAATAAAATAATATTGAACACCTCATTTTCTTTAAAAATGATTTTAGGGGCTCTTGGGTGACTCAGTTGGTTAATCATCTGACTTTGACTCAGGTCATGATCTCATGGTTCATGTGTTTGAGCCCCACATCGGGCTCTGTGCTGACAGCTCAAAGCCTGGAGCTGGCTTCAGATTCTGTGTCTCCCTGTCTCTCTGCCCCACCTACCCCCACTCACGCTTTGTCTCTCTTTCTCCCTCTCAAAAATAAACAGTAAAAAAATAATAAAAATAAAAAAAATAAAAATGATTTTAGTTAGCTATTGAATTATGATGAATTATTAAATTTCTAATAATGATAAGGTAAATAACCTGACACTTAAACTGAATTATTTCAAATGGGATAATATCTAACTTTGAATTTAGTTTTTTTTAAAGAATAAAATCAGATAATTTACTAGGATATTTTCTGATGTTGCAAAACATTTGAGAAAAGCAGTGGGAATACCATTATGTATAGAGTTCACATTGATGTAGTGTAAAAATCTTGATGACTAGCATCTGATCAACCTGTGTTTAATACATGGCTACATTAACTGCTAGATGGGCAATGTTTAAATAGATTAATTTCAACTAAAATATCCTTTCTCAAGAACCTTGACCAAGGTCAGTTCTCTTTTTCCTGGAAGAGTCACTCTATGTAAATGATCTGATCTCATGATTTGGAAAGGTTTGCGAAGCGCTGAGGTAAGAGGCGGCTCCACCTCCTCTGCTAAGACAGACAGGGTTTCTCAACATTAGCACATGATTGATATTTGGGCTACATGAATCTTTTTTGTGATGGGCTGTCCTGTGAATTAAAGGATGTTTAGCAGCGTCTATGGCCTCTACCCACTAGATGACAGTAGCAACTAGTAGCATGCTACCCCCAGCTGTGTTATATGTCCCCTGTCACAAGAATGGGGGTTAGGAAATTAGCCTTGGTAGAAAATCCCTGGGGCCCCTGACTGGCTCAGTCAGTGGAGCATGTGACTCTTGATCTCAGGGTTGTAGGTTTGAGCCCCACATTAGGTATAGAGATTCCTTAAAAATAAAATTATAAAAATATCCCTGAGTTAAAACATTAAAATGATGTGAATTAGTCTCCAACCCTCCTTGAGTTCCACCACCAGATCTGTAAAAAGAGATTCTGATCAAAACATACTTTATAAAATATGTTGTGTACCTTTCAGGTTTGGCATTTAGTGCTTTCCTTATCCAGGGTATTGTTTTATTCCTGTCTTTTTTTTTTTTCTTTCTTCCCTTTGTTTTTTTTTTTTTTTTTTTTTTTTTTTGTTTTGTTTTGTTTTGTTGTTGTTGTTGTTCATTTTCTCTTATCAAGTCATTTTCCCCCTTCCAAGTCTACCCTGTACTTAGTTAACCCAATCTTCATATATTTTATTGATTTATATAGTTTATTGTCAAGTTAGCTAACATACAGGGTATACAGTGTGCTTTGGGAGTAGATTCCCATGATTCGTTACTTACATACAACACCCAGTGCTCATCCCAACAATCCTTCTCAATGTCCATCGTGCCCCCAACTCTCCACACCCATCAACTCTCAGTTTGTTCTCTTTATTTAAGAGTCTCTGATGGTTTGCCTCTCTCTCTGTAACTAATTTATTTTGTTTCACTTTTTGCTTGCAAAGTAGCTAAAGATTATCTGTTTGCTTTGTCAATCTAACTCTTCCTTATTGATACCAGGTCTTTCTATGATAAATTTATTATAGCCTGGCAATAACACTGGTAATCCAGTTTTGTACTGTCTCTTTGTCACATACTTTTGCTCCCATGGATATTAGACAATTGGATTCTTGCCTGACCTATGGAAAACGTTAAGTGCCTCCCTGTCATTTAAGAAGATTTTCTTTCTTCTAGTCATTCTGTATTTCTGTAAAATACAGAACATAGAATTCCAGATGTTAAATAACCATTTAAAATGCCTCATTGAAAAAAAATGCCACTTTTACTTTGATTTCTTTAGTGATTCTTTCATGAATGAAGTTTGTCATCCATAGTTACATTTATAAATTATTTGTCACAATTATAATATGAAAATATAATTATAATTATATTCAAATATAAGAAATACAAATGGAGATTTTCATACTCAAGAGATGATTAGTAAACTAGAAACATCATTTGAAATATTTTTTAAAAGTCCAAATTATTTAATAATTTTAAAGGGTTTTTGAAGAATTTTTACTTTTCAAATGTTTTGTAGTTTTTAATAGCCAACAATTATTGGCTACTTACTATGTCCTAGGAAGAGTTCTAAGCAATTTATTTGTATTAACTCATATAATCTTTGCAACAACTTCACTCTATGTAAAACAAACTTAGGCTCAGAAATGGTTTTGTAAATTGTCCAGTATAGCTAGTAATTCAGGGGCTAAGGTTCAAATCTAAGAAATGTGATCTTCTAGGTTTGGCCATAGAACAAAGAAAATAGCCTAAATTTGTGTGTGTGTGTGTGTGTGCGCACGCGTGTGTGCACGCATATGTCTGCATTTGTGTCCACGTCCACCGTACTTGAATACTGGCTGAGGGAAAATTATGCGTGACCCAAAGGATTGATTCCCTTGGATTATCCAGGGACTTGTGTGACATTTCCATATAACATTGGAATCCCTTAATTCACAGTTTGAATTGAGTTTACTCAGGTGTCTTCTAGAGTTAAGATTCTTTGAGTTTGTGAACTTTAAATATGGAAGAAAAAACATACTTTTACTTTATACATGCTATATATTTTATTATTGATTGATTGATTGATTTCTGTATGTATTCATGGTAAAACTTTTATTACAACATACTGGTGGAGATCACAAGGAAGTTCATGCCTTCTGATTTCTACCCCCCTCACATCTGGAAATTTCAAGTAGATAGAATGTCAAAAAAATATGGACAAAGTAAGTGGTTCTTTGATTTTACATTTAATTGAAGTTCTTGTAATCAGCGTTGTCACATTTGCAATGAGAATTCTTACATTTGGATCTGTGATTTTATGTGGATGGGTATCCACGTATTTGCAAATAGGACGCTGCCTCTAATAGAATAATAAAATTGAAAGAAATCATGGAAATATGGGTCTTTTATGCAGCAATATGTGATTCTGTTTCCTCTTTTGATTTCTGAAGTACCCAAGTTCATTTGAACACATTTAAATCTATTATCTGAACATACATTCTAGTTTCATTGCCTGAAAATTTAAAACATTATTATTACTGTGAAAATGATTCTCTTAATTGATGTTCTATTGCCACTTTTTGATGAACAAATATTATAGGATTTTTATTATCATAAAACCTGTTTAACCTACTTCCTCATCTTCCTATTCAGAACATAATAATTCATTTAGCAGTTTTGATAAGTGTTATCTGAGTTTTTGCCTGAAATTGACTGTTGTGTATCAGGAACTGAATCTACCTCTATGTTTATTTCTAGGAAAAAAATGCTTTTTTTTAAGATATAAAGGAATAAAGCTCATTTAGAGATTCAGATTGAGAAGTATATTAGAATATTTATACCTTACTCTTTTTTCCTTAATGAACTAAAGCAAAAAAATAAATACAAAATTATTTTTGGAAGTTAATAGATAGATACTAATATTGAGCAATGGTTGAGCATTAAAATATGTTCTTGTTTTAATTTTATGTTTTGGTATTTCTCAATCTGTTATACTAAGTGTATTAATGAAAACATTATATATATATATTTTTTACAATAGGTTCCTGTCCTGAGACCACAGCATGATGTGCCTTGGACAAAGGTATGCACATTTAAGGTATATTTCAAATATTCTCCACAAGTAAAGTATATAAATAAAAAAATGTTTTCATAGTAAAAAAGTTATAGTAATTATATTATTGTTATGTGTTTAGATATATTCAATTATAGTACATGTTCATGTCATGATAAACTAACCTGATAAAACATGATACTAGTGAGAAAACATCAGAATCAAAAATCTGATTATTAAACACATATCATTTCCTGAGCAATGAAAGTCTTAATCCATACAACACATAATCAAAGAATAGTTATAACTAATGCTCTTGACAGTAAAAGAATGATACTATTCAAAGTTTAATGGAAGTTGTGTAAACTAGTATTTAATGATTCTGATGATTCAGTTATTGAAGATAGAATATATGAAAGTGAATTATATCAGTCAAGATCTACCGTAGAGTGCCTAGGATTTGGGGGGACAAGATAGTGACATTACAAGTGGATTTCAGAAGAAGATGCAAACAGCAAGATACATAGAGCTCAGTAAGAATTATATAAATGCACTACAGGAAAGCTAAGGAGGAGAGTATAAGGCCAATACAGGATGCCTTTAATTTCAAATGGAATATTATTGTAAAAAAAATGTGGAAAAGAACATTATAAATATCATGAATTGTAATAACCTTGAATCCTGAGAGGGAGCCAAAAAGAAAAATTATACAATGAATAAAAAGTACATAGTGGGAACTCCAGGAGTAAAGACAAAAGGAACTAAGATTCTTAGGGATAGTAATGGAGAAAGAAGAAGGAGCTGGAAATGGATCCCACCTACAGAAGCTATTAAAACCATTCCTTCTCTATGGAGGAAGTAGCAAGAAAAAATTTGCTTAAAGTAGCACATATGGAATTTGAGTTCTAGGATAAGGTACTGAAAGAAAGTTTGTCATTTCTTTGGAGGTATTTAAATAATGAATGGAGTTACAGATGTCTGCTTATAGTTTCTCTAAAATTCTCTAGATCATTTACCCTATTTTGCATCCTTCCACCCCACAATGAAATGGGTGAAGCAGTTCTTTTATTATTTTTGTGTGAAAAAAATCATTTTATATTTAAAAGAAAGTGGAAAGTAGGTTTGTGGTTATAAGAAAAATGTAGATATATATCTCAATAACAATTGATATCCTATTTTATGCAAGCATAATACTTGGGGAAATACACTTATATACTCATGTTTATATTTTACATTTGACCCAAAACATACTGTATGTGTTCTGGTATATTAGTTCTCTATGAAAAATAAACGTCTAAAAGCATATCCACATAAATAATATTCAATATATGAATAATTGATTTTTAAAAATTGAAACATGCTTCTAGTTTTTTGTTTTGTTTTGTTTTGTTTTGTTTTGTTTTGGAGTATGACTCCTGACTCTATTTTTCATATAGTTTTTTCTCTTAGTCACTTTCAGTACCTATTCAGAGACTGGTGTGATTTCAGAATATCCATGTAAAATATGCCAGCTGATGTGCTCTCCCAGACAGAATGAATGGCTGCAGGCACAAATCTCTGTTGTGTCAAGGCTTTGGCATGACATTTGGCAGGGAGCGAAATCAAACACAACACAATGCAAATAATCATGGTTTCCCATAGATATGTAGCCTCAAACTCAAGCCTGCTGTTAGTCTTTACTACTCTTTTCCCTCTTTTTCTAGGGAACAGCGTTTCTAGTAATGAACTGAAAACTATGGTATTTCCTGGTGTTCTCATAGTGTAAAGAAATAGGAAGATTGTGGCTTTGAAACTGGGCCTTCCTATCTTTTAAGTGTGGCTCTCTCACTAACTAGTTGTGGAATCCTGGAAAACTTACTTCAAATGAATTCAAAATGAATTTACTAATAATTATCACAGGGGTTGTGCGGGTATTAAAATGATAAAATTGTCCATAGAAACTCTTCCACCTGTTAAATAATTAAATGCTATTCTAGCCCTTCCCATTTTTATAATGAGATGGGTTTTGCATGAAACTTCTTAATCATCGTCTCAATCATATTGTGAATGCAAGAAGAATTACTCTAATAACATTTTTAAATTTCAGGCTATGTAAGCATGTGCAGTAATATTTGTCTTCATCTTTGGGTGGGTACTCTTTCTAGTGAAGGAAGAGTTGTTGCAAATTTCTTGATTTTTTTTCTATTTGCTTCCTTTTTTAAAGAGTTGCATGTGATAAGAGGGTTTTTATGTTGTGTAAGAGTGTTTTGAATCTCCTTAATTTAATTATAGGTTTTGTTAGTGTACTCAAGGATGGAAAAACACATAGTAAAATATAGATGGCTTAGCAAAACTATACCTTCATAGCATACCCACACTTGGTTTTTAGTTCAGTAGCTCAGTTCAACTTCCTTACTGAGAAATTATTATGTATTATATATACTGGGCTAGATGCTAAAGGTGCAAAGAAGAAGGAGATGTGTATTCTGCTATATAAGGGAATTATAATCTAGAAGGGAGGATACATGTGAACATCATTTTAAAACAATGTGGTAACAGTACAATGGAGAGGTTCCAGTAAAGGGCCATATAGAAAAGCATTTCAATTAAGTTGGCTTCCTGGAGGGGTTGACACTTCAAGTATCTTGAACGGTGATGATGAACTGATCAATATATAAAGTCAAATATAAAGTCAAATATAAAGACAGGATGGTGGAAAGAAGTCAAGAATAGGACTAAAACACTGAAAGTAGTAGTAAAGGTACAGATTTGAAATTAGAAAGTAAAATCCCCCCAATTTGTTCTTGAAGGTATATATTTAAGATCTATATATCTTTTTGTTAGGGGATAGGCTTCAAGAAGAATACATACAAGACGGAAAAAAAAATTCAACATCATTAACAGTGGTTATCTCTATGTAGTATACCTAGATATATGTGTGACTTTTGTTTTTTATTGAAACTCTGATATGTGTTCTACATTTTATATAACAAACATTGTGAACACATTCTAATGTGGCTCCCATGATCCTGCCTCTTGATGTTCATACCTTGAGTGTGGACAGATCCTCTTGCTTGCATCTAATGAGCAGCATATATAGAAGGTGATAGCATATTAGTCCTATGATTATGTTATGCTGATAGGTGTTTATAATTCTGATAGGTGTTAATGATATCACATTATAGTTTTAATTTTAATTTTGCTAATGGCTAATGATTTTAAACATATTTTCATGTGCTCATGTGGCATCTGTATCTTTGATGAAATGTCTGTTCATGTTGCTTGCCCATTTTATAACTGGATTGTTTTATTTATTTATCCTTTCATTTTTTAAAAAATTGTTTAATGTTTATTTTTGAGAGAGAGAGAGAGAGAGAGAGAGCGCACATGCACAAGTGGGGGAGGGGCAGAGAGAGAGGGAAACACAGAATCCGAAGCAGGCTCCAGGCTCTGAGCTGTCAGCACAGAGCCTGATGCAGGGTTCGAACTCATGAACCGTGAGATCATGACCTAAGACGAATTTGGGCGCTCAATCAACTGAGTCACCCAGATGCCCCTATTTATTTATTCATTCATTTTAATGTTTATTTATTTATTTTGAGAGAAGGAGGGAGAGAGAGAGAGCATGAACATGAGTGGGGAGGGACAGAGAGAGACTCCAAAGCAGTTCTTTGCCCAGCAAAGAGCCCCATGTGAGATCATGACCTGAGCTGAAATCAAGAGTTAGATGGTTAACCAACAGACCCAGCCAGGGGCCCCTAACCGGATTGTTTTTAAAGTTTTGAGTTTTGAAATCTTATGAATCTTATTGAATACATACATTGGCTGATAGAGAAGGTGAAGAGATATTAGCTGGAAATACAGACAGGTGAGCAGTCAGGAAGCAGGTGGCATATATGTCTGAAGCCCTGGGGGGAGATCAAGGATAGAAATAAAGATTAAAGGAGCGCCTGGCTCAGTCAGTTAAGCGTCCAACTTCGGCTCAGGTCATGATCTCAGTTTGTGAATTCGAACCCAGCATCAGGCTCTGTGCTGACAGCGCAGAGCCTGGAACCTGCCTCAGATTCTGTGCCTTCCTTTCTCTCTGCCCCTCCCCACTTGTACTCTATCTCTGTCTCCCAGAAATAAAGATTAAAAAATTTTTGAAAAGAAATAAAGATTAAAATAATGTCATAGTCAAGATGAAATTGAAGCATGTCTTGAAGGACAGTAACTTCAAGCCCTTATATTTTCCTGAAGCACAGAATGGTCCCTTACTCTCAAAATTTTATTGTATGTTATTAAGTAAATGTTCTTTAATTCCCTGGACTTGAAATTTTATATAAAACATTAAGGTTTTCTCATTTACCATAGACCTTTAATACTACCAGTATGTGAGTAATGTCAATAAGATATGAAATTTTCAGTGGAAAAACTAAATTGAAGTTTTGGTGTGTGGCATAGACACAGGGAGAGACGAAAGGCTTGATCTGGTCAGGCTAAGATCTGGAGCTCAGATTATCTACAGAAATAGAGTAGATATTTTGTAAAGACTTCCTTCTCTAGATACTATAACAAAGTTCAGTTCAGAAGGCAAATCCATTATCTGAGATGTATGGTGATACATCCATGGAAATCCAGTAAAGCAGGCTAGATTGGGAGTTTATCATGAACAAATGTACAACACCAGGTGAGAGAAGGAAAGGAAGGAGTCTCTGAAAGTCTAGAAAGACTAGAGCATGTTGGCTAATTGAGGACATCGGGGGGCAAAGTAACAATCCATCATTCAAGAGAGACATTAACTATTTTCAGATACCTGCCTCATGTGCTAATCTTTGTAATAGATTCAGTTTATACTTGAAAATGAAAATTAATATGGTGCTGGTATAAACCAAACATAAGTCCACTCAGTGGAACAAGGGACAAGAGGCTCCCCCACTGTACTAGCATTAACCCTTTAGTTGCTAGGTTGTGGGGGCTTTTGAAGGATAGGCCAAGACTGTAAGGGCAGTGGGAAGAAGGGGGATTTGAGTCAGTGCCTGTTTACCAGTTGTATCTAAGTTTTTTAATATTTTAATAACCAGGTCAGCCACTACCAGAACAGATGGGCCAAATACAGCCTGGACTATATACCTATTAGTAGAGAGTCTCAGTGGAGTGGACTAGAAATAGAATGACTAGGGGTGCCTGGGTGGTTCGGTTGGTTAAGCATCTGACTTTGATTTCAGTTCAGGTCAGGATCCCACAGTCCTGAGATTGAGCCCCTAGTGGGGCTCTGTGCTGGGCATGGGGCCTACTTAAGATTCTCTCTTTCTTCCTCTGTCCTTCCCCTGCTTATGCTTTCTCTCCTTCACACAAATATATAGATAGATATAGATAGATATAGAAATAGAACTATATAGATAGAGATAGAAATAGAGATAGAGATAGAGATAGAGATAGAGAAATATATAGAGATAGAGATAGAGATAGAGATAGAGATAGAGATAGAGATAGAGATAGAGATAGAATAATGACTAAAGATAGGGAGCAAGGGACCTCCTTGTTCAAAGACAGAAACTTGTAGAAGGATTACTTTTGAAAGTTATTTTACTACAGAGATCATCAAAATTGGCTTGATAAGAGTCTGAAATACTGAAAGTATAAAACATGATTTTTGTGTCCATTAAACACTATCTACCATGCTCTGGCAAACCCACTTCTTACTGGGTAGTGTGCTTACTACCTTCATCATATTTGGGGATCCCAAATATTTTCAGCCACTTTTTGCTGTGAAAATGTCTTTTTTTTTCTTATTAAGATTTCTGATTATTTTCAAGTTTCAGCCTCATATTTAATTCAGAGATTCTCATCTTGCCTGGGCACAGCCTAGACTTGATGTTCTAGTTGTTCTGAATGTGTTTGGGGTAGTAGGCGATGGGGATGAGTGGGAGTGAAGGAATGGGAGGAGGGTGCCAAAATGCCCTGCTTCCTCATGCCTCTTCCTCCTTCCCTGTTAATTGTTTGGATTGGGGTAGAGAAAGGAGGAGGGACACAAAGTTCTCACATGTAACTGCCTTCGGCAAGTGGCTATCCACTCTCCACTGATTGTCACTGCTGCTCTATCTTTGGCATGCGTGCTTTCTATGAACCTGGAAACAAATTGTGCCATCAGTATGCTTTTGGTGGTACTTCAGAGCATCTTGTTAGGGCTATGACTGGGTAGCTTCCTGGTACTTCAGACCTGGCCCAGATTCAGCCTCTTTCTACCTCTCCTCACCTCCCATCAGTGTCCATATGTGGCCACATCACAGACTTGACATATGAAAAGAAATGTGGTTCCCTATTACTCTCAATGACATAAGAATTGTCTTAAACTAAAAGTAAACATTAAGAAAAATACACAGAAGTCAACTGAATAGAAGAGAGCCTACAGTGAATGATGTCTTTTTTTTTTTTTAATAAGAAAAGGAATGGTGGTATTTTCTTTAGGAAAAATTAAGTCTGGTGGGAGACTGTGAAATAGACATAAATGTATGTGTGTGTGTGTGTGTGTATGCGTGTGTGTGTGTGTGTGTGTGTGTAAAATTATATCTTAATTTATCCACTTTACTCTTGAAACATAAATACAGCCTAAGGGCAGTAGCCTGTGTTTGCAATGCACCCAATCAGGATTATATGGGGACTTTTCCCCAACAGTGCCAGAGTTTCACCAGCAGAAATGACAATGGGGATTGTCCAATGTAAACCTTACGATGTTGGTAATAATTGTAACTCAAGGATCAGTGCTATCCAGCAAATGGTTTCACCTGTGCTCCAGACCGTAAGGAGGGAGGTAAAGCCAAAATACTGATGACAGGCTTGCAGAAAACAGGAGTCCAAATTCTTGACTACATGAGTGGGATAGTCAGGAGCATACATATGTTTGAAAGGATAGGTTAACATCTATATCTTATTTACTCCTTAATGGCAATTTTACAGGTAGAAATATCCTATCAGTTTATTTGGGGAAGCTGAGTCACAAAGTGCATAATATGTGACAGGCAAACTTCATTTGAACTGATTCTAAATCCCACCTTCTTTATATGAAATTACAATAGATAATATAGAAAATTGGAATACAATTGGGGTCAATTAAAGAGGAAATGATTATTTTATAATAAATCCTTATTCTCAGTTTCTAACTGCTTTAACTTTTGATGAAATTGTTTTCTCTAGGAGAAACATAGCCAGACAAATAAAACTCCACAAAATTTATAGAAAACATATATTTAAAAAAAAAAAACAGAAAATTAGTGTTTTCAGTTGTTTTTGAAAGACTTATTTAAGTCCAGAAGCAGCTGTGCTAAAAATTGCAGAATGTCAAATCTATGCTCCCCTATACATTTTGTTTTATCATAAAATTTAAATTGTTATGTATAGAGAGCTATCATTTGCATGAAATTTAACTGAAAAGTAAATACTAAATGTTTCAAATAGAATATAAAAGGTGTAATTGCTTAGTTTTCTTTGCACTTTTACTCTTTCTATTATGAACAACTGCTAAGGAAATGATCACAAAGGGAATTCCAGGAAACTGCTCTGTCTTTATTATATTGCCTGAATTCATGTGAAGTTTTGCTGATATACTAAGTAGATCATCCAAGTGAAAATAATTCTGTAATAAATGTTATTCTCAGAGCTTTGAAGAAAAACAGGTATTCCATGAGTATTTTATGAAACACATCTTCATAGAAATCACTCCAGTTAAAATGGGTTCCATGAAAAAAGTAATTTGAGAAACACCACTTACCAACCTCCTGTACACCAAGTCATCCTATGGGAGATTTAGCATGCTTATCATCACAAGACCTTGAAAATTTCTGCAGCAAAATTTATTAATTTTGTTTGATCTGGAAAAACTTGGATCCAATATAGCCTCCCCTATGGGGGAGGCAGTATTTTGCCATGGTTTAGAGTGTGGTCTCGAGTCAGACTGGGTTTGATTCCATGCTCTAATTTTTTTTTAATTGAGGTAACATTTACATAGCATAGAACTAACCATGTAATGTGAATCATTCAGTGGTATTTAGTACATTAACAATACATTCACCACCTCTATCTAGTTCCAAAACATTTTTATCACTTCAGAAGGAATCATGTTCCAATGAGTTGCTCCCCATTCTTCCATCCCCCACCTGCTCCACTCTGCCAAATTGTGTGAACATCTGCTTACTGTCCTTGAGACTCAGTTTTTCTCAGTATTCTATAAAGACAGGATTCACCTTATATAGTAAATGTAAGGATTCAATAAAACAATGCATACAGTGCACTTAGAACATTGTAAGTATTAAATACATGTTTGATAAAATGTTAAGCTTATGTGGTCCTCTTCAGCATCCAGGGAACAATTGTTTGAGACGGCACTTTTTAAGAAATGCTGACAGAAGTCTATAGATCAGACAGAAGTCTATAGATCAGGAAAAGACCTCTAATAAGTGTTAGATCAAGGATTCCTTGGGTGCTAATGAATCTCACATGATACTCTTGTGGCCCAGAAAACTGACAATTAGCACCAATGTTTATCTTTGTCTTTTCCATATAATGTTTATTGCTAAAGTGGTTTAGAGGTAGAAGTTAGAGCAGAGAGGTGTTAAGAAGAAAGTCACAAGGAATTAAGACATGAATAAAGGAGATGAAACAGCTGACACCAACAATAACCTAGGTCTAATTATTTTCCATTTGATTCCATAGGTATTCATGATTATGAGATTTTTTAAAATGTCATTGGCATGGCAAAGCAACATGTAAAAATATAAAATTATGTATGAGTATATATTTATATTTATACATGGAAATATATGCAAATTTAATTATAGGTATAATTTTATATAAATGGAATCATATTCTACAATAGGTGTATAGCTCTAGAAGGATTTTCACTGAAATGAGAGCAGTAATTGCCATGCTGTATCAGAAATTCGGGTGTTTTTGCCTCTGTAATTCTTTCTACAATTGTTGAAATTTTCTATGTGACTGTATGCTATCTTACTCACAGAAACAAAGCAATAATGCCATATCCATTTAATAATAGAGACATATTATAACCATACCTTGTTTGATATTTTTATACAACTTGTCTTGATAATTGCTGGAAGGACAAATCCTTAAATATGAAGATGACTGTGAACCTGAAGCAGGTTCGCTTGGTTCCAAGTGGTCACAGAAGAAAGACCAAAAGAGTTTGTGGAGCCCTCCTTTCCCCCATAAATACAAATTACTGTTGAACCTGGAAATAATCAGAAAATTGGAGCTGTCAATTTCTTCTTACTTTTTCTAGTTCAGTATGTTCATATTAAAAAAAAAAAAAACAACAAAAACCTTTGCCCCCTAAAACATTATTATACCGTTGATTTATAATTCCTTTACAAATTCTACAAAAGATAACATACTCAGTGATTTTAATTTTTTAAATGTTTGTTTGATTTTGAAAGAGACACCAAGTGGGAGTAGAGGAGGGGGGAGGGGCAGAAAGAGAGGGAGACACAGAATCTGAAGCAGGCTCTAGGCTCTGAGCTGTCAGCACAGAGCCCTGTGTGGGGCTTCAACCCAGGAACCATGAGATCATGTCAGATGCTTAGCCACCCAGGTGTTCCATCACACTCAGTGATTTTAAAGGAAGAGAAGAGTTTATCACTCTTCACCACTCAGGGAAGTTTAATTTTCTATTCTGATCTTTTTTATTCTGTACTTTCTTCATTTGCCTCTTGAACCAAAAGATGATTCTTGTAGTGGCTCTTATAATGGTTCCCAACCTGAAGTGTCTTCATAGGCATCATTTGGAGACCTTGTTTAACATGCAGATTCTTGGACCCCACCCCAGTGTTTCTTATTCTTGAGAATGAGGTCTGGGGATCTACAGTAGGTTGCAATGGTCAAGATGATACTTAGGCATGATTCATGAATTACACTTTAAGAAACATTTGAAGCTTTATAAGTCTCAATAATTAACATGTTTGCAAACCTATGATTTTAAAAAAATCTCTTGCAGTCATTTTTTCTTATAAAAGCATTTGTAATTCTTTTTTAGCTCCTCTCCTTGAAAATGTGTTTGGTTCAGGTAGAATATGACAGCTTATCCATCATAATAATCACATGGACAATCCCCAAATGGCAAATGCAGAAATGATCAAACAATCTACTTTTCATTTCATTTCTTTATAGAATAGATATAATCCAATTGCTTATGACAAGTGAAAGAATCAAATCTTCAATTATATTTTGTTGTTAGATTGATGTGATTTCACCAAAACAGTCCCGTTTGCAGTAAATTATTTAGCACATAGCACACAATATCAATATAATATTTAATTTATATAATAGTTACAGTTTAGGCTTTTTCTTTAAACTGTCTCAGCTGTGCTAACACATTTGCCCCTAAACATCTCTGAGAAGCAGATAAGAACTGCTATTATTTATGATCAGTTGCAGAGAGATTGAATCACTGAGCTATTAAGTACCCCAAAGAGGGTCACACAGTCAGTGACTAAGTCAGAACAAACACTTCATTGCCTAAATTCTTGATCAGTAATTTTCTCAACAAATCCTTTTGCATGTATCTTTTCCTCTAAGAGTTTACAGCTCATTCAATTTTCTGAGAGATTCTTCATTATGGGCATATGAGAATTTGTACCCTGTGGAAGGTTGAAACCTGGAAGGGGGAAATCATATTAAAGACAAGTCCTTACTTTTCAAAAATATCTTTTAAAATCCCTTATGTGTCCTTGTCCATATCCTTATTTCACAGAATACTTTGTTCATTCATTCATTCATTCATTCATTCACTAATTTAGTCAAGCAACTGATATTTCCTGAGCATATACAGTATGTTGAGCACACTGCTAATAAACGGGATATTATCCTTGTCCTCATTTTGTGTAATCAGATAAAGAAACAGACACACATACAAATAATGTGATATAGCAATTACTCTCTTGGAGTTAGGTATTATGTGCAAAGTAGCTTAAGCAAAGAATCACCGAGTCTATTTTCTTCTCAGAAATTAGTAAGTTTGTGCTAGGATTTGAATGAAAGGCAAGAATTTACATGGATTCAGTATAAGGATAGGGGCATGGCTAGCGAAAAACAGAGGAAATTTTAAACATAATGTAGTCATATCCCATCTAAAATATAAGTGTAGATATCTGGATTCAATATTTAGAGGCCAAATTAATACATTTGTAATTTTTTGAGGGCATTTGCACCACATTGGGACCCTCATTTTTGGAATCTGGCATCTTCCAAGGCGAACAATGTGGATCATACAAAGATAAATGACCTTTATTTAGCACCATGTGCTTTCCCCATTAAAACCATTATCTCTCTGGCAGCCATATTGATTCAGAAAACTAGACTTGTCTTGATTATACAGTATATACAAGCAAACACAAAAGAACGCTAGTGTTTTTAAATAGTAAAACTAAACAAAGCAAACACTCACTTCCTAGGCTGGACTTGTATGCTTCAGCCTGAAGGGTATTTTTGCAACCAAGTAAGAAGCCCTCAAAATATAATGGAAACACTGACAGACACTTAACTATACCAGCTCTGGTGGGTACAGCCATAATTCACTTCATAATATAAATTGATATGTTGTCCAGAGGGGTCCCTGCATTGGTGTTATTGAGTGTCTTTTGAAAAGTTCTGGTTCTGGGCTATGAAGCCGTAAAATGAAACTGAATGATTCTCTCTGAAATAGTTTCTGAACTGGGCCCCTCAATTACAGTAGTGCTATCCTTAGGGCAGGCAACATGGAAATGTCCTACAAAGACTGGAAACAGGAAATAACAAATGAGAGTGAAAACAAACAATGAAACAAAGTTTGTTGCATTAAAAGTCTAATATTTCTTCCCACAAGGTCTATTTAAAAGCTCAGCTCACCAGAGGTGAAAAATGGCAGCTTGCTTTAAGTGGGGTCAGTTGTTAAGCAGGTTAGGAGTACACTCTATATCTGTGAAATCATGTGGCGGGCCAGAGTTCAGCCATCCCAGTGATCTTGATGGCCAAAGTGTCCTATGTGTTTTATAATATAATGCAAATGACTTCAATCTGAGGTAGCCACCATTTAGGGCTTTAATGATTTGTCCTAGAAAGGTCCTGCCAGGCCATATTTAATGGATCTTCTAAACAATGTAAAAAGATTTCTCTAAATGTGTTCTACAGCTTATAATTTTAGTGTAAAAATAATTTCCCACTGTCCCCACCACTGCTCTCTTCCCCAAATGCAATTTTTGAGGCTTCTTATTGAAAATGTTATACTGTCACTTTCTCCTCTCTCCATCTGATTCCTCCCAACCTTAGTCTTAGGATTCCATGTGCAGAGTTGGGGATCTAAAAATTGGAAAAGCTCCACAGAATTCACAAAATAACACAGAATCCTGAAAGACAAACTCAGTTTTCAACAGAAAATTAGGAGACAAGGATTCTAGTGTCAGCTTTTCCAATGTAAATGGTAACCTGGAGTTCATTGTAACTTCTGTGAGCCTCAATTTGCTCATCTCTAAACTGAAGGTCACAGACTACCTCTTTGTGCTTTTTAATGTTGTTCCATAGCACGATTTAAAGCTGCTAATGAATTACTTAAATATTGAAGTCCACATTAAGCCTTATGGAAAAGCATAACTGGCAAGATTTTCCTCTCAATTACTTGTGCTAATAGGGGCCAAAATGGCATGGATACTTTAAATTCACAGATAATCCCCAAACTTCAATTTAGCTAAGTGTTCCAACCTCCTCTCCTGCCAAACCATTTACAGGGGATTCAAACAATTAGCACACACTGGCATGAGATTTATCTCCTTTATAATTCCTGCCTTCCCTATTGCCTTAGCACTAGGAAATTTCTACATCTAAATTTCCAAAAATAGAAATGAGGGGTAAATCAAGTATAGCTGTTGCATGGCTACCTATAGGTTGCTTCAAAAAAATCCCAATACCGTTACTATTAATGGTAATTTATAGAGGGCTTATCCTATGTCAGCCATATTACAAATCATTTTATTTAAACCCCATGATCACCTTGTTAGATAGTCTGTTAGTTTCCTAAGGCTGCCATTACTGAGTGTCACAAGCTGAGTGTCTTAAACAACAAGGAATTTATTGTCTCACAGTTCTGGAGGCTAGAAGTCTGAGATCAAGGTGTCAGCAGGGTGAGTTTCTTCTAAGGGCTCTGATGAATTAATTTCAAGCCTCTTTCCTAGCTTCTGGTAGATTTCTTTCTGTCTTTCTCTCCTTCTGCAATATGGGGGCACTCTGTTACTTATAGATGGTCATTTCAGTCTCTGCCTTCATCTTCACATGGAGGTCTCTGTGTCTCCATCCTCTACATGGTGGTCTTTTCATAAGGACACTATTCCTATTAGACTAAGCGTCCATCCTACTCTTATGTGACTTTGTTTTAACTTGATTACCTCTGTAAAGAAAGTCTATTTCCAAAAAAGGTTGCATTTGGATGTACTGGGGTTAGAACTTCAAATACGTCCTTTTATGGTGGGACACAATTCAATCCATAATATATATGTATTCTTAGTTTGTAGATAAGTTAGCTAAGGTTACAATGCTGAATTAGTTTTTCCAAGGTCACAATATTAGTCAGTGGTGGAACTGGGATTCACATCCACTTTTGATGATTTCGCTTATTGTTTTCCAAATAATCTTGGGTACTCAAAAAGAAAAGTTCTGTCAGACTCCCAGGATTAATAATATTGAACATAATCTTTTGGAAAATTTCAATAGTACAGAGGATTCAACAACCCTATCCAACAACCAAGATTCATTGATGGCATCAAGGCTAAATCTGTACTTGTCAGAATTTTTTTAATGTTTATTTATTTTGGAGAGACAGAGCATGAATGAAGGAGGAGCAGAGAGAGAGAGACACAACCTGAAGCAGGCTCCAGGCTCTGAGCTGTCAGCACAGAGCCTGGCATGGGGCTCAAACTCACTAATAGCAAGATCATGACCTTAGCTGAAGTTGGATGCTTAACCAACTGGGTCACACAGGCACCCCGTCAGAACTGATTCTTAAGGAAGGTCTCCAAACCTGGCAAAAAGAAAAAATATATATATAAAGAATCAAGGACTCCAAATTATCTTGAAGGGGACCCATATGTATAATAACCCTAAGAAATCTAATAATAGAGTGTCCTTATAAAAATATTTTTTAATGAAGTATAATTGATACACAGCATTAGTTTCAGGTGCAGGGCATAATTGACATTTGTATACACTGCAAAATGATCACTGCAAAAAGTCTAGTTACCATCTGCCTCCATAAAAAGTTATGATTTTGTGTGTGTGTGGTGAGAACTTTAAGATTTATTTTCTGAGCAACTTACAAATTTGCAATACAATGTTACTGACCATATTCACCATACTGTGCCTTACATTCTCAGGACCTATTTTGGAGTTATTATTTTATTTTATTTTATTTTATTTTATTTTATTTTATTTTATTATTTTGGAGTTATTTTATAACTCCAAATTTGTATCTCTTGTTCACCTTAGCCTGTTTTTCCCCACGCCCTTACAGCCCTACCCTTGGCAACTACCGATATGTTCTCTGTATCTATGTTAGGTTTTTTTTGTTTTTTGGGGTTTTTTTGCTGTTTTTCAGAATCCACATGTAAGTAAAATCATACAGCATTTCTCTTTTCTGTCTGATTCACTCCATTTATCCATGTTGGTCATCCATGTTGTTGCAAAGGTCATCCATGTTGTTGCAAATAGCAAAACTTCATTATTTACTTGACTGAATAATATTCATGTGTGTGTGTGTGTGTGTGTGTGTGTGTGTGTGCATGTGCACATATATGATATCTGTCTCACATCGACTTTATCCATTCATGCATTAGTGGACACTTAGATGGTTTCCATATCTTGACTTTTATAAATAATACTGCAATGAACATAGCAATGCATATATATTGATTTGGTGTTTTTGTTTTCTTTGAATAAAAACCCAGAAGTGGAATTGCTGGCTCATATAGTAGTTCTACTTTTAATTTTTTGAAGAACCTCACACTGTTTTCCTTAGTGACTACACTAATTTATATATTCAAAAATAGTACACAAGGGTTCCCTATACTCAACATCCTCACCAACACTTGTTATTTCTTGTCCTTTTCATAACAGCTATTCTGACAGGTGTGAGGTGGTATTTCATTGTTTTGATTTCCAATTCCTGATTATTAGCGATGTTGAGAATCTTTTCATGCGTCTTTGGCCATCTGTATGTCTTCTTTGGAAAAATATCTACTTAAATCCTGCGCCGCTTTTTAATTTGATTGCTTTTCTTGTTATTGAACTGTAGGAGTTCTTTAAGCCTTTTGGATATTAACCCCTTATCAGATATATACTTTGCAAATATATTCTCCCCTTTAATAACCTGCCTATTTATTTTGCTGGTAGCTTCCTTTGGTGCACAGAAGCCTTTTTGTTTGATGTAATTTCATTTATTTATTTTTCCTTTTTATTGCCATTGCTTTTGGAATCTGATTAAAAAATATTTTGTCAAGAGTGATGTCTATGAGCTTACTGCCTATGTTTTCTTCTAGATTTGTGATTTATTTTTTTTTTAATTTTATTTATTTTTGAGAGAGAGAGGGAGGGAGAGATAAAAAAGAGAGAGAGAGAGAGCAAGCAGGGGAGGGACAGAGACAGAGAGAAAGGAACACAGAATCTGAAACAGTTTCCAGGCTCTGAGCTGTCAGCACAGAGCCTGAGCCAAAGTTGGATGCTCAACTGACTGAGCCACCCAGATGCCCCTGGTTTTATGGTTTCTTATCATACATTCAAATCTCTAATCCATTTTGAGTGAATTTTTGTGTGTGGTGTAAGATAATGGTCCAGTTTCAATCTTATACATGTGGCTGTCCAGTTTATATGACACCATTTATTGAAGAGACTGTCTTTTCCCCATTGTACAGTCTTGCCTCCTCTGTAATAAATTAATTGATCATATGTGCTTGGGCTTTTTTCTGGGCTCTCTGTTTTGTTCCATTGTTCTTTGTGTCTGTTTTTATGCCAGTATCATACTGTGTTCATTATCGGAATTGGAGACCATAATGCCTCCAGTTTTGTTCTTTCTTAAGATTATTTTGGCTGGTTGGGATGTTTTGGAGTTCCATACAAATTTTAGGATTATTCCAATTCTGTTAAAATGACATTGGAATTTTGATAGGGATTGCATCGAATCGGTAGATTGCTTTGGGTAATATGGGCATTTAAAAAATTCTTCCAACTTATGAACATGAAATATTTTTCCATTTATTTATGTTGTCTTCAATTTCTTTCATCAATATCTTATGGTTTTTACTTATAGGTTTTTACTTCCGTGGTTAAATTTATTTCTAGGTATTTTATTCTTTTTTGAACAACTATTAGTGGGATTGTTTTCTTAATTGGTCTTTTGGATAATTGGTTGTTAGTGTGTAAAAACGCTATAGATTCTTCTATATTGATTTTGTACACTGCAAATTTACTGAATGTACTTATTTTAACAGTTTTTTAGTGTAGTCTTTAGGGTTTTCTACATATAAAATTATGTCATCTGCAGAGAGTGATAGTTTTACATCTTCCTTTCCAGTTTAGATGTCTTTTACTTCTTTTTCTTACCTAATTGCTCTGGCTAAGACTTCCAATACTATGTTGACTAAAGTGGTGAGAGAAAAAGATTTTTAAATGATCAATATTTACTTAATGGGGAATTGGTAAACAGCACCTAGAAGTATTATTTTGTTTGTGTGTGTGTGTGTGTGTGTGTGTGTGTGTGTTTCATCAAAGAGCCACTCTCCTGTGGCAGGAAGGGGGACAACTGACATTCTACAATTATATAGGAGTTGTATTGGTAAGTCAAAGTTAACTGTCATCACGTTTTAGATTTTTTCACCTCTGTTTTGCTTTATGGCCTTTATAGGATTGGTGCTTATGGAACTGGCTGGCTTCCCTTTAACTTGGCTCTGCCCTGAGTGCCTTTATTTAATACCCTACACAAAATGGATGAGGTAGAACCTTGGGAATTTGGAAGGAGCAGAAAGCCTTCAGGAATCAGGGGAGGGAACACAGAAATGTAGCGATTAGGGTGAATAGAAAAGTTTCCATTGGACCCTTGAGTCTCTGGAGTCCTCAGTTTCATCCAACAAACAACCCCTACTTTTCTAATAGTTTACCAAAATAACCCCTCACCTTAAGATATCTTCACAGGGGATAGACAAGGTAACTGATATTTTGCTAAATGGGGAATTGCTTATGTTAATAAACTGTGGGAGGTTAAGGGTCATTAGCTATTCACGATTTAATATGAATTTATTATGTGCAACCTTTGCTTTAAAGAACATTCACTAAGATTAGTTACAGTGAAATAAGTTGAAGTCTTGATTGGTGAATGGGTAAAAGGAAAGGATAAACAATTTGGGAATGTGTTTACTCAGTGAAGAGAGTTTATGGTATAGGCATATTGGTTTGTGTATGGCTATCCCTCTTTGCATTGGTGCTATAGAATAGATTTATAATCTGTTTACTTGAAGCCATATTTTTGGTTTGCTTTATAATTGAAAAAATATTTTTTCATGAGTGCCATTATTTTATTTATGAGCATTTCAATAATAGATAGATGGAATACATAACTGTTAGAATAAATTTAAATGTCTAAATAATTATCACCTTTGATTGCACTTAGAATATGCATTGGGAAGATGCATGAAGGAATTGACATAATGGCAAAATCTTTGCAATTTGCTTTAGTAATGGTTGGTAAACCAGGGGTAATGTTAAGTAAAACAGATTTACATTAATCATACAAAGGGTGATTTTTTCACAGTTGTTATCAATTAAAATACTCATTTCCGAAATCCCATAGCTGTTTCTTATAAAGTGCTATGCACATAGTTTCACACAGTAATCAACATATCAGCACCGTTTAAAAATTTATATAGGTAATAATAATGGTTGCGGGTTATCTGAAGTGACTTTAGCTGAATCCAGCTTTAGCTGAATCCTTCTCCTCCTCCTGCTCCTCCTTCTTAACGGATGAAGAAATAGAAGCAGGAGAATTGCTAAACTGAGAGCTATTCTAATAACTATAGTCCTAACTTTTATCTTATGAATTTTCCAAATGAACTGTCAGACTCTTAATATAAATCCCTTCCTGAGGCTTTTCTTCCTCAAAAAAATTAGAACACACAAATGATTTATTATTAAAAAATCATACCTCCTCCACTGACCCTGAGGTGTATACACTCTGTAGATTCTATATAGAACATTGTTCTGTTATGGAGTCTTGAAAGGAATTAAGGCTGTTAAACAATGATTGATCTAATAGTAATAAATATTTGGTAATATCATCTGGTGTTTTATTATATCCACTGCTGTTAGGGTTTAGGGGATCAATAAATAATACCATGTTATTCCCCTCCTGAGCTTAAAATCAATTCAGAATTAAAGCCCAGGAGACAGACAAATGGAGGTGAAGTAGCCAGTTTTCTTATAAGCATGATTAGAAAATGTAGTTTTAAATGTGTAGGAAAATCATCTTAATAATCCACCACTGAGTAAACAGACTTGGAAATTCTGTGGTCATTGGCACATCTGAACAACCAAATGCCTCCTCAACAGGGCCAGGTTGGCTCCTCTAAATTTATCATATGGCATCAGAGAGAATGACTGAGATATGAAGACCAAGAGGCATTGAAAGAGGCAAGAGCCCAGAGGGTGCCGAGCTAGATGTGCTCAGTGCCTTCTGTCAAACTTTGGGAACAGAGGAGCTGGAAGAAGGTTGCTTTAATGGAGGCCCTCCTGAAAACAAGAGGCAAAAGAAGGAGGGAAGAGTCTACTTAACATCCTCATTTAGTGGTTCTCTTAACCTATTGGGCTTTCCCATACTACTCACTTCTCTCATTACAAATTATTATTGTCCATCTTGTCAATTACAGATTAAGATATGTGCAAAATGAATACCAGTATACAGATAATAATGTAATGTCTCTGATATAAGAAGCATCAATATGGACAGTATAATTTTTCCGTTATTGAATGACCAGATGTTGATTAAAATCCCCATAATTAAATCACCTTGCTATATAAAAATCCAAAAAAAAAATCCAAAATTTCTTAGTTAAGTCCAAAGAGTTAAAGTCCAAAATCATAGTTTTTGCTCAGTGAACCAGCCAGTGGTAACTATTCTGATACCTGAATAGTGAGTGACTTCAGGCTGTCATTCAATAAAATTAGTTGTAGTTCCTTCAGCAGTTCAGAAGCACTCTTGATTTTCTCTGCAGTTTTTATTAAGTATATATCCTTTATAATTAATTACTTTGTTTAGTTGGTTTTTGAATTTTAAGGAAATTGAATCATGCTGGCTATAATCTTCTGTCTTCCTTCTTTTGCTAGTCTTAGTTCTGTATTTCTTTTAATGTATGTAGCTATAGTTCATTGACAGCATATGCCACAATTTATTTTTCACTTCCTTGGATCATCGCTTCTTTTTATTGTCCTTGTTATTAACAATAATGCTGGTGTGAATATTCTTGCAAATATTCAAGGATTCCTCTAGTATGGAATCTTTGAAAAAGTACAGTGAATTAATAGGACACATAATATTATCACAGCACAAGCTTTATATGTACCAAATCTAGGAAACACAACAACCCCATATCCTACAGTAGTGAACTAGAGATTCACTGGTAATGGAGGGGAGGTATTCTAGGAGCATCTTGATGGGATTCGCCTTGCTATGATGCTACTCAGTCCGTGCCAGGTATCTATATTCCAAAACCTGTGGACTCATGCAAGAACTTTTCTTTCAGAAACCTAATAATGGCACTATATTGACCACGTTTTAGAAGAACTCTACCTGTGTATTCAGTCCTTTCTCAGAGAGTGTCATTTGAAGGTTTCTAGCCATCTTGCTAAATTTAGAAACTTGAAAAGATGGCAGATTCAGTTACCAGGTATAAACTGAGGTGACTTCTTTCCCAAATGAGATGTTCAAATCCTTTTAATTTCCATTTTGTATTTGAATCTTGGATCTCTGGAGCCCCAATGCTGTAATGAATGTGGATTCTGTCTTGTGACATGGCTCACATGTGTGCATGCATATTATGTGAGCACACATGTTAAGTTCTGTGCCGCACTAGATGCTACCATGGACTCTAGATATGGAAATGCTTAAGCCTATGAAACATGCCTTCTGGGAAAGGTTAACCCTTTAATTTCACATGTGTTTCATCTGGAAAATCAACTTGATCTGAAGCTGTTGATAGTCCTGAAGCATGTCTCCCCAGTGATCTTGTCACGCACACTACATCTTCCAGCAGCTACTCCCTCGAATACTCCCTCTGTCTTTTCCAGACCTTAAAAAACTTCTACTTCTTTAAAGACATTAGAAACTTCTTTATTTTTATAATATCTTTTTCTGGAGCAATGGAGATGTTGCTAGTGTTCTATTTCCTGCTGTTGTTCTCTTACACATTTTTGGGAGGGAGACTCAGCTGAGTGTTTAACTGTTCAACCTGTTAAAACTTTTCTAACACATACAGGACTAGTACTGTTTGCAGGTTCAGAATGTTCTGTTTCCTTTTTCTGCCACTTTGTTTTGTGGTCCAGGAATTTGATTTGGCAGTATACTTCTCTAAATTTTTTTTTTTGTCTTATGACAGTCAAAAAATAAATGAGTACTGTATCTGTCAAAAGGAAGTGCTTTTCAAACATATCTTGTCTAACTTTACCTCCTGAAGTTGGATAACCATGTCCAAGATGTACACCCCTGCAGAGCATGTAACTGAGGCCTGGACTCGATATATTATTATTGCTTCCTGGGCATTTGTGTTTGCTATGCTTCATCTTTTCTGTGCCTTTTCTTATTCCACTTCTTGTTCAACTTCTCAAAGGAAACCCCTAATGACTAAGCAACAAATATATCAATCCATTACAAATTATGTCAACTTAGTTAATACCAATTTATGAAATGAACTTTATGAGATTTTAAAGATTCTGTGCCAATCTTCCTGGTATTTTCCTCTCAATCCTGTCCAGATTTTCACATGTGAAGTGGCCTAATAAACTACGTCTTCAAGGGGTAGTTTTCCAATAGAGCTAATTATTAACTCTACCTTTGGATCTCTTCCCAACCCCCATGGAAATGCATATGTGTTTTCTCCAAAACAGATAGTTTAGTCTCTTTATGGAGCCTTGAATCTCTTTTTCTGTTAGATTTATTTGGGTATAAATATATTTCTGGTTTAATAACAACTTGGGGCACCTGAGTAGCTCAGTTGATTAAGCATCCAACTCTTAGTTTCAGCTCAGGTCATGATCTCATGGTTCATGAGTTCAAGCCCTGCATCTTACAGTTTGTGACTTTGAGCCCTGCATTGGGCTCTGTGCTGAAAGTGTGGAGCCCACTTGGGATTCTCCCTCTCTCTCTGCTCTTCCCCTAGTTTCCCTCTTTCAAGATAAATAAATAAATTTTTAAAAAATAATTAAACCTTTTTTTCTTAAAACCCTTTTAAAGAAGTTTGACATGGGCATATCTTCTCTTTTATTTCGTATGTATTTAGCTTCCCGTTAAGATCACAACCTATCGCTTAAAAACAATCTCTCTCTTCTTCTAAGTCATGCTATCTTTCTTTTTATATTTCTTTCATAATCCCATATTTATAGTCAGACTGAAGTACATTTTAAAAAGTATTGCAGTTTCTCCTAGATGTCCTGAGCAAATTGTTTCCTAGAATATACGTATAAAAGCTTTAAAAAAAGATTTCCAAAGTTCATTGAGTTTGTTTGTTTTTGTGTCTCAACCAAAGGTTGCAGCATATTTTCTTATAATAAAGGGCCTCCATCTTGTTTGATTTGGTTGTTATTAAGGCCCATTATATTGTGATTGAAGTTACTCTCTCAGTCTCTAGTTAACCAATATAAAGCCACTTCATAGCTGTGAATAAGTGGTAGGGCACAATTTGAGCTTCGGTACAATCAACATGAATAAAAAGTTTGCCTTTCTATAGTTCCTTTTCCTGAATGCATTTCAGAGGAATAAAACCTGGAGACCTGTTCTAGCATTCAGCTACCTCAGGACACCAAATTTAAAGGTCTTGTGAAGGGGAGGGAACATAGCAAGTTTGGGAATTGAAAAATGTCCAATGTGGCTAGAACACAAACATGGAGAAGAAATTAAGGCCAGAAAAGTAGGCAAAGGGCTTGAGCAATAGCGGGCAGTCTGCTTTTGAGGTGAGAATCTTCAGTAAGTTTGTGCAGGAGAATGAAACAGCTAACATCTTAGGAGAGGAATTATGACATGTAAATGAATAAAAATCATGGCAAAACTGCTGAAAGATACATCTATTTGCCCGGCCACGATAGGGAAATTTGAAGGAAAGAACTCTACCTAATGGACACATATTTTTGTTGGACTCTATTGCTTCATCTTAGTTGTCTGTGTGCATTCTCTAGGACCGCACAGCTTTTTACCCAGACATTGTCCAGGAAGCTAGATCCAGCAAAAATTATTTGGATGGTGATAGTGCCTGAAGAAAGGGAAATTGAATAGAATGATGTTTTCCAAGTTCTGATTTCATTTTGTGAGTCATTTGGTGGAAGAAAAATCTTTCTTTCTTTCTTTCTTTTTCTTCTTTTTTTTTTTTTTTTCTACTTGTCTCTCCAGGTGAAACTGGAGTTTTCATTTTAGCACAAGTAAATAATGTATCAATAAAATTACCAGAATTACTGTTATTTGTCCTCAAAAATAAGTTCATATTTAGCATAGTACAAGACGTAAAGCTGTTTTATTCCCACACTGAATCTAGGCATAGCCACAAAATCTATTGTTCAAGAAAAAGAAAAGATGAATGTTTGTTCTTTCAAAATGTCTGAATTTTAGTTGAGTCTATGTTACTTTGGTTAATTTATTTCTGTATTATACTTTTTAAGAATTAAGTATATTTGGAGTGGATGGCTGGCTCAGTAGGTAAAGCATGTGACTTGATCTTGGGGTCATGAGTTCAAGCTCCATGTTGGGTGTAAAAGTTACTTAAAAAATAAATTTTATAAAAAAAGAATTGAGTATTCCCATTTTAAAATGTACTTTACTATAATCAAAACTGTTTATTCTACATTGCTATTAGTTATTTTGTTATTATGGAAATCAGCATGAAGGACTTTTTAAAAAATTTCTGATATATAGGGGCACCTGGGTGACTTAGTTGGTTAAGCGTCCATCTTTGGCTCTAGTCATGATCTCATGGTCCATGAATTCTAGCCTCGTGTCTGGCTCTGTGCTTGTAGCTCAGAGCCTGGAGCCTGCTTCGGATTCTCTGTCTCCCTCTCTTCTCTTTTCCCAACAAGCTCCCCCACCTCAAAAAGAAATAAAAATTAAAAATTTTTCTGATATGTAGATTATTTCAGTTTTGCAATATAACTACATGCAAATTAACTTTTCATGTACATTTTTGTAATTGCCAAATTTTTGGTATTGTTAAATTTGCTTAAGTTCTCACATAGAAGTTAAATGATAAACTGCATTATAATTTACAATATTAATTGCCATTTATTGGGAACTTACTAATTATCAAGGCTATCAAGCTATCATTCATTAATTTATTTACTCTTTTATTCAACCTGCTGGATAACCAACTGTGTGTCAGGCATTATCTGTAGTTGTTGGGTGAGTCAAACCAATAATGTCTCCGTGTAAGCATTTTAGATCATAATGAAAGGCCAAAGTTTCATCAAATCTCTTTACAAAAAAAAATCATTACGTAAGTGTTGTAGGTGCTCAGAAGGACAGACACAGACATTTCTAAAACAAAACAAAGGAGGGATGTCAGAAAAGGCATTCTTCATTTACCTCTCAGGATGAGTCAGTGAGCCTATACTCTGAGCCAGACTACCTGTATAAGAAACCTGGCTATGCCACCATTGCTGTTTGAACTTGGGCAAGTTAATAAAACATTCTGTCATCAGTTTTGTCATTTGTAAATGGAGATAAGTATAGTACCTTCTTATTTAGGTTCTTGTGAGTATTAAATGTTTACAGGATTAAGTAACTAGCCCAGTGATAGTAAAAGAATAAATTAGGATCTGAAGCCCAGTTTGGCTGACATCAGAATGCAAGTTTTAATTGTTGCATGGTTTTTACCAGCTAGTTAAGAGAGAGAGAGACTTTGTAAGGAGGCCCTATTTTCTGGGTAATAGTGTTCATCATGGTGCAAATCAATGTATCCCCTTTGATAAGGGGAATGCTTGTTATTTCATAAGGAGATGCCTATGCAAGCTTCACTGTAGTTAAGCTGCTGAAACTCTCTTTCTTTGTGGACTTATCTCCGTGTTTTTCATATAGTGAAATATTTTATTTGTTATCTTTCATTAGGCCACATGAAGAAAAGTGTCATAAAATAATTAAGGGCACAGACTGCAGAGCTAGACTGCAGAGCTAGACTTGCTAAGGTGCAAATCTTGGCTCTGTCATTTAGTAGCTGCGTGACCAGGAGAAGAGTGTTTAACTCTGTGCTTTAGTATCCTTTCTATAAAATGGAGATGGTGATCATAGCAAGTGCCCCCTAAGGCTGCCCTAAATATCAAATGAATTAGTGTATATATAGAGCAAGGCCTGGCCCATAGTGAGCCTATGTAAGTGGCAAATAATGAACAAATATATACCCTACTCTGTTGAAAGTTCTCTTTGTAGATGCAGTTATTACCAAATCTAGTTCCTTAAGCCACTTTTCAAAAAAAAAAAAAAAATAGCCATAGGCATTTGAAGCCTGAGAATTAGAATTACATTTAGTTTCTTTAAGCTTCTTATTATCCAAAACAACTTAATTTCCAGATTTAGGCATGTCGAAAGCAAACACACTAAGACAACAAAATGCATTTTCCCCCTGTATCAAGATTGATTTTAAATCTTTTTACATTATTTTTTAATCTACCATGAGTAAGGAAAACACACAACAAATAGAACTGGTTCTGTTTACCATGCCATCCCCTTGTTAGATACAGGAACTGGAAAAATTATCTCCTCAGGAATCACTCAAGAAAACAGTAGGTTAGTGTTGCAAATGTACAGTGTTCTTTGAAGCAATTTCCATGCTTCATCACCTGCTATCTGAGTCACCATGAAAACCAACTAACTGAAAATTGTTTGTATCTCATTTAGGTATTTATAAATCAGTTTGTATAACACTGTCTACGAGACTAGCTGTGAACACCAAGAGCTTCAGTGATTTTTCTCCACGTACCTAGTTTCTCCAAACACCTGACTTTGCCCTTCAGTATTCTGCTGAAATAAATGGCATTTCATTTGCAAGAAACTATTCCACAGAATGGTAATAAATGAATTATTAGTCCCACAAATGTATCCTCAAGTGTATAAAACAAATGAACACACAATTTTTTTTCTCTATTATTTTCCGTATAGTATGGTTTCAAACAGATGATAAGGAGACTAAGCTACAGTGGAGATCCACTCTAGACATCCAAATACGAGGTTTGAACAGGTCTCAAGGTGCAATGTTAGACATGGGGGAGCCTGAGTAGCCAACCAGCAGAATGATGAAAAACTAGCGGAAGGTAGAATCACCTAGTAAAACTAGGCATACAGTTACATTTTTATAGGATTTATTATGGCATCTTTACCAAGTGGAACTAAATGCAGACTAGGGGTGCACAGATGGAGTAAATCATAAGTAGTTGGTAACAAGGAAACAAACTGGGAAGATGGGTTTGAGGTCACTTTAAGTAAAAGTGTCAGAATCAGATTTAGGTCCTAGAAAATGACATTTCAAGCTTAGTGCTTTGGAAGAGCTTACACAATCAAGAAGCAGTTTATTTGCAAGATTATTGAACTTAGAGACTTTATCTGAATGCAGTGGAGGAGGAGGATCTTGTGAGACATTTCTAACTTGGTTGGACCCACCCTTTTCAGTTCAAATGAAAGTGATATGTATGGATTTCATAGTTGTTATCTCTAGGGGATATGTTTGGAGAGGTTACCTTTCTTTACTTTTCTTTTCTTTTCTTCTTTTCTTTTCTTTTCTTTTCGTTGTTTGTTTTAAGTTTATTTGTTTATTTTGAGAGAGAAAGCAAGAGAGCACAAGCAGGGGAGGGAGAGAGAGAGAGAGAGAGAGAACCCAAGCAGACTCTGCGTGGTCAACACAGAGTCAGGTGCAGGGTTCCATCTTTTAAGCGTGAGATCCTGACCTGAGCTAAAATCAAGAGTCAGACGTTTAACCAACTGGGCCACCCAGGTGCCCCTAAGAGGTTACCTTTCTTACATGGTGTTGTGGATAAAGCTGGAATTTTGTGAAACAAAGTGCCTGAAGTGTGCAGGTGGTGGGTTCATTAGTAGACATCACTTGTACTGTGAGTACCAAAAACTAAGCATGCCAAAAGTGATTGATTTAAGAAATATTTACTTAGTACCTTCAAAGTGTTAAACTCTAGATTCCAGAATTACAGGTATGAATTAGTTAGTATGGCAGAGAAAAAGAATGCAGTTGACTTTCTAGTGATGGACGGAAACCAACTTTTACAGAAAGTTCCCTGGTATCTTTGTGAAATATACCCATGGAAAACCCTTTTACTTTTACCTCCCAGTGACTTAGCTTTAGAATTGTCCAAAGTCAGAGGGGGAATAGGATGCTGCTATCAGGGATCCCACCAAACAAAAGGAGTAGGCAAGCAGGCGCCATGTGAACCCAGAAAAAGATATGGATGTTGACAACTTAGAAAATTGTACCTATAACACTAGGTTCTCAGAGCATGTTCATATAATTAGTTCGTGTAATTAGTTCATGGCTCTATATACAAACCCTTATTAAAGCATTTACCATGCCTGGTAATGATTTATTTACTTCAATTTTCACTAGTTAACATGAACCTTTTAAAAGTAAAACTGAGCCTTAGTCATAGTTGTTTCTGTTTGACAATTTCTTGCTGAATGGTTGAATGAATATATAGGTATTATTGTGACATGAGATAACACAGGAAAAAACTAGAAGGCACATTGAAATCTGTTGAAGCCAATTATTCCCACATCAAACTACATTTAATATTATAGGCAATCACATTCACTTTCAACATGAGCAGCTTTGATTCACAGGGTTGTAAATTTAAGACTTATGTGAAAAAGTCCTTCTGTGGTTTCAATAAATTTGATGAACTTTGGTTTAAACATCTAAAGGTGAATTAAATCTATCCTTGTTATGGACCATCTAATATTTTTGTTTGCCATTGTGCACTGTGGATAATAAGCAGGGAATGCAGTAGTAAAAGTTTTTCCCCCACAAAAAATCTGTGAAAGCAGCATCTTTTCAAAGAAAGATTTAAGAAGTGCCAATTTATATCATAAGTTGAAATTATTGCTACAACAGCAAATATTTACTCAAATTATTGCTACAACAGTTTTATTTACTCAAACAGATAACCTATATTTAAGGAACTAGAGCTATTTAAACTAGAATGAGATAATATTGTAGAAAATATGTTAACTCATCAGCAATTTTCAAATTCAATCTCACAGAGTTTTAAATAATTAATAAAATTGATTATACATATACATATATATGTATATATATGTAGATAGTAGATTCCTCAACATCTACATTAAAAATCTATAGAATGCACTTCAAAACACAAATCTGGTTGCTCTAAAACAAAAGAAAAAAAAAAAAAAAACAAAAACCAGTAAAAATATTCCAGTCAGAAGACAAGTAGAGACAATTGCATGAATCATCTTTATAATTCATCATAAATTATTACTCATTTGAGGAGTCCAGTAATTTGGAAGTTTCAATTAAATAACCCCAACTGAGTTAAAGTTCATGTTGAGAATGCTAGAAGTCAGATTTTGTCCAAGAGACTTTTTAAAGCTTAAAAGAATCTATTAAGTCTCAGAAATGTACATAAGAGTTTAAATAGCATGACTTTATTGACACACTGCCTAATCAGATAAATTATATGGAACACACAGGCATTAGAAAATTGGAGGTGTTGATTTTTAACATGAATATTCATAGGAGGAGGAGAGTAATTGCATTATATAGATTTCTATAATCAATTAGCCTATGTTTTACCTTGTCAGAAAAGAAAAAAAAAAAAAGTCAAGGCATAATTGGAACCTAAAGAGAACTCATCAAACCTACACTTAATTTTTGTAAGGGCAATTTACTGAGTCAGAAGAATCCCAGAATATACACTTATTCTATATGAATGAAGTTTTGAGTGATAAGTGGTAAGACTCAAGGTGGGGAATAGCGTGTGTGATGTTTTAATCTCTTCTTTCAGTTAAAGGTCATGACTTTGGAAAGGGAAGAGGATGTGGACTGTAAGCAGCTAACTACACAAATGGTGCTAAGGAATAGATTATTGGTTATGGTCCCAAAGAAATGGACTCTTAAGAAAGTCACACCTCATCTCAGATCAAGGTTTATCTAAACTTAGGAGCCCTCACTAAGACATACACTTGTCTTAGTATCTTTATAGAAATAGTTTCTTTAATTCTTATAAGAATCCTGTAGGAACTGCATCTTAAGATCTCCTGCTTATGGACAAGGTAACTGAAGTTCAGACAAATTATCTAAATTAATAAAACTCAACAGCAGTGGAGTTAGAAAACAAACTCTGGCCTGTTAACATGACTGCTTCCCTCTGAAGGATCTGAATGAGGTATTTGGCAGGTGACTTTCCACTTACATAAAGTGGTTTTAGTCATTCATGCACTAAGGTTTTTATTCATACTTACCCTCAGAAGTTCTATGAACATCAGCCTATGCAGAGAGGATGAGGAGAGAGACATCAGTAGGAACAGTGTCCTGAAGAGCTTAATGGAAAGGAAAAAATAAACTATTTAAGTAAAAAGAATAAAAATGGACATCATTTGGAAAAATTGGATGGCATAGAGAGAGGTATAATTGTACTCAGCAATTATCAGGAAGAAACTAAAGAAATAGTAACAATAGAATTGATTCTGTGTCTCTGTATACCCATATAATGAGTATGTGTAACATAAAAAAGAAACTTGAAGTTTTATCAAATGTGGTTGAGTATAATCCCACAGGTACCAGTGAACATTATTTGAAGTACATACTTTGATCAAAAGAAGCTAGTAGGAGGGAAAGAGTTGACACTCTTTAAGAGATACATCCAAATGGAAACCAAGAGTCTAAATGTAGAAGGTTTATGGTACATATTTATGTGAGAATAAGAGGAGGAACAGGTACAATGGCCCTTGTATGTCTGCCATATTTTAAAAAAATTTTTAATGTTTATTATTATTATTTTTTTAATTTTTGAGAGAGAGAGACACACACACACACAGAGTGTGAGCTGGGGAGAGGCAGAGAGAGAGGGGGACACAGAAACCAAAGCAGGCTCGAGGCTCTGAGCTGTCTGCACAGAGCCCGACACGGGGCTTGAACCCAAGAACTAGGAGATCATGACCTGAGCTGAAGTCGGACGCACAACTGACTGAGCCACCCAGGAGCCCCAATATTTTTTAAGGCTAACTGAGATTATGGATGAGGTTCTTTTATCTAAAATGTTTAGGAAAACTTGTATATAAATTAGAGCTACATTTCTCTAACTCCATCACCACATACAAACCTTGTTTCTGCCCTCTTCCTTTCTTTATCAAAATTCAATATGTGTGTGTGTGTATTCACTTAACTATATATCTTTGAATTACCATTCATCACTCAAAATGTTAAGCTTCTGATCTCAACATTATGCTTAAATGTTGCTTACTAAAGCAATTATGAAGGCCAAATTTCTGTTTCATCATCTTGGAATACTCTGAAGAACATTTTAGATTTCTGACCCTTTGTTCTTGGCTCCTTGCTCTTACATCTCATGTTTTTCAGACAATTTTGCATATTGCATTTTTGATGCCTCTTCCAGAGGTGTTGATGTTCTTCTAAGTATCGATTATTGGTCATATTTTTGTTCCCTCCTTATCTCCCATGCTTCATCTATCACTAAAACACTGATAAATTCCCAATCTGTATCTCCAGTTTTCTTCTGAACTCCAAATATGTATATCGACTTGGTTACTAAAACTACCGCCTAGAGAAGCTACAAAATTGTAAAATTCAATACATTAAAAGTTTACTTTCCATTTCCTTTACTACCTCTTCAGATTGCTTCAGTTTAGTTAAAGGCATCATCTCCCTATTACAAAATCTTCTCTGCCTTATCTTCAAAGTCTTGCTGTTATCAAACCCTTCAATTTCGGTCTTAAAGTATATCTTCAAATATTGGTTATATATAATTCCATCACATAACTTAAAGTCCAGCTACATAGAATGTCATTATATACACTATGTATATACCCATATTGTTACCTACACTGTTTCTTATTTGGAATATATACTCACCCCAGTTAAAACCTTCTTTGAGTCTCCTCAGAAGAGGTGGCAACTTTCGCCACTGAGTTGACCCCCAATGTATTAACATTAGCATCTATTTCTTTCTACTAGAGTTATTTGCTCTTTGTTGAGAAAAGTCCATGCAAATGTTGTTATATTTCTATTAATTTCCAACAAAATCAATTTAGAAACAAATGTAGTATTACAGGCAAAATGGAACTACTTCATAAGTTTCTCATGAACAGAAGGATATAAAATTTATAAATTTGTATGTGTTTCTTAATGTAGCCTAACATTTTCAAATAAAAATAATTATGGTTGCAAAAGGGAAAAAATAAATTCAAAGTTATGTTGGGAGATTAGAGCATTCATCTTCCAGCATGATTAACACATTTAATATAATTTATGTCTGTAGAGCTATGCACACAAATGAAGAGTATATATTATTTTCAGAATCACACAGAACATTTATATAAGTTGACCAATGCTGAATTGTAAAGCAAGTTTCAATATTTAACAGGATTTGCATCATATAGCATACATGCTTTATGCACAAATTAATTTGAACTAGAAAATGTCCAGGTATTAGGAAAATTAAAATACATATTTTTGGAATAACTCTTGAGTTAAAAAAACACAACAAAGACAACTTCAAGACATTTATGAATGAATTTAACTTAATAAAAGTTAAAATTCTGTGCAACCAAACTAAAGTCAATGTTAGATGAAAGTATATTTTAAATACACATAGAAGAAAAGAATGAGGTAGAAAATCAGTTATAAGCATCCATCTCCTGACGTTGGAAGCAAACAGAACATTTAACCCAAATACAGACGAAGAGGAGAAATAATGAAAATCAGGAGGTAAGATCATGAAAAATATTACTATGCATATTGTACCAAACATACAATAGAGAAGATCAACACACCAAAATTGGTTCTTTGAATTAACTGATAAAAGTGGGAGATATTCATGTGACTGACCAAGGTAAAAAAAAATGAGAGGGGTCAAAAATAACTTACAGTTGGAATAAAAAGTCAAATCTCTGTAAATACTGAAGATATTAAAATGATTTTGAGAGGCTGTTCAAAATTACTTTTAAAAAATTAAAATTTTGAATGCAGTAAGTTTGTAGTAAATACATTTTAAAACTTATAAGAGAAAGAATAAGACAATCTAAATAATTCTATATTAAATAGGATTATTTAATTATTAAATAATTTTTAAGTTATTTATTAAATATTTGTTAAATATTAATCATGAATAAATCCTGTTAAATATAGGATTATTAAACCTTATATTAAAGTAATGTAATGAATAATAAAAAACCTGTATAACTAAACTCTTAGTAAATAAATATAGAAGGAACCTTTCTCAATTTGATAAAGTATATCTACCTAACACCTACGGCAAAATACTGGATTTAAGAGTAAAAGGTTCCCCTTGAGATCAAGAGATGGATGCCCATCTTCTATTCACTGTTGTCCTGGTAGTCCTAGAAAGTGCAAAAAAACAAAATATATACATACATGTATGTACACACGCAAACACACATGCATTCATATAAGCACGAGTTTTAAATTTCAAGGATTTAAACGGAACATATGAAACTCACATCATTTGCATATGATGTGAGAGTACAGATAGTAAATTGAAAAGAACATAGAGGTGAATTGTCATTTTAACTGTATGATTCCACCAACGATGCTCAATATAAAGTCAGTTAAAAATTAATTGCATTTCTATATACAAATGATGAATAACAAATAAAAGTGCCACATCTAATAGCATAAAAATATCAAATAGATAATACCAGCAAAGCAAAATTATAATAAATTCTGACTGACATTCTTAAAATATTGAAACTTGAAGTGTTTTAGGGGCGCCTGGGTGGCTCAATGAGTTAAGTGTCCAACTCTTGATTTCAGCTCAGGTCATGATCTCATATTCGTGGGATCGAGCCCCACCTCAGGCTCTGCACTGACGGCATGGAGCCTGCTTGGTATTTTCCTCTCCCTCTCTCTCTGCCCCTCCCCACTTGCGCATGCTCTCTCTCTCTCTTTTAAAATAAATAAAGTTAAGAAAAAGAAACTTAACACCTCTTTATTTTAAATATTTTTCAGTTACTTTCATGTTATAGGAAATATTAACCATTAAAAATTAATGAAAGTAAAAAAAAAAAAAAAAACTCAAAAGGCACCTACATTGTGGGAGTGCAAACTGGTGCAGCCACTCTGGAAAGCAGTATGGAGGTTTATCAGGAAGTTTAAAACTAGAACTATTCTATGATCCAGCAATTACAAGACTAGGTATTTACCCCCAAAAAACCATAAAAATACTAATTCAAAGAGATATATGCACCCCCAATATTTATAGCAGCATTATCAAGAATAGCTATGTTATGAAGACAGTCCAAGTATCCATTGACCGATGAATGGATAAATAAGATGTGGTATATACTCAACCTGAAAAAAGAATGAAATTTTGCCTTTTGCAATGATATGAATGGAACTGGAGAGTATTATGCTAAGCAAAAAAAAAAGTCACAGAAAGATAAATACCATATAATTTCACTCATATGTGGAATTCAAGAAACAAAACAAGCAAAGAAGAAAAAAAAGCAGAGAGGAAAACCAAGAAACAGACTAACTCTAGAAAACAAACTGATGGTTACCAGAGAGCAGGTGAGTGGGAGGATGGGTTAAATAGGTGATGGGGCTTAAGAGTGCATTTGATATGATGAGCACTACGTATTGTTTGGAATTCATCACTGTGTTGTGCACTGAAACTAGTATTACAATGTATGTTAAGTAACTGGAATTTAAATAAAAACTTTCAAAAAATCAAATAGAAATGCACTAATGAAAGGTAAAAAACCTCTACATAGAAAGTTCTACATTATTGTGATAAATAAGAAAATGGAAAGAAAAGCAATCCATGGAATGGAAGACTATGTTCTCAAATCATATATCTGGTAAAGAGTTAATATCCAGAATGTAAAGTAGTGAGTATGAAACAATAAAAAGACAAACAACCCCAATTAAAAAGTGGACAAAGAATTTGAATATTCATTTCTCCAAAGTTATACAAATAGCCAGTAACCAATAAAATAAGTATTCAACTTATTTGAATAACTGAATAAAAAAGCATTCAACATCATTAGTCATTAGGGAAATGCAAATCAAAACCACAATGAGACAGCATCACCCTCCCAGTCTATAACGGCCATCATTTTTTAGTGGAAAATAGTAAGCGCAGAATTGTAGGTGGAGAAATTGTAACCCTCATGCATTGCACGTAGGAATGTAAATCGGTGTACCCACTGTGGAAAACAACTTGGCAGTTTCTCAAACAGTTAATCATAGAATTATCATATGGCCCAGAAATTCCACTCCTAAGTATACCCCCAGGAGGATTGAAAGATATTTTTACACAATACCTTGTACACAAATGTTTATAATAGTATTATTCTTAATAGCCAGAAAGTAAAAACAGCCAAAATATCCCTCTGCTAATGATTGAATAACAAAATATTCCATAGCCATTCAATGGAATATTATTAAGCAATACAAAGGTGGGGAATACTGCTATGTGCAACACAGATAGATGGATTTTGAAAACATTATGCTAAGTGAAATAAGTTAGACAGAAATGTCCACATATTGTATGATTTCATTTGTACAAAATATCCCATACAGCCAAATTACAGATTGCCTGGGGAAAAGAGTAAGGGAGAAGAGGAGTAGGTTGTGGATACAGTTTCCTTTTGAGGCATCAGAAATGTTCTGGAATTAGTTGTGATGCTTGCATGATGTTGTGAACAGACTACAAACCACTAAATAGTACAATTTAAAATAGTGACTTTTATGTTATGTGAATTATATTAAAGCAAGTTTAGCAAACTCTTAAGGAAAGGTAGAAGAGCTCGCTCTACAGATACCAAGGTATATTATAAAGTTATGTGAGATAGTGTGGTATAGACACATAGTTAAATGCAATACACTGACATCTAGACATGAAGCCAAGCATCTATGGGCATTTATGACAACACTAGCATTGTAGAGCAGTAAGAAAAGTTAAGATACTTTCAATAAATTTTGTTGGAGCAATTTGTAAAATATCTAAGTTTTACCCCAAGTCACATTGAACAAATATTAATTTCAGATATGTTCTTTGATTATATGTGAGACAAAAGAATCATAACATAACAAAGCTGTTAGGAGAAAATATAGAATATATATAAACATTTTGTGTAATAAACAGGACTCAGAAATAAAAATAGATTGTTAAATTTTATGTGATAAAATTCAGGGGCATCTGGGTGGCTCAGTCAGTTAACTATACAACTTCAGATCAGGTCACGATCTCACCATTTGTGGGTTTGAGCCCTGCATCGGGCTCTGTGCTGACAACTCAGAGCCTGGAGCCTGCTTCAGATTCTCTGTATCCCTCTCGCTCTGCCCCTCCCCTGCTTGTACTCTGTCTCTTTCTCAAAATTAAATAAATATTTTAAAAAGATAAATAAATTTGTAGTAAAATTCAGACTTAATATTAAATAAAAGTCACAATAAGTAAGTATTAGGATAAGCCAGGAGTGGGAAATATAGTTCCACCACATATAACCATGAAAGTGCTCATACCTAGAATACATAAACCACTTTTACCAAATCAATATGGAGAAGACAATCCACAGAAAATGGAAAGAAAATTGAAACTATCTTATGTTCTTAATTTAGTTTTATAATTTTATTTTTTAAAAATGCTTATTTTGGAGAGAGAGAGGGCATGAATAGTGGAGAGTGGCAGAGAGAGAGAGAGAGAGAGAGAGAGATTGAGAACCTTAAGCAGGCTCTACACTCAGTGGAGAGCCAGACATGGTGCTCAATTTCATAACCATGAGATCATTACCTGAACTGAAATCACGAGTCACATGCTTAACCAACTGAGCCACCCAGGCACCCCGAAAATAACTTCTTCGTATGTATGTATACACACACACACACAGAGCTAATAGCTAATATATAGAAATGCACTAAAACTCAATAATCAAGGAAATGGAAAAGTATATTCAACATGGTAATGACTAAAATCAAGCAGAATAAACATACTTTCAGGTGAATTTTGACACAGTAGCAACTCTCATATATTATTTGTAAAGATCTGCTAAAGTAGAACATATTCATATTATTTGACCTAGTAATTTACTCCTAGAAAAATATCAAATATAAATATACATACATGTTTTAAAATGATGCTCATAGAATGACTCATAATAACTAAAAAGCAGAAACTATATCTCTACCAAAAGAGAATTGAATATATAGATTGTATAATACTTATCAAATGAGTATTACAGAGTAATGGAAATTAATTATAGCTTCAAGCGAAATGATAGATGAAGTTCAAAAACATGTTAATGGAAAGAAACTAGACATACAAGAAAATCTAGTGTTCAATTCCAATTATATAAAGCTCAGAACTGTGGCAAAATAAAACCATAGGATGACCAAAAAGTCTGGAAACATAGATATATATTTTACATAGCTTATCAAGATTACAATATGTTCAATGACATTACATGATATGTTCAAAGGGTTGTCCCACTCTGGCAATGCATAGTCAATATATCCTGCAGATTTATGATGATGCGCTGTCCATGTTACATTTCCAAAAATCACCACATGCATCTGTGTTGCCTTAGATAATTTATATTTTCATTTGAACCTGTGCTTTAGCACAACCCATGGGTAATCAAGTGGGTTCAAACTGTGTGTGTGTGTGTGGGTGTGTGTGTGCACGGGCTATGTGTATATAAGTGTGAGTATGCTGTGTGTATATGTGTATGTGGATATGTGTAATGTATATATGCTGTGTGTCTGTGTGTATGCCAGGTGTATATAAGTGTGTGTATACATATACACCCTGTGACAAAAAGCTGCGGGCTTCTAAGTGTCAGTCATGTTCTAGTTACTGAGCTGTGTGGTGATTACATGAGTGTTTAACTTTGTGATTATTTATGGAACTTTATACATTTGTACTTTTGCAAGTTTCTTGTGTGGTTTTCAACTGACACAATTAAATAACTTAAAATATTAAATGGAATGAAAATATACCAGATATTCTCTATGGCTCTTATGCTTGGGACTCAGATCCTAGAATAGAGGCTTCCAAGAGACTTTACACCTGTGAAGGTAGGCTAGGGAATTCCAATAGCTCTCTCATAATACAACAAAAGCCATTACTTGTTTCTCTTGAGTGAACCACTGGTCTTCTCAACTGATTCCAGGTCCTAGAGAAGGAATTTTTAATAGATTCATTCTGGGTGATTTGTTACCAATTAGGATCCAGCATTATGGCTATAATTCTGATCAGAGAATCTAATTTAGATGCTCTGAGAATAAGGGGGAAATACATACTCATATGCACATAAAACCCAAGACTCATGGTGTCAATTATTTTTCACACTTATTGTATTTTTCATTCTTTTTCAAAGAAAGATATGTTTCCTCAATCGTACAATATGTAATTTCAAACTTGATTCCCAAGGCAAAAAGAAAAGGTGGTCATCAAATGTTTTTTTTAAAGAAAAAAAACCCTTTATTTTATAATAATAATGGTTAGAAGTTCAATATTTCTGCTCAAACACAGAGAAAGGCAGGCATATTTACAAAAGGCCTCACAATGTTTGCCATAGCCTTTACACAAGACAACATTTATAAAACCTTTGCAGCCTGTGGCAGGTGCTAGGTCTCCTCTTGGGGATTTCTGCTGTTCAGATATTGCCTTTCATTTGAACTTCAAAACCCTTTAAAAAATAGAAGCTGCATTTCAATATAATTTGGAAATTAAAACTCTTTTATTTTTATCATTATAATATCTTCCATGGATTTACTTTTCAAAAATGAATCAAAACCCAAACTAATTGCTGCCTGATAGCCAGCAAAGGCAGAAAAATTGGAAAAACTTCTAAAAATAAAGGTTTGCTTTGCCTCACCCACAGGAAAATTAAATGCAAGCAATAAATAGAGAATTTCAAGTACATTTAATGATCATATTTCCCCTTCCATTGAGAACTTAAAGAATAAAACTGAATAATGATTATGGTCACCTGAATAATTGGAAATATAGTTTTAGGAGCAAGACTACTCCCTTTCTTTGTTTTAATGGCACAATAGGAAATCAAATAAACACATTAAGTGAAAAACATTTTTCACCTTGGAAAATGGTTTCCTACAGTATACTCATCAGTCTGCAATACTTGTAATGATTTTGTAGAATTATAAAATTTCATTGTATTTTTTTAAAAAAACAGAACACTAAAACTACCCCCCCCCCCAAATCTTTCTATTATTTTCTTTTTAGGCTTGGACTCCTGGATCATCTGGTGACTTCAAATATCTGGTAAGACTTTTTTTTTTTAATGTAGCATTGCCACAAATCCTTGGAGGATGGTTCTTTTCCTCTCTCAGCTTTAATCCATTTTCTTAGTTCTCCCCTCATTTCTACCACCTGAGGCTGAATCTCAGAAGGCCAGTAGAAGAAGGTCAGTTACTTCTTACCTGTGTAGGAGGATCTGTTAAGTCCAGACACTCCTTGCAAGAGTAAACTTCACGGGTCAGGAAAATACTCCAAAGAAAGGGAGAATTTGCTCCTTAAGGAAACAAAACTTACCATGGAAAGAGTCTGAGATAGAAAAGAGGATTATTCAGGTAAGAGGTAGAAAGTTTCAACTGGAAAATTTTTCTTTTAAAATAAATTGCAACAGTTGCATCTTGGATAAAAACCATGGGGGCTGAGTATGATGACTGGATTTAAATTTTTTTTTTCATTCCTACAATGTGGGTATTATAGTTTACATAATATAAAAGTGGAAACACCCTGAAAGCACTGTTCCTTTTTATGGGGAAATTCTTAAATTTCTTATGGCATTTGCCTGGTACATACATCATACACATGGGAAACATATATTGTTTGTTTAAATAGATGTGATGCTAAGGTTGAAGTTTTTTAATTGTATTTTTACAGACAACAGATTTTTATTCATCTTAGAATCTACCCAATCATTTTATTTTCCTCCAAATATTATTGGTAGTTTGATAGCATTCAAATTCATAAACTGTGATCCTCCTATGCTCTGAATCTTTGCAAGGTTAAAAAACATTTAATCTCATATTCTCTTATTTAATTTTCTAAATACTCTATCTTGGATTTTTATTTTTGTGTAGCCTGGGAGTCCCATTAAGAAATATTTCTAGGGCCACCTTTTCTATAATACCCAGCTATGAACAATATGAGATCCCACCTTGGCAGATTGCAGGAATACAGTCTTATACACCACTGTACATTAGTAACTGTTTAGAGTTCTGTTAGAATGGGAGCTTGGTGAGAATTCAGCATGTCTTTGTGTTGCTCTTACCTCTTGCTCTCAAATGATTCTCATGGTTTCTCAACTAGCACCTTCTAAGGCCATCTTCTCATGACTTTTCTGTGCGATGTCAGGCCACCCCAGTCTGCAACTCCTGCCAAACAGTATCAAAGTTGACAGTAAACTGTCTTGTTTAAAAATTATTACTGAAGACTTGAGGTTAAGCTAACAGAAATATAGCATGAAAACGGAAATATAAGCTTGTATCAGGTCTTACTGCTTCTGAAACTACTGAATATGCGTTTCCAAAGAGGATGGCATCCTCAGTCTCTCCTCAGGCACCATTGTATTGTATACGCCCTCATCCCCCTCCTGGCAGAATCCACTTTGGTGTTCTTTTTATTTAAGTCCACCCATGCAAATGTAGAGTATATTAATATCATAATAGTCTGCCAAAATTTTACCCAGCCTACAAAGAAGACCAGTTTCTCTTTATTGTGCAGACTTTTACTAGGCGTGAGTAGGATTTTGCATTACCTTTGGATAGGGATGTGAAGAAATTGCTCCCAAACAAACAGAAAACCATCTGCTTACAATGATAAACTCAGTGTTCCATATTTAGCCATAAATAGGAGCAAGAGAAATTTGAAGTTTATATTTTTCTTTAACAATTTTTAAAAGTCTTAATTGCATTCTCAGCCACTATCTATTCTCAGGATAAGAATGAGGGTTAGCCTCCCATGCCTTCAGTACTTTGTGCAAATGGAAAACATTTAGGGAAGAAGGAGACACTTAATGGATCTTAGTGGTTCTCACAGAAGAAATTTTATAGCCCTATGGCCATCATTACAAATCCCAGAGTTCCTGGATTTGTTTTCCAACCCTAAAAACGTTTTCTTCTTTGTATTAGTGGGATTGGACCTTATCTCAATTCCACTTTCTTTCCTCACTTAAATTTTTTTATGTTTATTTATTTTGAGAGAGAGAGAGAGAAAGAGAGAGAGAGAGAGAGTAAAAGTATGAATGGGGAAAGGTCAGAGAGAGAGGGAGACACAGAATCCAAAGCAGGCTCCAGGCTCTGAGCTGTCAGCACAGAGCCTGACTAGGGCTCAAACTCATGGACTGTGAGATCATGACCTGAGCCGAAGTCGGACGCTCAACCGACTGAGCCACCCAGGTGCCCCATCTTTCCTCATTTAAATTGGCAGTGTGTTCTTCCAATTCTGATCATCACACTTACTTATCTTCTGGGTTTTCTTCCATCTTGTAATTCATCTCATTTCTAATCCATGTCTCATAAGACAGATGATTCATTCTAAAACAACACTCTCAGACTCCTAGATCCCACCATGTTTTCTATAGGTTTTTCTCCCCACCCCCCCAATCTGTTATGTAAGATTTAATGGAATTCCACCACACTTATTCAAAATCAGTCTTCCTGTAGTAAAAACCTGGAAACTCAAAGCAGGCCACATTTCTCAATCTCTTCCTCTGTCAGCTTCCATTGTCACCATTTCTGCTTCTGTGAACAGAGGGATTCATAGTTCTATAAGAAATATTTTCAATTGACTAACTTATTTAGGATCTCACATACACTTATAAAGACCAAACCTAAAATTTAATTTCTATAATTATTTGCTTCTATCCAATTATGATATTCAAAATAAAGAATGGTATGAACATGGAGGATGATTAATAACATTAACTGTAACAAATTCTGCATTACGTGATACACGGTAGAAAACTGTTTTTAGGGTGCAATGTAGAGAAAAGTAAATGAATATAAAATTCAAATCAGAATAGTACTGAAATATAAATGAGCATATGAAAAATATTACAAAGTAAATAAATTAAAATATAGACCGTTCAATTATGATATTACTCTCAAGGCACAAAAATAACACTTAGTCTGGAACTAAATGTCAGCAATAAAAATTCACTTCAATATAAAGCGCTAACATTGCCTGCACTGAAGATGAAAATATTTCCAGAAAACCTTATTGCAGCACTTTTTCACTTATATAATATAATGTGTTTAATTCTTACAATTCACTGAATTTTGTATCTGTATGTGCAATTTCAGCAATCTGTTCCAATTCATAAATTTTATTTTCTGCACCTGGAGTTTGGACCTTTTAAGAGGTCATAATAATAACATATGCACAATTATGTACAGTTGAAGGGAATTCATATTTTTAAACATTCACTGTATATCAGGTACTAGGCTAGGTACTTTTTCTATGTAGTCTCATTTAAACCTTCCAATCATACTTTGAGTCATGCATTTTAGCCACCATTTTAGAGCTAAGGATACTAAGGGTTTCAGAGGTTAATTAGTTCATGTGCAATCACTTAGTAAATTAAGACACTGAGATTTCAATTCATTCCTAGGATTTCAAAGATTCCATTGATATGCCTTCCTAAAGAAAACTTTTCCCAGTAAGCTTTTAATAAAACTTAATTCTACATGTACTGGAGTAATAACCCTGATCTGCAGTCCTTAAGAAAGTTGATACATATGAGGTTAAAATGAGATTTAATCTTTGTACTTGTACAGTTATTTGAGAAGATGGAAGCTTGCTTATTTTATTATTATTTTTTATTTATTATTATATTTATTTTTATTTTTTTAATATATATCCAACGTAGTTAGCATATAGTGCAATAATGATTTCAGGAGTAGAATCTAGTGATTCATTCCCTATGTATAACATCCAGTGCACATCTCAACAAGTGTCTTCTTTAATAGCCCTTGTCCATTTAGCCATCCCCCACCACAACCCTCCAGCAACCCTCAGTTTGTTTTCTGTATTTAAGAGTCTATTATGTTTTGTCCTCCTCCCTATATTTTATATTATTTTTGTTTCCCTTCCTCTATGTTCATCTGTTTTGATTCTTAAATTCCACATATGAGTGAAGTCATATGGTATTTGTCTTTCTCTGTCTAATTTAAAAGCTTGCTTAGTTTAAATCTAAGTGGGAAAAACTGTCACAGACTGTGCCCAAATTGTGTGTGTATGTATCTTTTATATCATATATATCTCTTACATATCTTTTATGCCATATATACATAGCTATACATATATATGATAGAAATCTATCATATATATGATAGAAATATACATACATATATCTGTGTCCTTAGTAAGAAAAACAGAATCTTTGGAAACACATATAATCTTTCTGTATTTGGACAATGGTGATTAATGGACATTTATTCTCATTCATGTTCTAGGTTTTTTAATGCAAATTTTATGTAAATTTGGCCATCCTGAATGTTTTTAACAGTATTACAGGCAACCTGCAAATTACACTCATGTGCTTAACATTAGTCATGGAATTTCTTTCAAGTGATACAAATTATTCAACTGAATATTGTGTCTTCCAAGAATTGAGTGCTATCTTCAATAGAAAGGGTTTAAAATACTTCTCAGAAATAAGCCAAAATATCTTGATATTGTAAAGTACTACCCCCTTGAAAATTAAATGTTTGGTGTTAAAATATTGCATGTTTTGTAAGGTTCTTCGGTTGTATGTGAAAACTGAAGGGAATGAAACACTCACATGTGCCTACCTCATAGGCTTAACTGATATATCAAAATGCTCTAAATTTTAAGACAATATACAGTTACTATAATTGTTTACTGTTAGTATTTTATACTGCTGTGAATCATCATGGTATGAATATAAATCATATGTTCAGAGACCAAAGGAAGGATTCATAGTTGCGCCAATTCATTTCTCTATACATCCTCTCACAATTTATCGAGTAAATTATTTATGCAAACAGTCTGGTAGAGGTTGAGTGATATACAGTACGACATGACCCTGACTTCAGGGACCATCATTTTATGTATTCTGTATAATTGTGCTGCTTTTACTTATTTTTTTTTTCTTTGAAACCTGGTGCTGTGTAAAATTCTGAGCCTTTGTTTTAGACCTTGCATTGTTTCTTGCTGGGATAGCAGGTTATTGGAAGTCATGAGGATAGTGTGAGAAAGGTTGCTAGTGCACATCAACATCTGGCTTTCCTTTCACTCTTGAGCAAGAAGGAGATTATATGTTCCCTCCACCTTACAGTATGGTGGAGCCATGAGGTTATTTCTAGTTAAGGAAAAGCAGAAGTGAAATCTGCCACTTCTGGGCTGGAAGGTGAAGAAACCTCCGTGTGCTTTTCTAGCCTCTGTGCCTCTGCATAGGAGGTATGAGGTTGAAATAATGGAGCCATAAGATTAGATCATCCTGGATCCCTGATTCACTGATGGAAGATAACTGCTGTGGTGAGTCCTTCAGTTCCATAGCCCATTTAGAAGAATAGGAAGTGTTATTTTGTCTTAAGTCACTGAGGATTTTTTTTTTTTTTTTTTTTTTTTTTTTTTTTTACAGTGACATAAAGCCTACCCAAACTAATCAAATTATTCTTGGGAAAATGGACATTATAGTGTTTGGGTATAAACACTATACTAAAATTTGGAGTATGTTCCCAAAGGTATATTTTGAAAAAAATTTTGTTTTACTGTAAAAAGTACTCTCTTTGGGGCACCTGGGTAGCTCATTCAGTTAAGTGTCCGACTTTGGCTCAGGTCATGATCTCAAGGTTCCTGGGTTCAAGCCTCACGTCAGGCTCTGTGCTGACAGATCAGAACCTGGAGATTGCTTCAGATTCTGTGTCTCCACCTCTCTCTGCCTCTCCCCTGCTTAAACATTGTCTCTCTCTCTCTCTTTCAAAAATAAAAATAAACATTAAGAAATAAAATAAAATAGTTCTCTCCTGTCACTGACTAATCTGAGGTACCACTTATTTGCTTGGCAAAGTAGATAATGCAGCCCCCCCCTCAATAATAGTCTTGGTAAAATCTGTACTAAAGTATTTAACAAAAATCAGCTGTTATTTCTTTAACAAATACCTTTAGATGAACCAAACAACATGAAGTAGGGAAAAATACAAGACATAGATCTAATTTTGAAATGGAACACTTTCTGTTGAAGAATGAACAACTTTCTCGCAATACTACTTTTAGTTCTTTAAGCTTATCTGGCATGAGGGATATATAACAGTTTTCCTTTTTCTTAAGTTAAAAAGATTCTGCATGCCTTAAATGAGTCTATTTTGGTGTGGTGCTCAGAGTAATCTATGTTTGGCTCTTTACTTTTTTGGAATGACCTAAAACAACACCTCCTCTTATGTCTCATTCTTTTTTTGCCTTTTATAGTGGAAGTCTCCATATGCTTTCTCATTTTTACTTTTTAGGAGATGTACTCATTTAAATGCCACCAACATGCCCTCTAGCATCATTTCTACAACAGCTAATTAATTACACATAACCTCTTTTCTTCACACATAGGACTGGAGATCAACATAATTGTATACAATTACCTGGAACTGAAATAATTTAAATACACTACTATGGAAGGGGGCACAACAAATTATGCCTCTTGAAGTATTTCATGCAGTCATTAATGGCCTCCAAAATAGTTGGGGGACTTTAAATTTACCTCTACAATATTTACTCACCTTTACATCTGGAATACAGTCTGCCTTCAGTGTTACGTCCTTTCAACAATTTCTGTTAAGCAGACACAGAATCTGCTTATTCCTCTCACCTAATTTCACCTTCAGGATGGAGTTCAAAAAACCTTTGTAAGGCAGCAAATTATATTTTTGGGAGACTATAGGTTTTTCAACATATTTCCTTAGCACTAAGCAGATTTACTTCATATTAGTAGTTTGTTCCTCAGGGTGACTAGTGTCAATAATCAGACTACATGGATCAATGTCCTTTCAGTAGAAAGTTAAATCATCTACTTTTTAGACACTCATCTGCCATAGAATATTAACAAATGCTCTTATTAAAACAAATAGAGATTCTAATAAAGCTACTGGCATTATTTTCTCAGTACTAATATACTGAAAGAATATTTTGTGGTTAGTTAAGCAACATGTCCCCCCCCCCTTGATTTCTTCCCTGCTGTCCTAAGTCAAGCAGTAATTCTCCAGGTGTTCACCAAAATATAAATACTACCATAATAGGTATGTATGTATGTATGTATGTATGTATGTATGTATGTATCTGTCTATCTGATTAAAATAAATCCATGTTTGTTATTCTCTGCTTGTGCTTCCTCTGTTTGGTGTACTCAGAACACTGGACTTATGGTCCAACAAATATGTGATATCAGGGAAGCTCTGTGATTTGCAGCTGATACTCTGTCAACTTCTCACACCCCTCCCTTTGTATTTGAGAGAGATACTACAACAGTCATTTCCACTTTGTCCCAGCCTGAAAACCACTCCTTTCAAGATATTATGAAAAGTTTCACATAAATATATTGAGGCATATGAAAGGGTCTTTGCATGTATCATTACCATTTTCTAGTTGATACTGAATTGGTTTTATTGATAGTGGGAGATAAATGGTAGAAGATGACTTTCACAATTTCAAAAACAGAGGAGGTATAGGGAAACATGGAAATATAACAAAAATGAGATTGAAGAAAGGCAATATTATATAATATGTTTAATTTCCCTGAAAAAAATGTAAGGACAGAGTTTTGTTACTGACCTTAAATGCTTTTGTTTGCAAAAGCACTAATTTTCCGCCATGTACGATGTCATACATATGCATTTGTGGTTTTGACCTGTATGTAGATTGCTTTTTGCCACAACCACCAAACTTGCTTTGAATTTGTATTTTATCTTTAATGTTTTTTATTAAAGTAAAATTTTACAATAGGCCATATAGACACTTACAGTGATTTTTAAATAATGCTTAAAGAATATCATTGCATTTTGCTGAAGATACTGAGCAAGGTAAGTGGCAAGGTGGGTGGGCTTTAGGGGAATGGGGCTATGTAAATAGATGTTAAATAAGGAGGATTTTACATTGTCCTGCCAATGGCTACCTATGCCAGAATGGAAATCCCACTTCAGCCTTTATCCTTGCTTCAGAGATATCCTTTATAACCTGGACATGTATAATGGTTCCTACATATGGAAAGCAGAGGCTTGGTACATATGTGTGTGACGATGGCAGTGTTCTCATATGGGTCTCTGAGAGTGAGGATGTTTTTGGTGTAAGATTGAATGGATATAACCAAGATTTTTGAGAAAGATCATAAAAGAACACTAATTCTGGAATAATGTTTTCTTGGTATTATATAATACACAAATATTCTGTTAAATAGATGTACAAATGGTCCGTAAACCATAGTGTAGGATTTCCTTAATTTTTTTTTAAAGATCACTTATTTATTTTGAGAAAGAGAGAGAGTATGAGCAGGATAGGGGCAGAGAGAATCTCAAGCAGGCTCTATGCTGCCAGCTCAGAGCCCGACCTGGGGCTCAAACTCACAAACCATGAGATCATGAGCTGAGCCAAAAGCAAGAGTCAGATGCTAAACTGACTGAGCCACCCAGTCACCCTAAGGATTTCTTTTTCTAACATAAAACTCTACCAAGTCAAATAAATCATGTTTCAGGTGTAGGTAGCTATGTACTTGCTATATTACTCAAAACACTGGGTTGGTTGGGTTGCATATTTTCTCTTGTAAGATTCTCCTGAAGGCATCTGCTTCTCTAAAAGAAATCTCCAGGGATCCTGGGTGGCTCAGTTGGTTGTGCATCCGATTCTTATTTTGGCTCAGCTCATGATCCCAGGGTTGTGGGATTGAACCCTGTGACAAGCTCCATGATGGGTGTAGAGTCAGCTTGGGATTCTCCCTCCCTCTGTCCCTCTCCCCAGCTCATATTCTCTCTCTCTCTCTCTGCCTTTGTCTTTCTCTTTCTCTCTAAATAAAAGAGAATACAATAAATTTTAAAAAATTAAAAAGAAAAGGCTTAGTGTAGTTCTTCCAATTATTACAAGTATGATCAAGTTTTATTATTTTGAAAGAATAATTCCCTTATAGAAACTTCATTGTAACTTCTTGAAGTACTGCAACCTGTCATTAATTTTCACAAAAATATTTGTTTCAAAAACTTCTCAAACATTTCTTCCCCTCACCCAGAAATAGAAAACTTGGATATTTTGTTCTATCAAAATGTATCTGAATAATTACAAATGCTATCTATACTGAAAAGAAAATCCAGAAGCCTAGGTCAAGGGATACATTCAAACTTAAGAAAATAACTGTTCAGGAGCTTCCCTCACTAATAGTCCTGCAAACCTGACTTTAGGAATGAGCAAAACCATTTTTCAAATTGCACGTACAAAAGTCTTGATTAGTATTCACAGCTCAAATTTTTATAAAGGAGCTCAGATTTTAATTGTTTTTGGTGTCTTTGCTGGTGACTGTGCATTCCACTGTACATTCCACATTCCACATTAAAATAGTTCAGTACTATAATTCTTGTATTAGTTGTACTAATATACTCTTCCGATGAACACAAATGATCTGAGTGGCAAACAATTGACTGTCAAGAACGTGTATCACTCTTGTCCATCTCTTTAAAAATTCTACTGGGGAGAATTGAAATTCTCATTGAAATGTATGACATCATTGATATGTCAACTATACTTCAAGAAAAAAGTGCATGACATCATCATTCCAGAATCCAACAGTCAGATTTTAAAGACATTAGTGAAGCTTAAATTCCATAGTAGTATTGCTGCATTTTAGCAAAGTGGTCTTTTTCTGTTGCCAAGTCTAGGATATACAGGTAAAAAAATCTGTTGTGGTAGAAGAATGATCACATTTCTTGAGGTCAAACAGGTATCCTCTGTAGAATAAAGATGAGTAATTCAGTTTTATTGTGGCATGGTTTTGTTCTAATTCCTATTAAAAAGATTTTTTTTGTCATTAAAATTAGCATGGTCCTATCCTGTCTTTTTCACCTGTCACATTTAGTAGCTTCATTTTTAGAGGGGTTGATTTATGCTATTATTATTTTACAATACTTATTTTGACCATGTAGCAGGACTTTAACATATACTTTATAACTTTAAAATATATTGACTAAACTCTTAAATACCTTCTTTGAGTGTTACTATAATCACTTTCATTTCAAATCAATGTGCAGCCATTGTATATATATTTAGTTCACTGCCCAAATTTCCTATATCTGTCCTGATGGCCTTTTGTAGCAACGTGGATGGAACTGGAGAGTGTTATGCTAAGTGAAATAAGTCATACAGAGAAAGACAGATACCATATGTTTTCACTCTTATGTGGATCCTGAGAAACTCAACAGAAGACCAGGGGGCGGGGGGAGGGGGGACAAAAAAAGTTACAGAAAGGGAAAGAGGCAAACCATAAGAGACCCTTAAAAACTCAGAATAAACTGAGGGTTGATGGGGAGTGGGAGGGATGGGAGGGTGGGTGATGGGCACTGAGGAGGGCACCTGTTGGGAGGAGCACTGGGTGTTGTATGGAAACCAATTTGACAATAAATTTCATATTAAAAAATAATAATAATAAATTAAAAATAATTTAACAAAGATTTTTACCTTCATATTTTTAAGAAAATAAGAACTTAAAATGACTTATTATAGCTTTGAAAAATATATATAACTATGGAAATGATATTGTGTCCCAGGAACACCTTCATGGTCATGAAGACTGAGTTGTAGGCCAGTTCTACTATTAACTTATTGTGTGTGACTATTGTTAAAAGTTTGTTTATTTATTTTTGACAGAGAGAGAGAGACAGAGAGAGAGAGACAGAGAGAGAGAGAGAGAGAGAATCCCAAGTATCTTGTATTTATACCTATTCCTTGGCAGACTCAAGTAGCATTTTGTTTATAAAATGTATACTGTGTTCTCCCCTTTTCCCCATAATGGTAAAGGACACTTGAACTGGCCACGGTTTGACACCAATCCTTGATTTATAAGGGAATCATATGAAGAGGGTATTTTCTGGGAAGTTAGAAATGATTACAATTTATACTAAAATTTGCTTAGAAAAAGTTGGATTTTTTTTGTTTCAAGTCTTTCCATTACTAGTTTGGTCTGATTCCTACAATATATACTTTTTACCATGAGCATATTACAGATGGAAGTATCATGTAGTTCATATGTTCCCATATTCTTTTTATAAATAAAAAGTGTCTGATAATCCAAAAGGGAGGGTTTACCATGCCAAGATTAATTCCTTCCATGTACTTCACAGAAAACTGGCTTGTCACCTCTTCCCACCATCCCTTAAATTGTCAAGGACTTGCAGGAATGCAGCTGAGGAATGAGTGCTGCTTATATGCTTGGTCACACTTTCCGCTGGGATCACAAAGCACCTTAGTTGTAAATCATTCCTTCCATTTCTGTTAGTTTCTTAAGTTTTTAAAAATATTGCTTTATTTTTGAGAGACAGAGAGCACAAGCAGGGGAGGGTTAGAGAACGAGGGGGACACAGAATCTGAAGCAGACTCCAGGCTCTGAGCTGTCAGCACAGAGCCTGATGCAGGGCTCTAACACATGTACGGTGAGCTCATGACCTGAGCTAAAGTCGGATGCTTAACCAACTGAGCCACCCAGGCACCCCACTTTTCTGTTATTTTCAAAACTAAACTTGTAAGTTCTTGGTTACAATGGCCACAAAAGTCATGTAAACAAAATGAGTGAGTTATATATATTCCTATTTTGAAAGATGTGCTCATTTAAAAGTTTATTAGTACTCATTAACCTTAAAGTATTTAATTTTATATAGAATTACAAATTCTGTGAAAATTACCATTCAGAACAGTCTCAGCCTTTCAGCTCTCTGTTTCACATCTGTTTGGAATAGGGTTTTAAAAATATGTTTCTTTTCATACTGAGGTAAAAGAGCTCATTGTTATAAATGAATACAATCTCTTAATACTGTGATGTATTCTTTTCTCTATATAGCCAGAATTTGTGTCTAGATTCTTTTTGAAGTTGAGGATTTACTCGGATTTAAATATGGTATATTCTTTTTAGCTTTATCAGAAACAGGTGTTTGTCCTTTGATGCTAAAAGTAAACCCAAACTGTCCATCTCGTTCTTTTCTTCAATTGGAATATATTTCTCATGTTTTACTTTGTAGCTCGGACCAAGGCATTAATATGACTTTTTATAATTAATATTAGGTATTATAGAAACATCACTAGTAATATGTCCTTTGTGCAAGGACTTAGAAGTCAGATAATCAGTGTAAGTCAATTCAACAGACATTTATAGAGTGTTTACTTTGTGCCAAACAGTGTCAAACTCTAAGGATTTGGAGTTGAAAAATATACTGCTTTCCTTCAAACTGCCCTCAGTATAGGGTGGACAAGAACCAATAAATTATAGTACAGGAAAATGTGCATACAAAAAGGTCAAAACATCCCATTTTAACTGTACAGAAACTGATGTCCAGAAACAGAGTAAGTTGCCCAAAACCACACAGGTATTAGGAAGAAGATTCAAAATAAACTCAAGGTGTTCTAATTTCTTCTTTATTGATCTATAAATAAGTGTTGTAGAAAGGGTTAGAATTGCCTGTACTTTCTTCTTCCACTTAGAAGTGACACACACACACACACACACACACACACACACACACACACACAAGTCACAGCAGTTATGGACACAAACCAACAATAAAAATTGTGATGTACTAAATACTCCTATTTTTGCCTTATGCTCAATCCATCCCCCATTACCACCACATCACTATTTTTAGATGAGGCTAAAGGAAGGTAATTAACATACATTGAACATCTCCCCTGCCAGATGATATCTGTTAAATTCACCAGTCACATTATTGCCTCACAGTTTTTATTAGGTATTGCTGTCCATGCCCACCACTCTCACCTGGAAGACTTGGAAGACTTCTCATAATTATTAGCTCCACTCATTCTTCAGGTTGTTCATCTCCTCAAATTTCTCAAATGTTTCTTTAATTACTTTCTACCTCCCTGATACCAGATAAAGCACTGAGTAAACAATCTTACAATCTATAATGATATGCTTCCAAATTGTGCTCTTATTAGTAATATTTACCGAAAATAATCTCACATAATCTACATACATGCCCTTGAAAAAATTTAATTGGGGTATAACTGACATAACATTATATTAGTTTCAGGTGTACAATATACTAATTTGGTATCTGTATACATTAGAGAGTGATCACCACAATAAGTCTAGTTAACATGTGTCACCATACATAGTTAGACATTTTTTTCTTTTGATGAGAACTTTTAAAATTTACTCTGTTGGCAATTGTGCAATATGCAATACAGTAGTAGCGACAGTCACCATGCTATGTATGACATTCCTGTGATTTATTTTATAACTGGATGTTTGTAACTTTGACCACCTTCACCCATTTCATTACCCATGCCCCACCTCTGGCAACCACCAATCTACTCTCTGTTTGTATGAGCGCAGTCTTATATTTTTCTTAAAGATTATACCTATCGTATTCCTTTCTCTGATTTATTTTACTTAGCATAATGCCCTCAAGCTCCATCCATGCTTTTGCAAATGATAGGATTGCCTCCTTTATTGGCTGAATAGTATTCCATTGTGTGTGTGTGTGTGTGTGAGTGTGTGCTTGTGTTTGCATATATGTATTCACATTTTCTTCATCCGTTCATTGATGGACACTTAGGTCATTCACATATCTTGGCCATTGTAAATAATACTGTCATGAATTAAGGGTGCAGATATTTCTTCAGCATACTGTTTTCATTTTCATTTTTTAGATAAATAACTGGGAGTGGGATTGCTGGGTTATATGGTAGTTCATATAGTAGGTATAGTTTTTAGTTTTTTGAGGAACCTCCATAATGGTTGTACTAATTTACATTCTTACCATCAGTGCACAAAGGTTCCTTTTTCTACACATCCTTGTCAACACTTGTTATTTCTTATCCTTCTTGTAATAGCCATTCTAACAGGTGTGGGATGATATATCATTGTGGTCTTGATTGGTCATATTCAGTACTTTTTCATTTACCTGTTGGCCATCTGTATGTTGTTTTTGGAAAACTATCTATTCAAGTTGCTGGCCCATTTTTATTTTTATTTTATTATTATTTTCTTATGTTTATTTATTTTTGAGAAAGAGAGAGAATGCTTGTGGGAAGAGCAGAGAGAAAGGGAGACAGAGGACCCCAAGTGGGCTCTGCGCTGACAGCAGAGAGACCGATGTGGGGCATGAACTCATGAATCATAAGATCATGCCCTGAGCTGAAATCAAGAGTTGGACATTTAACCAAGGAAGTCACCCAGGTGCCCCTCTTGGCTTATTTTTAAATTGGGTTGTTTTGATGGGGTCCCTGGATGGCTCATTTGGTTAAGCACCTGACTTCAGCTGAGGTCATGATCTCATGGTTGTAAGTTTGATCCCCTGTCAAGCTCTGTGCTGACATCTCAGAGCCTGGAGCCTGTCTCCCTCTCTTTCTCTGTCCCTCCCCCGCTCATGCTGACTCTCTCTCTCTCTCTCTCTCTCTCTCTCTCTCTCTCAAAAATAAATAAAGATAAAAATAAATAAATAGGGTTGTTTTGCTATTGAGTTGTACGTGCTCTTTATTAATTTAGTTATTAGCCTCTTATCAGATATATGATTTATAATTATTTTCTCCCATTTGGTAGGTTGTGGTTGTCTTTACCATGCAAAAGCTTTTTAGTTTCAAAGCGTCTCATGTACATACTCTTACTTTTGCTTTTGGTGTCAAATTCAAAAGTCATCACCAAGACTGATGTCAAGGAGCTTACCAGCTATGTTTTATTCCAGCAATTTTATGGTTTCAGGTCATACATTCGTGTCTTAAATCTGTTTTGAGTGTATGATGTAAGAATAAAACATTACAGTTTTATTCTTTTGCATATGGATATCAAGTTTTCTCAACATCATTTAATGGTTTTTAAGAGACCGTTCCCTGTTGTATGCATTTGGTTCCTTTGTCATTAATTAATTGACCATGTATGTGTGAGTTTATTTTTTGATTCTTTATACTGTTTGATTTATTTATGTATCTGGTTTTATGTCAACATCATGCTGTTTTGATTACTAAAGGTTTGTAATATAGGTTTGTAATATAGTAAATTACTATAGGTTTGTAATATAGTAATAAAATTACTAAAGGTTTGAAATCAGGCAGTGTGATGCCACCAGCTTTATTCTTTTATAAGATTGCTTTGACTATTGGGGACTTTTGTGGTTCCATTCACATGTTAGGATTGTTTGTTCTATTTATGTGGAAAATACCATTTGAATTTTCTTCCTCTCTATCAGCACAGAACGTTTTCCCAGGCATTTGTGTTGTCTGCAGTTTCTTTCATCAATGTCTTATACTTTTTAGTGTACAAGTCATTCATTTCAGTTAAATCTATTCCTAAGTATTTTATTCTTTTTAATGCCATTGTAAATGAGATTGTTTTCTTAATATTTTCTGATAGTTCATTATTCATGTGTAGAAATGCAACAGATTTTGTGTATTGATTTGTATCTTGCAACTTTACTGAATTTGTTGATTAGTTGAACAGTTTTTTAGTGTTTTATTTTTTGAGTTTTCTATATATATGAAGTCATCTGCAAATGGTGACAGTTTTATTTCTTTTCTGCTTTTGATGTGTTTTATTTCTTTTTCTTGCTAATTGCTCTGCTTAGGACTTCCAATACCGTGTTGAATGATATTGTCAAGAGTGGGCATCTTTGTTTTTTCTCTGATTTTAGAGAAAAGCTTTCAGCCTTTCACCCATGAGTATGATGTTAGCTACAGACTTATATATGTTGTTATGTAGAGGTACATTCCCTCTTTACCTACTCTGTTGAGAGATTTTATCATAAATGGATGTTTAATTTTGTAAAATGCTTTTTCAGTATCTATTGAGAGGATTATATATGATTTTTATCCTTCATTTTGTATATCATGTCGATTGATTTACAATTTGGAACATCCTTGCATACCTACTTGATCATGGTACATGATCCTTTTGAAGTATTGTTGAATTCAATTTGTTAGTATTTTGTTGAGAATTTTTGCATTTATGTTCATTAGGGGTATTGGCCTATAATTTTTTTCCTTGAGGCATCTGTATGGTTTTGGTATTGGGTTAATGGTGACCTCATAAAATGAATTTGGATGTGTTCCCTTTTTCTTCTAATTTTGGAAGGGTTTGGAAGGGTTTAAACTTCTTTTGAACATTTGGTAGAAATCACCAGTGAAGTGTTCTGGTTTTGGACTTTTGTTTGTTGGGAGGTTTTTGATTACTGACTCAATCCCCTTACTAGTAATTGGTTTGGTTGCATTTTCTATTTCTTCATGATTCACTGTTAGTAGGTTGAATGTTTTTGGGAATATATCCATTTCTTCCAGGTTGTCCAACTTGTTCACATGCAGTTGTTCATAGTTGTCTCCTATCCTTTGTATTTCTAAGGTGTCAGTTGTCATGTCTCCTCTTTCATTTATGATTTTCTTTATTTGAGTGTCTCCTTTTACCTTGGTAAGTCTAGCTAAATGTTTACCAATTTTGTTTATTTTTTTTGAAGAACTAGCTCTTAGTTTCACTGATATTTTACAATGACTTTTTAGTCACTATTTCATTTATTCTCTGACCTTTGTCATAGCAAACTCTGTTTGTACTTCTTCACATAGTTCCTTGAGATGTAAAATTAGGTTATTTATTTGAGCTATCTTGTTTCTTGAGGTAGGTACTTACTGCTATGAACTTTTCTCTTAGAACTGCTTTTGCTGTATTCTATACATTTTGCTGCAGTCTCATTTAAATTTGTCTCAAGCTATTTTTGGTTTCTCCTTTTATTTCTTCTTTAACTGCTTCTTTGGTAGCCTGTTGTTTAACTTCCACATATTTGTGAATTTTCCAGTTTTCCTCTTACAATTGATTTCTAGTTTCATACTTCTGTGGTTGGAAAAGATACTTGGTAATGAAATTTTATCTTAAAGTTAATAAGGCTTGTTTTGTGGCCTAACATATGATTTATAGTAGAGAAGTTCCCTGTGCACTTGATAAACAATGTAAATATGTTCCAAAACACACACACACACTCTCTCTCTCTCTCTCTCTCTCTCTCTCTCTCTATATATATATATATATATATAATCAAAAGAATATATATAGTCAACAGATTCTTTTGAATTAAACAGAATATATGTATAGTCCTTCTGTTCTGATACATCATTTAAGGCTCATGTATCTTTATTGGTCATCTATCTTAATGTTAGATCATTCAAATTTGAATGACGTATCCATTGATGAAAGCAGGACATTAAAGTCCCCTATTGTTAGTGTGTTGCTATTTCTCCTTTAGGTCTGTTAATATTTGCTTTATATGTTTAGTTGCTCCTATAAAAATATTTTTATAAGAATGAATCTCAAAATGTAGAATTGCTGGAATAGGACATGTACAATTTTAAACCCTGTAAGGTATAATCTGTATGTGTGGTTGTGTGTGTGTGTGAATGAATTGTTCACGTTTCTTGCCCATTTTTCAAAAGAATTTTTATAAAATTCTTATTGAGCTCTAAAGGCTCTTATATGTTAAAATATGTTTAAAGCATTTGGAATTTATGTCTTATTTTTCAACTACATTTATAATGTGTTTTGCCACTTGGAATTTTTATGAGGCTAAATTTACCAGCTGTTTTCTTTATGGTTTTTGGTTTTCATATCATCTTTAGAAAGACTTTTCCCCATTTCAAAATACTGTACTAACTCACTGTATTTTTTTGTATTTTTAGAGTGTTTATTTATTTCTATTTTACTCTGGATTAATCTGAATTAGTTTCGCTGCAAAGCATGCCAAAAAATACAGCTTCAATTTTTGACAAAGAATTAACTAATGGTCCCAATTACATTACTGAGCAATCAATATTTCACTGACTGATTTAAACTAATGAAATAGTATTTTATTGTCATTATAATTTTCATTATTAAAATATTTATATGCCAAAATATGTTTCATGCCTATAAGAAGAGCTCTTAAAGTTTTCTCACATTTGTCTAGAATTGTATGACTCTGGACAGAACCCAAGTCAATCCTTGCAACATTTAGTTTGATTTTGCAATAGCATTTAGTGCTCTTCAAAAATATATTAACTCAATGATCTTCCTCTGAAAAAATTGTTATGAGACAAAAAAAATGCTATAGCCCTATAGTAAGAGTAGCAATCCTACCAATCAGGAGTAAAAAAATGCAACTTCATCTTAACTTTTCAGAGGAAGTTCCAGGGAGGCAAATCTGTAGCCTGTATCTCTATATTTAGCAATTTGTATTATATATATATATATATATATATATATATATATATATTACAAATATATACATATTTGTAATATATATATACATATATACACATATATATACATATATTTTTTGCTCAAATATATATATACATATATATTTTTTGCTCAAATATCTATATCTATATATCTATCTATATCTATCTATATCTATATCTATATCTATATCTATATTGCTCAAATGGACTGCCTGTTTTAAAAGATGTGTTTGTCCTTTTGTACCATTATATATCTGCAAACCCTACTTCAGGCACAAGACCTTCCAGTGTGAATATGAAACTTAGACAAGTAAAAGTTCATTTTGCAAGGTAGCTAGAAGTGGGGGTTGGGGGAGGATTCTACCAATCAAGTAAATTCTTTTGAGTGTTCTAGCACTCGTAATATAGAGAGACAACTTCAGATAAGAAATCCCTTGATTAATAAGGAAGTCTATGAAACTAAGCCTCACGAAAGTTCTGATTTACAAAAAGAGAGACAAGTAGCCATAATTATAGTGAAATCTTGCAACATATTCCTGAGGATTTGTTCTTCCAATATTCTTTTTTTTTTACCTTTTTAAAAATGATTACTTATTTATTTTTAGGGGAGTGGGGAGGGGCAGAGAGTTAGGGAGAGAAAATCCTAAGCAGGCTCAGTACTGTCCAGCTCAAAGCCTGACATCAGGCTCAAATTCATGAACCTGTGAGATCATGACTTGAACCAAAATCAAGAGTCAGATGCTTAACCGACTGAGCCACCCAGGCGCCCCTGTTCATCCAATATTCTTTTCTTGTGTTTCCCACTGTTCCTGTGGTGAAAAAAGGATGAATGGGCCTTGCTAAGATGGTGGCTGTGACAAGCCCGCTGTGGAGCCTCTGTTGCCTCTGACACATGCTGCTTTTCCTCTTACCATTCTACTACTTGTCCTGCTGTTGTTAAAGTTAGAGCATTCACAGATGCTGGCTCTCTTAGTCAAGGATCGAGGTCCAACATGAACTTTCACAGTAGCTCCCAGGGCAGCAGAAAGTACCAAAATCCCACTTCATGTGATCAAGTGTCCTGTTGACGGTTTGCATAGTAGAATTCCTGCAGACTGTATAGAATGAAAGACGAATTTATTCTTTGTCTATGGGAAAACTGCCATTAAAAATAATTTTGAAAAGAAGAACAAAGCAGCACGAATAGAATAGTTTGCATAATATTCTCATCTCTGTATATACAGGGAATTTTAGGAGGCTCTGCATTTATTTATTTTTTTTCTAAAATGAGTCATCCTTTCATGGACCAGCTCAATTTTAGTTCTTCTGTTATGCCTTACAGTGTCAGAAATTAATCTTTTCTGGCCTTAAATTGCCATTAATATACAGTTTTGATGCTGCATTTTGCACTTGGCATAATATGATTGTTGTTCATAATTTTTGCTTGGTTGCTTATGATACCCAACCGTTTCATTCACTGTAAGTAACCAAGGAGAGCAGTTTGACTCACATTTCCTTCTGCCCTTCATAATGTGTAGCATGAGGTCTAGAGATCTAAGAGGACTAGTGACATTTTGATCTGTCTTATGCATTATTCCTAACTGATAAGAGCCATGATCTCCTTTTCCCACCCTAAATTCCTTGGTGTTTCATTCTGTCTCATTTCAATAACATACAAGAAGACTTTAGGATTTTATGCTTTGTTCTTTGGCAAAGAATATCAATAAACACTTAATGTCTGATATTATCTGGCAGAAATAAGCTGCAAGGATATGTGTATTTCATTTCTAAAGTACCAAATGTGGACATGAGTATAATGGGTCATTTACCAAGTAGAAAAATCTTGCCCATTTATAACTATTTTATTTAAAAGTCTGTGCAAGGCTTAGTGAAGGATGACCATTAGGATTATTTTTCAGGAATCTGAGCAAGTCAAGTTCAACAAGATTAGTGGCTAATTTAGCAAGTGAAGGTTTCATTAGTGTATTTTGTATTCCTCATCCATCATAGACCTTATCTTCTCAGTTATTTGTGTCACTAAGGCAATAACATAACCTTGCATGGAAAATAATAAACACCATAAAACAATGCTTTATATATTTTTTAAAGTTAAATTAGGTAATACTATTTTTAATGAATTTTCTTAGGTTCTCTTGGTATGATACTGGGTTTCAAGAGCTCAGATGGAGCAGAAGATTTCCTTTATTCTGGGACCAACTGGATAAACTAAACTAAAAAACAAAACAAACAAAACAAAAACAAAAAACAAAAAGCAAGGTCAGCCTAATTTGTATAATAAATCATGTTGTGTCTGAAGGATACACATATGTTTTAAAAAATGGTGATGTGTCACAGAATAGGTGTGTTATCTAGGAAAGATTTGCTGTCACCCATTCCTGTAGTTTGGAATGCCTTTTTTGACAAGCTGAGGAAGGAACCTTTTCTCATAGAGTAGTATTTCTCCTTCCCTGCGGGTTTAATTTGTTTTTGACTGAAAGAGAGCATCATGCTTTTGGCAGTGTGCAAATTAAAAATATTAATGAACTGAAGTAAAAAGCAAAATAAAATGCTTTTTTATTATTATTATTAAATCACAATCAAAGTTTATGTTCCTATCTCAGACTTGTCAGACTGTCAGTGTTTCCCTAGGCTCAAGCAATAGGGGAGAAAATCTTATGAATTTTGTTTCTTCTGGCTTATGGTTATTGCTTATTTCTTTTAGAAATAGGAAATGTTATTATTTCTTTTTCAGTCCAGATGGCTACTATTTTCATGTTTACTAATAAAAGAAATCAGAAGTAAATAGAAAAAATATTTCAATGGATATTATTATTATTATTATGTATTTGGTTTCAAATGACCTAGAAACTCACATTTAAGTTCTGCAGGTTAAAGTCAATGAAAAGCTTGTTCAGCTTTTGTTTGGCTAAGCTGGTGCAAGATCTCAAGTCACTAATGTTGGATTGGATCCTAAAAGAAAAATCATGTATGTTCATGCATCAACATGACAGCATTTGTGCCAAGGGAACTGTTACTGGTTCATTTTCCCATTGAACAACTTTATATAAAGTTGGGTACACCTGTTTAGCTTGGAAATCCTGACATGGTTCTGAAGCAGACCTGTCTAATTAGGTAGGTATGTGAATCCATCTCACTTGTAACCCACAATAAAAAATTATTTGAATGGATCAAGGTTTCTCAACCTCCACATTGTTGACATTTAAGGCTGTCCTGTGTTTTACAGGATGTTTAGCAGCATTCCTGGTTTCTATCTACCCCATGACACTGCCAACCCACCACTTCTAACAACCAAAGGTGTCTCTGGACATTGCAACTGTCATGTGGATGTTAAAATATCCCTTGGTTGAGAACCACTGGGATACAATGGACATAACACTGATAGAAATATTTTATTCTCACTATGTGTTCCATTTCTGACAATCAGTGCATAAAATAAGTGCTGTAAGTTATTATTTAGCACATTGTTTTATTTTTATCTTTTTTGTTGTTGCTAGCTTATGCTGATCTAATGAAAGTTACAAACTCGATAGAAACAAAGCACTTGCATTTTCAACTAATTCATATATATATTATCTCTATAGATATCAAGCAATTCATATATATATCAACTAATCTATATATACCTATCAATATGTATTCTGATTGGTATCAAACCATGATAATAACCTACTGACCACTTTCTGAATATTCTCAGATTAAAATGGGATAGTGTCATTTAATCTAAAAGAAAGATTTCATAATAAGATAAGATTCAGTTAAAATTTCTTTTTGGTAAACAAAACTTTTCAGTCCTCCTATGAGTGTTTTTTTTTTTTAAATAACAATAAAAACAATACAAAAAACCTTATTAGAATTGATAATACAAAATCTTTGAATGAAGTCACAATGATATGAAATGAAGCAATTCTTTAAATTCACTGTGAGTTGCTTCCCAATACCCAGAAATCAAGTACTTGGAATAAAGCCGCTGAAGTTTCTGTATTTATTTACTAAGAATTGAATTAGATTATTGTTGGCTTAAGTCTTTAGTAACTTTCTTAATTATTCTTCCCATTATAACTATCCCTTGGGGTCTGGAATCAACCAAAGACTTTAATTTTAGAGTTCGGGTTCTTGCCCTCCTTCTGCTACCTAATTAACTATTTAAATGAGCTAAGTTACTTAACATTATTTGAGTTTTAGCTTACATAAGGAAAAAGTGGAGTAACATGCCCTCCCACTTACTTTACACCTTCATAATAAATATCAGATAAGACATTAAACTATAAGCACTAAAGTATATTTGACATACAGAAAAATTCAGCTCATTTGATATATGTGCTACTCAGGAAAATGACATTCGTAGTAGTGACACTATAGACCTATTCTAAACCTTTTTACAAACGAGGTAGCAAAGTGTAGCTGGAAAAGCTTATGCTTGTTAGATGTGATCAAAATAATTGTTTTCTACTGAATTACAGTGTCTCTAGATTAGCAGATAATTTCATAAATATTTATATGTCTGTTAAATGCAGAAAAATAACATTCTATTAATCAGATTTAGTAATTAGGTTTGTGGAGAAACAATATTCATACATACGTAAACATGGAGAAAACAACCTACATAGACCACATTTTCCTAAATCTCCAAAGTATGATTAAATGACTGGTACTATATAAATGGTGATTACTACTGAAGGCAGTGATACAAAACAAACAGTGCTTTCCTTTTTCACCTTTTAAAGTTTGTTTAAAGTTTGCCTTCTCCTAACCAGAAATGATGTGCTACATTACCCAGATACTGCCTTTCCCCTTTAGAACAGCCAGACATGAAATGTACTACTTAATAAAGCAGATGCAAGGTTTTGTATTATGTATTAAGATAGATTGCTCATGTGAAATGGAAGTGGATACCATAAATCAAGATAGCTCATTATACATTTCTTGTTTTATAGTAATTTATCAGTTTTATTTTTAGTTTTTTTTTTATTGTTTAGGTCTGCAGTTACTACCTGAGTGTAGGCCTCCTTGTAAAACTTGGTTATGTGTATGCCTTTACCACAACAAAAGAGTGCAGAAATAATACCCTGCCATTGCAGATACATGACAGATTACCGACAAAGTTGGGGAAACCCATACTAATTGATGACCTGTTAAAAATAACAACGAAATTTTGATATTTTATAAATTAGAAAGGTGCTTCAAAATAGATAATACCACCTAAGATATTTAGTAGAAATATGACAACAATCCAGAAAGTTGTAGGAAAATAGGAAGTATTTATTACTAAACATCTTTTTTTAATTTAAATTCAGAATACTTAACATACAGTGTAGGAACTAGAGGGTATTATGCTAAGCAAAATAAATCAGTCAGAGAAAGACAGATATCATATCTTTTCATTCATGTGGAACTTGAGACACTTAACAGAAGACCATGGGGGAAAGGTAGGAGAAAAAAACAGTTACAAACCTGGAGGGAGGCAGACCATAAGAGACTTAAATACAGAGAACAAACTGAGGGTTGATGGAGGGGCGGGGGAGAGAGGGAAATGGGTGATGGGCATTGAGGGGCATTGAGAAGGGCACTTTTGGAATGAGCACTGGGTGTTGTATGTAAGTGATAAATTACCAGAATCTACTCCAAGAGTGGAGCCAAGAGCACACTGTATACACTGTATGTTAGCCAACTTGATAATTATATTAAAAAAATATGGCATTACTAAAAAAAATGCAGAGAAGGAACTGACAGTTGCTGGAGGGGAGGTGGATGAGGATATGGGCTAAATGGGTGATGGACATTAAGGAGGGCATTTGTTAGGATGAGCTCTGGGTGTTATATGTAAGAGATGAATCACTAGGTTCTACTAATCATCTTTTCCTAATACTGTTCTGTTTTAGTATTTGAACTTCTGCAAAACCACATATTCTTGCCTTACAACTTTTATGCCAACTTATTTGAATAAAGAAATATTTTATCAGGTTTAAATTTTGACATTTCTTCACTCATGAAATTAAGACTACAGACATTAAAAAATATAATTAATGCCCTCATCGTGTAATTTATGCTGTATAATATAACATGGGGAGTCCCAAAGAAGATCTTCTGGGCTTAGTAAAATGAAGGAAAAACATATTTTAGTAAAATTATAATTTTAAAAGTTATATTTTTCATTAATTTATAATGAGACTTCAGCTAAATAGGAATACAGAAAATGGGTCATGTTGTCTTTTCAGTGGTATCCTGAATTAGATTTTAGCAAAACCAGGTACTGTGCAAGTTTCGACCAAATTCTGAAGTAAATTTGCACAATTAATGATTATTTAGAGGCAGCTTTTTCCCTCACCCTAGATGACTTCTACTAGCAAAGGTAGAAGAGAAGAGGGGTGCCTGGGTGGCTCAGTTAGTTAAGTGTCTTGACTTTGGCTCAGGTCATGATCTTATGGTTTGTGAGTTCGTGAGATCTTAGGGTTCATGAGTTTGCGATTCCCTCGCTCTCTTTCTCTCTATGCCCACCCTCCCCCCGCCCCACTCTCAAATAAATAAACTTACGAAATAAAAAATGTAGAAGAGAAAAGAGTCATAATTGGGAGGAGACTGTCCAGGTAGAGAGAAAGAGTAAATATATATCTGAATGTATCAGTCACAGATATCTTAAAATTAATAAAATTTTAATATTTTATCAATAAATTTTATTAATAAAAACCCAGTAATTATAACTTTTTCTGAAAGTATGTTTTTCCAGAAATCTGTTGTATTATTTTGACTATCACAAACCCAATCAATAACCCTAAAGTAGGTAGAAATCTATAGTTGAAACAGTGTAATTCCTTATTGATACCAGAGAAACTTCTCTGTGTGTCATTTATTCTTTTTTTTTTTAATTTTATTTAAATCTAAGCTAGCTAGCATATAGTGTGGTAATGGTTTCAGGATTAGGCTTCAGTGATTCATCACTTACATATAACACCCAGTGCTCATCCCCAAAAGTGTTCTCCTTAATGCCCATCACCCATTTAGCCCATATCCCCACCCAATACCCCTCTAGGAACCCTCAGATTGTTCTCTATATTTAAGAGTCTCTTATAGTTTTTCTCCCTCTCTGTTTTTATCTTATTTTTCCTTCGCTTCCCTTATGTTCATCTGTTCTGGGTGTCATTTAGAGTCTCTTCATTCTTACTGTTGAGCAAATACTTAAATGCTTAATCATCTGGTTTCTCTCATATCAGTACTTAAAACACATTAAATGATGAGTAAGAGAATTCTTACAGGTAGGCATGTATCCCTGAGAGGTAAAAATGGGCAATGAGAGAGTGAAAATGAGAGAGAATCTAATAAGCATAAGGAATTTCAAAGCATAGCAATGTGGAATCTTGATTGTGTGGGCATAAACTCTAGATTTCAATAGTTCTTTATATAGCAGATTGCACCCCACTGGAGTAGTAGAACTGCTAGCACATCATCAAAAATAAGATGAACTTGTACAATGTGCCTGTAAAAGAGAAATTATGCATTTAGCATGTGTTATAAAAGTTATATTTTAAAAGAAAGAACTTTTTTGATCATTCATATGTGAAACTCTCTTTTCCTAGATGATTTCAAAAAAATGTGGGATGTTTAACTATTTTTAAAATGGCATACTGGGGCCCCTGGGTGGCTCAGTTGCTTAAGTGTCCGACTTCGGCTCAGGTCATGATCTCACAGTCCGTGAGTTCAAGCCCCGCGTCGGCTCTGTGCTGACAGCTCAGAGCCTGGAGCCTGTTTCAGATTCTGTGTCTCCCTCTCTCTCTGCCCCTCCCTGTTCATTCTCTGCCTCTCTCTGTCTCAAAAATAAATAAACGTTAAAAAAAATAAAATAAAATGGCATACTGGATAATTTGAACAACAATGGTGCTATTCCAATTAGCATGGCAGCACTTTTCAAAATGACTTATTTGTACCCATTATCTTGCACATCAAATGTCATTTTCTATCAAAACAAACACTATTAACATTTTTTCTAAATTGATTTCTATTAGAAATGAATTGAAAATAAAGTAAATTATGTCTTACCCATGACATTATGATTTACATCTTGTGTCAGTTGAATAATAATAAAATGAGATTTTTACCCCACATGTGTGTGATCTGTAAAAATTCCAGCATGGATGGGCCACCAATAAATATTTATTTCATTTGGTTTTAAAATACAATATTTTTAATTAATAATAACATCATAATTTTCAGAATAAACTTTGTATAAATAAATGTCATTTGATATGGCCTTCAAAGTACTGTATATATTAAAAGTTAGAAAAATATTTCTCACTTATACAATTCTTTTATGGTATTTCACAAATATTACACAGTTGTATATACATTATTGTTACTTTCACAGCAGGTAATTTATCTGTAATCACAGCTTATCAATGCTAAGAGGATTTCTTTTAGTTCTTTTAACTAGTTCTATCATTTTAGTTTTGCTGATAACTAATTACTTCATTGGGTGTGTCCCAGTGGTCCTTTGAATGGATGCATGATTTTCAAATTTTAAAATTTATCTGTTTTCTTTGTTTCATTCTATATAAAACATGTCCTTTCTATATGTAATGCATGCTTTTCCTCTCATTCCCAGCACAAGTAAGGCTTTTGTTCTCATGCATCTTTATGCTAGATTTCTCTCTGACAGAATATTTGGATACACACTTGAGTTTTTAAGAGTTAGCAATTGTATAGTGATGTGTAAGTAACAATTTAATATAACCACCTATTTGGCATTTGATAATACATTGGAAGAAAAAGTTTATAATAAATAAGTCAGTGTATGCAAGAGGCTTGATCATATCAGTGATATATTTTGGAATAGTCAAAATTGTTCAGAAAATTTTTATCCAAAACATATAACACATGTATGTTAATACAAAAAATCTCAAACAGAACAATTTATAGTTTTCTTATGCTGGGACTGCACATTTCCCCAGATTAGTGAGTACTTCACAACACACTGTGTGGTAATCAGAGTAGTTGTAATAGCAGTGGTAGTTTCACAAAAATAAGTAGCTGTTACTTATACAATATTTACATGCTGCTAAATGTGCTATATGTTTTCCTTAAGTTATTGGACTTAATCCTAACATGGATTCCACAAGGAGATATTATTTTGCTCATTTTGTAAGTGAAGAAACTACTGCTCAAAGAGATTAAGTAATTGGCCCAAAAGCTGAACAAACTGTGGTCTACTGCAGTTTGAAACCCTAGCGCACTATCCACTAAGTGAGGCTACCTCTCTGTCTTATCTGACATCACTGGCAAAAAACCCAATACATTTTAAAGTGATTGAATAAATATGAGGTTCTGTATCTTACAATCAGTCTTTTTCAACAATGGGACAAGCTAATAAAAAATATTTAATTGAAAAATCATTCTACAAGGATAAAGATAAAATTTCTTCGATCGTTTTATGTATGCGTATGTACTACAAAACTGGTTAAAGCAGTTGAATTAACTTTTAATATTATAAGTAGCTATATTCCTCTTAAAATGTTTTAATATAAAAATACTTTTATTAGCTAAGAAAATTGATAGTTTAATCCTCATATGCTATCATTAATATTTTATTATGTGCTTCTAAGACCATGGAGTGCAAAGACCTCAAGTGTTTGAGAGAGCAGTTTCTATTTTAGATAGTAGGAGTTATCTCATTCTTGGCAAATGTAAAATAAAATATAAAAACACTTTGTTATATTAATACCACTTGAGAGTATTTTAATATAAAAAAAAGAAAATTTAATTTTTTATCTGTGTCTAATCGTATTTCAAAATATTGGATTCTAGACTATGGATGCTTTCTTAGCTTAATTCTATATCTAATTAAACTAATCATAATGGAAAATGTAGGTCTACATTTAAAAATTGTTCTCAAATCCTAATTCATTTATAGTAATTCAGCACAAAACCAGCAGCATGAGAATGGAGAAACCATTATGAGATATTACCTGTCATATGCAATTCTGTGAATGTTTATTGAATAGTACTTGACCTAAAATGCAGCCAAGTATGTAAGATGAATTTCTAGCTCTGCATGAGGTGCTCTGGATAGCATTAACAATTGCTCACATTTATTCCATTAAATAAAGAAAGAAAGAAACAGTGAGAGAGATGGCATAAGCATGTAGCTTGAGGAATCACAATTCCTTTATCTATTTCTATTTAATAAACTACCCAAAAACTTAGTGACTCGAATCAACAACCATTTTACTTCATCTCATGAATTTTGGGGTCAACAATTTGGACAGGGCTCAGTTGGGAGATTCTTCTGTTTCATGTGACATTAACAGATGCCACTCGGTGATATTATGTAGAAGATGACTGATCTGGAGTGTACAAGATGGTTTCCCTCATGCTTTGGTTTCCCTCATACACATGCTTGATGTGTATGACTAGTCAGCTGGACTTAACAGGGAATGTCAACAAGAACACCTTCGTGTGGGCTTTCCATCAGTCAGGCTTCTTGCATGGTGTACCAAGGCTTCCAAAGAAAGTAATCCAAGAAGTCCAAGCAGAAGCTGCAAGAATTATTATGTGCTAGCCTTGGAAGTCCCAGAACATCATTTTGACTTCATTATTTTGTTCAAATAAGTCACTGATTCTAGTCCATATTCAACTTGACAGGAATTATAATCAATATTTCTGTTGGAAAATCATCAAAGAGTTTGTGGCTACCTTTCTTCTACCATCCACGGGGCATCACAAACCAGATTCTCCCCCACTGGTTTCTCTATCTCTTTTGATTTGCCTTAGCTATAGATTCAGGACACACTGAATAATTATTTAACAAAATATATTAAGTGTATTTAGAGGTCTTTTAAAAAATCTGTGAATAAACAGAGGCAAAGGAATAAGATTTGTTTTTTGTTTTTTGTTTCTGAGCGTGCTGCAATAATGCTATTTGACGATCTGAATCACAGTCCTAATCTATTAGAATATATATGGATGACCCACATTTGATTTTCAAGGCATCCAGTAAAAGTAGGGCTGCAATATAATGTCCAGGTAATTTACACTTACATTTTTTAAAAAAGTTGTCTGGTTTTATTCATCTTGCAGAACCATTTAATAAAAACTAAAATTAACCAAGTAATTATTTTTAAACCAGAGAAAAGTTTTACATTCTATAGTTGTTTGTAATACTTCTTTAAAATGTGATATCAGATATTTTTTTTAATTTTTTTTAATGTTTATTTATTTTTGAGAGACAGAGAGACAGAGCATGAGCGGGGGGGGGGAGGAGCAGAGAGAGAGGGAGACACAGAATCGGAAGCAGGCTCCAGGCTCTGAGCTATCAGCACAGAGCCCACGCGGGGCTAGAACTCAAAAACCGCGAGATCACGACCTGAGCGGAAGCCGGACACTTAACCGACTGAGCCACCCAGGCGCCCCATAAAATGTGATATCAGATATTTTTGATGCAACTTACTTTAACTCTTTAAGGCTATTTGACTGCGTTTTTAATCCTCCTGATTTCTAAGAACAAACTAAATATGTGTTGGTTCTTGGCAAAAAAAAAAAAAAAAAAAATCACTTATTAACCAACATGTATTTTTTTAAACAGACTTACTTTAAATAATCAATAGGTAACAAAAACCATCAGCCACTTATATGCAAATATTAATATTTACTTTAACATTTTTGCCAATATGTCTTATAATTTAACATGCATATTAATTACCTGAAGAATTTTTTATTCTTCTGAAGATACTTTTGTAAATGCAGATGAAATTTCAGTACATCTGGGATGGAACCTAGCTTTCTGCATTTCTAACAAGCTGCCGGATGATGCTAATGCTCCTAGCATGTGAATCACACTTTGAATAACAATGTTTTAAATGGTAAGATGATATTGAGACAAAACGATTTAGGAGATCATAACAGTTTGAGTTTGGATCATATAATGCATTCTGTTTAAAAAGGGGATAGTACTAGATTGTCTTTCTGGTGTGTACCAAAGTTGAGCTGGAGACTGAGTTCCTGCCATTCTTCACTCTTGTTAATCCCTTCTCACGCCTTGTAAATTTCACGAGACGCTAGCTACTAAGTGTACTATTTAATGTCACCTAGATTCTTCCCTTGTTCATACCTCCTCTCCTATAATCAGTTACTACTACTTCCAAGTAAGCTGCCTTTTCTACTTTTCTTTTTTATCATGAGCATTCTACTTCAAGTAACACATTTCTCTGAAACACCTTGTTCTCTTCCATTTCTCATTACTAGTTTTCTACAAAATGGTTTTAATTTACTAACTCCATTTTTCTCTCTCCCCTGTCTTTACCTGGAATCTGTTCCCCCCAAACCCCACTCCAGCCTATGTAATGAAATTACTCTCTTTGAAGATAGCTAATAATAAGCTCCAGCCATCAAAGATGAGAGTTTTCTTAGTCTGGTTGGCAGTTTTGGAACATATGATCTAGAAGAAGCTCACTGTGAAACTCGATGCTTCTTTGGGCCCATAATGCTGTATTTTGGTCAGCTTTCTTGATCTTGTCCTTCTCTTTACACACTCTTCTTTTGTTACCAACTCACTAAATACAGACATGACTGAAGTTCTCTTTTTAGATTACCTTATTTATACACTGTCTCCCAAAGTGAATTCATTCTTTTTGCTTTTTGTTTATTGAGGTATAATCGGCATGTAGCATTATATTAGTTTCTGGTGTTACAACATAATGATTTAATGTTTATAATGTTTTCTTGTGATGAGAACTTTTGAGCTCTACTTTCTTAGCAACTTTCAAATTTATAAAATCGTTATTATTAACAATAATAATCATGATTTACATCACAGCCCCGTGACTTATTTATTTTATAAATGGAAGTTCTGTACTTTTTGACCACCAATTCATTCTTAATTATGGTTCAACAATCTCTTCATTAAAGGACTACTACAATACCCCCCCTTTTTTTTTACCCTGTAGCCAAAGACTTAAGTTTTCAACTTACTTTTGATCACTTTGTGTATAAAAGAGAACCTATTTTATTGTCTTTTAAAACTTCATAATGAACTCTGAAATTATTTTAAAAGCACATTTATCCTTCTCATTTGAAAAGGAATTTTCAGGGTGATTTTAACCTTAATATACTATCACTCATGCCTAATTTATTTCTAAATCTTGCCCATTCTTCCTCTCCAAGCTCTCTCCCTTGTCACCTGTTCTCCATCACCACTTTTATCATCCAGAAGGCCAATGATTGGCTAAATGCAAATTGGAATCAAAGTCTTGGCAAATACCATATACAACAAGCTCTCTGATGTAATAAATTTTACTGTGGCATTTAAAACCAGATTCTTCTCTCTTTATTACAACTCAGCTCAGATTTCCCCACAGTATCTATATTGTTCACCTATATTTCCAATCTAGTTGGTCTCCATCTCCAGTTTCTTCTTCCCATCCACTCCATGAATTGTTAGGGTAATTTTTCTATAATGTAATTCTATTTTCACACTCATTACTTTTAGCTTTTGAAACAGATTCTCATTGTATATAAGGTATAACTACCATAATATTTTAGACGTTCTTTTTTACTCTATGTTTGGGGACTCATCTCTTAATTTCGTCATTGCCTACCTATGCTTTGAATATCCCAAACTCCTTAGGTGTTCTCAGAATGGGTGATACAAGACTTTCAATATCTGTATATGAGCTGTTGTAGATTTCTTAGGCCTCCAACCTATTCCACCTGGGAAATAATACTAATTTTTCAAATTTCAATTCAAAATGTTTAGAAAGCTTTTCTGACTTTTCCTGGGGTAGTTTATCTCTTTCCTCTGAATTCCCACAAGTATGCATTTTTATCTTGCTGTCAGTACCCAGTATTGCAAACTTTTGTCAACATCTTTAACTCTCTGTTAGATTGTGAGTTATTTGATGGTAGACCATAACTTACTCATCTGTGCATTCCAACAGCTTTAGGGCACTGATTAAAATCTACTGGAAGTTTTAATGGGAGATGAAAATAGGAGATAACCTTTGAAACTTAGTGAAGGTCAGAAAATAAGATATTTTAACAATGATGGTAGTTTTATCATATATGCAATAAGTAATTATCATGTATTATATATACAATAAGAAATTACTATTTATAGTTTTAATTCAATATGTATATTGAATTGAATTACTAAAATTTTGTGATCTCTCATTTGCTTTTTTATTGTCTCTTTAATGGTACCTATCACTTTTAACTTTACATTGTTGCTATTTGTGTAAACATCTCATTTTCTCTATAAATAAAATGTTTTGAGAGCAAGAATTAGGTTATACATACCATTCCAAAGTCCTTTACAGTGCTTTGTACATCTAAACTCTAGAAATAATAGGTAATAAATTACCATATTACAGAAAGACACAGCATTAGTATATAATGATATTTTTGTACATGGCTATTATTCATTATGCATGCACTTAAAATACTGAGTTCCTCACTTGAAAGTACATTGAAATCTCTGGGAAAATTTTAAAAAAAGGTTTCAAATAATAATTTAGAGAAATGTTAAAAATTCTTTCATTATAATGTGATTCCACTTACATCTAGGAGTTTAACATATTTCCCACAGCCAGTATTACAAAAATGATAATACATGCATAGTCAATTAGCCTCAATAAATATCAATCATGATAAATACATATATAGTTCAGTATCTTTTCCAATTTAAGTGTTATATTTATCCTAGTTTAAAATGTGGTATTAGAGTTAGGGAATTCACATTTTTAATGTCATTTTTCTTCTCTTCAAATCCACAAGTTTCTATAAAAATAACAAACATCAGCATACCAACACCTCCTTGAGGTAGTTAATAATTTTGAAGGATGTATAAATGTCAGATCTAAGCTCCTTCTGCAGGGTTATCTCACAAGGAGTGGAAAAACATTGCAACCCCCGATTAAATGAGCAGCTGGTATAGTGACTCTGATTCGATCATGTTGATTTTCTAGACAGACTAATTGTTCTGATATATGGTTATCACCTGTACTTCATAGCTTCTTGCTTTTAGTTCTAATTAATGGATGATTCCCCCTCCTGAAACTTTAATTGTCCCTCTGATTTCAATAAATATAAGAAATGGGACTGTTAGCAACTAGAAGCCTTGCTGTTGTGACCTTTCCATGGCACTTAGTTGGCAAAAGAAAACTCAGATTTTTCCAAGTGACCATTTTCCTAAATGAGGTATTTTAGGTTGCTGATATTGAGGAAAAGCACTTTAACAGAAGATTTTTTTTTAATTTCTATCTTAATTTAACTGTTAGTTAAACTATCATTAATCATATAATCCCTTATGTACTGAGGATGTGTCAGTCGAGACTCCAAGTGTACAGTTCAGTTATTCCTTTCCTAAGAAGGGAAAAAAAGTTCTAGATTAAGTGTGAATCAGCAAGATTTTAAAAATATTTTGTTGAAAATTAAATTAATTCAGAAATTAGTAATTAGAAACAAAATGAAGATAATTATTTCCAGCTTTATTATTAGCAAGTTCATAACAATATGTTACTGTACTGGAAAACAGGACTCCATAGAATCCATAAATGTAGAAGAAAAATGTTACACTTGGTTGTATTTCAAAGAAGCATGTTGACTAGAACGCAAATACCAGAACTACATATTACTCCTAGCATGATAACCACAGCCAAAATATCCAATTATAAGTTCTTTCTTAAAATGCAAACTGGATTTCTTTAACTGAAGGAATTATCTTGTGGCCCTTTTCTCATTAAAAATGACAAGTAGGAGGAGCTAAGAGAAAATTTCAAAGTAACAAAGTCATGCTAAAAATAAACTTTTAAATAAAACACAGACACACATAGCAGTGAAGTTCCAAATTTTAATCACGTGCTTGATTATAACTTTTTTCAAAAATCCATAAAGCAAAGTAGTCAATAAATAGAATGAAGTTAGATTACAAGAAATGATTCATAATGTGAAGCTTGCCCACAAGTGGTTTTTCCTACTCTTTTGGCCTCATGGTTGTTCAAATTTCTCTTCCCAATTCATCACTCTTTAGTCTTCTTGAGAGCAAATATATGTATTTGGTTGGCATTAGCTCCACATTCCAGATATTTATCATCAAAATGATTAAAACACAGGATTTTTAAAGAAAATCCTATATTTCACTTAATTTGCAATGATCTTTTGTGGTGGTACTTTGCTCATTTTACAGATGAGAGAAGAAAGGCAGAGAGAAGTGTAAGTTGTAGATGGTTAAGGAAACGGAGATCCAGACATGCAGTCTGTCACTCTACAACTGATATTTGAGAGACTCAAACAGAAAAGGATAGAAACACTCATGCACTTTAGATTTATTTAACCACATGAGAGTTGAGTTGCACTTGACTAGCTTATATGTTCATTTACATTTAACATTTATTTTCAACTTTGCTGTTTTGTTTTTGTGTGCTAGAGTGAGAATGTATGTAGGTATGTACGTATGTATCTATTTCTATTTGCCAATCTACGTGTCTATCAAGTATTTATCTAGCAAACCATACACCCATCAATCTGTCAATATTCAGGATATAACATTGGGCTAACATAACATCAGTTTAAAAGATAGTATCCTAGCCGTAATTTTTAAGTACCTATCGGATAAAATGCCTCTGAAACATGGAAAGTTTAAAACCCATGTGCAAAACCTGGAGCAGCAATTTCTTTTTTTATATCACCATATAGGCTTCATAATTGTTCTTTCAGCTAAGTACATTAAATTTTAGGAAAATTTCCCTATGTTGTCCTCATTTTTTTAAATTCACTGAGGACCAGGGAATGCAAAGCCAGTGTCTGGCATTCGGAAACTATCACTTCCTGAAGACAGCCTTAGGCTGTTTACCCTTCAAGAAACCCTGGGAAACACACCTCCAGAAGATAAAGCTTTTCTATACAAGTTCCCACAAAGGGGTTCCACTTATCCTGTCATCTAAGCAGGTTATTTCTTCCATCTGGGTAAGGTTTATTTTAGTAAATCACACTTCCTCATTTTAGCAAGTTCTGTATTTTTGTAATATTTATGTAGACAAGTTTTTAAACATAGCTTCTCTCTAATTCCTGGGAACTTGTATGTCTGATTATATTGTTAATGATGAGTGGGTGTGTGTTTACGTATTTGGCCCACCCTCTCTTTCTTTCCACTGGGTTCATTTATTATACATTTATTAATAACTATTTTTGAACACTGCACTATTAGGTGTTAAGATACAGAGATTAGTAATAGCCTGAACTCAGTTCATGATCTAGTATCAAAACAGAAGTTCTTGGGAGGCAGGGACCATATTTTATTTGTCATTCTATTCCTGTAGCACCAAATAAAAGCCAGACATAGTGGAAGAAATCAGTGTGTCTTTGTTGATTAAGAAAAATTTCTCTCTCTCGCAAAAAAATATCTATCAAAGTTACATTTGTGTTCTCAGAACTGTGAAGTATGAGGACCTGGAAAAGTATCGTTCATTTCTTATAGTTGTGTATATGTTTGGTTCTTTAACTTCTATAAACATACCTTATGTACATATGTCTTATTATAAACATTTATCGATGAACTATGCATACAGTATAGTAAAATACCCAAATCTTAAATGTATAGATTGATGAATATTTACAGAGTCAGCATGCATTTCAAGATAACAAAATTTACAGCACCCCAGAAGCTTCTCAGTCTTGCTGCCTTATATTTGTTGCCCTACTCCAAAGGTCACCACCTCTGCTTGTACTTCTATCAGCATAGATTATTATTTATTCTAGATAGATATCTGTTCATAGGTAATATATATTCTAGATAGATAATACTCTGTCTATACATATATATAATTACATAATTAATATATAGATTATATAATTTTAGATAATATATCTAGTATAATCAATAGATTATTTAATAAACTTATATAAAATATTGTCTATTCCTTCACCATAGATCTAACTAAAAGAATCAGAATGACCCTTGAAAAATGTAAATCTAATGCATAAATATTTGGTGAATTGAGCTGTTGAAATGTTATGCAGAATACATAGTGGATGCACAAGTTCAAATGTAGAAATAAAAATAATTTATATACATATGCACATCTCAAAAGAAGACATGATAGATGATTAAGGTTAAAGTAAAATTGGTAGCATACAGTATTACAGTATCCAAAAGAAAACAAAGTTAAAAAGAACGAAATAGTAAAATACATTGTTTAAAAACAAAACAAAACGTAGTCATTTCAACAACGAAAACAAAAGAAAGAGGAAAAAATCAAAACAAGTGGAGTATCTAGCTTTTTAAATGCAAAACTTTGGACAAAGTTTTACTTAAAAATTAAATAGTTTGCCTGAAAATTAATAATTTCATATACATTTATCCTTTAAATTCCTCATGTTCTCCCAAAAACATTCTAAGAATTCCAAATTTTCAACAGCATTAAAAAAAAAAGTCAGTGCTTTCAAAATGAGTTGGACTTTAGCTTGTAATTAAGAGGTAAATTTTTTTTGATCAACCAGATCATACAAATGTAAACCTGACCTACTGTTTTTGAGAAAGAAAAAAAGATGCTACTGACAGATGGCAATGAAGAATTGGATGGTTGTGCTCACTGAATTTTAAAAACTATATACTTAGAAAATAGTATCAAACATTGTCCCAGAATTACCTATAAAATTTTTTGCTCTATTGTTCTGATATGCTTTACTAATATTTTCTTCCCTAGGCAAAAATGAAAAATTATTTAATTTAAAAGGCAATAATTTCAATCTGAAACTAAGCTAACTATCGGTAGGTATGCAACACACTTTTCCGTATCCCTTTAATTCAGTGAAGGAGTTTACATATTTTGATTTGGATATTATTAAGATCTTTTCATTTTTGTATATTTTGAAACATTACCAGGATGAAATTAAGTTCAAAATATATATTCAAAATAACAGAGGAGTTATACACTTAAAAGCATAAAAATCATGGAATGTGAAAATAATAGTTTTCCTGAGCTAAAATATACTTGTTCTCAATTTTAAATCCAGTGTCTTTTACTGAACTTGCATTTGGAAGGTAGCCTCTTGTTTTAAGTATGTATGCATGAATGCATGCATGTATATTTGTAGATTACATTTGCATTCCTCTAAAAAAGTGAGATTTAGAAACTACATATACTATAAACTATATGTATACCATATAAAAATAGTCACACATTTAAGAACTTCATGCACTTATGAACTGGAAACTGTTTTTATTTTCACGTTTTTCTTATAAGTTGGTAAGAACTATGATCAGCATATTTGAAAAACAAATGCAGATGGAATTATATACCTAAAGTTGTATTTTCATGTTTTCTTTAAAAATCCACTTGTAAAAATTAAAAGTAAATGGCTTTTGCTGAACAATAATAGCTAACAGTCCTTAAGTGCTCACTATGTTCCAAAGACATATGCTTCAAGTTAGAAACTCAAGTAAGATATTAACACTATGAAGTATAGTCTGTTCTTATTTTAGAGAGGAAGAAACTGATACACAGAGTTTAAATAACATGTCCAGGATCAATAGCTAATAAATGACAGAGTAAAGACTGGGGTCTGAGTAGTGTGACTTCAAATTCTATGATCACAATCACTCCTTTTGTTCTGCTCGAAAGACTACAGCACTTCTCGAATGCCTGAAGTAGAAAAAATAACCCAAACCAGGAAAAAAAACAAAACAAAACAGAAAGAAATCCACAAATGTCAGTCTAAAATTTCAATGCACATAAAAGTAATTTCTAGAACATTTATCTGCTGTTAAAATAGGTCTTAATGTACATTTACTGAGTGTTTCAATAACTTCCTGCCTACCTACTCTGCCTCATGCCAAACATTTTTACTCAATTGCCAGCTGAAAGATGAGCAACTAACCTGAGGTAAAAGGAAAATCTTTCTTTGAGTTAATTGAATGGCAAAGGAGAATCTAGCCAAGGCCACAGAGAACAAGGTATCTTTTAGGACTAAACTGATCTAGGAAGTTAGCATCTGATGTTCAAAATGCTTTCAGTCAAAAACTTTCTGAATGAAAATATGCCCCATAGTGATAGCATCTGGGGGCTGCAAAGTGATAACATCTCACATATTATAGTGCCGTTTGAGACTGCTTGGAGGCTGCATTTTGAATTATTCTTGCTATTTGAAAGAGTACTCAATTCCTTGCTTAATATAAAATGTTACGTGGTCTTTCACTGTTAACCCTGCATGTCTAATGTTAAATGTTCAAGATGTCCTCTTATTGAACAAGGGGTAAGTGGTCTCTTCAATTATGAGTAGAGAATCTTATCTTTTTTGATGGTAGGATTGTATACAGTTCCTAGAGGTCTAAAATTACCCTTTAGGCTACAATTAAGGAGCTCTTACTGTCTTTTTCAGAGGATGTTTTTTTATATTCAAGAACATTAATGTTCATCATATTTACTTCTGCCTGCATAGGTTGCTGGAAGCATACAATTGCTATTAAAATTAGAGTGGTCATGGGGTGCATGCATGGCTCAGTAGGTTAAGTGTCAGACTCTTGATTTCAGTTCAGGTCATGATCTCAGTCATGAGATGGCCCTGCTTTGGGTTCTGTGCTGGGCATGGAGCCTGCTTAAGATTTGCTCTCTCTTTCCCTTTGCCCACATTCTGTGTTTTTTATTTTTCTGAGTGTTTCTCTTAAACTTATAGACCAAAGAACATGTAGAAGAACTGTATACAGGTTTCATATGTCATTGTAAATATTTCCCTATCAGTGGAAATGTTTTCCATTGAAACTGTCATTAGCTCTCTATTTTTTCCAAAGGTAAACCAGAGCTGTTGTCTTTTACATGCATTGTTGCTTCTTGAATTACTCTGATAAAAAGGAAAATAACACACACCCTATTGCTTTGGTTTTTTGAGTTTTGGTTGTTTTTCCTGGATTGTTACCTGTCCTCAGTAGTCCATTTCACCAGGGTCTAGTATCTGTCTCCAGATCTTACCCTGGTGCCAGAAACCATCACATTCACTTGACAGAGTTCTGTGTTGCCAACAGCTTGCTTATTTAGGCTTCCAAAAAAATCAATTTACTCCTAAATGCCTGTTAATTTTTCCTGCCCCCCTTCTATTGGGAAGCACTTACACTGCATGTTCAACTTCTTAATTAACAACAGCTCATTTAGCTTTTTGAATATAACTTTTATAATTTCAGTGACTAGCTAATTAGTGGTTCATATATTTCCACCAAATGGCAGGGAAGAGTTACTATTGTTAAAAGGGAATCCAGGATGTTATCTAGAAGAGCTTGCGATTCAGAACATAATTATTTCTTTCAAGTTTCTGGTCTTAAAAATGTGTGATTTTATATTCTATCCTTAATATATCTATGTTATTTGGCTATAAATGGTAGTAAGGCTATCGCTGATGACTGTCCATATCTTGCTCGTCAAAGTTCCTTCTAGTGGATATCCCCACCACCACCTGACAAGAGATCCAGTCCAATCTCTCCCCCAGGGTTATGAGGGCCTGGAGCTTTCAAGGGATTAAGCAAAATGTTGTGGAACTGATAGGCAGTATTTGTTCAAAACAGTCCCAAAGGTATATACTTACAGCAAAATTTCTAAAAAGATGTTAGGTGTTGGAGAGTGAAGTTTTTGCTGGAAGGAAGGCTAGATGGCTTCCATATAATGTGTTAGCTACTGAGCCTAGGCAGTGGACTTTCCCTTCCCCAAGCACTTCTGAGGTTCATTTATCAAGCTGGTTAACCTCCTTTCCTGCTTTCTTCTCTTGTCCCAGAGATCTGTAAGGTTCCCTTTCACCCCCATCCCTCAGACACTTGTATTGATCTTCTCCACCAAAAACAAAATGAAACAGCAACCATAAACCCTCTTAAATTCTTGCTTTTTAAGAAATAGACCTTGTAAATCTCTTAATCAGAGATCCTGAGTTATTAGCAGATGGCAGTTGATAGAAAATGTGAGAATTGTCAATATATAAAGGAAGTATCAGAGAAAGTCGTTAGAAAAGAAAAAAAAAGAGTGCACCCTTAGAAGTATGGGGAAAAGGATCCAATACAACTATAGGACCAGAGAAATGCAGGTCAGAAGAGCCTTGAAAGATCACCTAGTCCTATTCTGAACCTCTTAGAATTTTCCCTCAAGCCAGTACAGACTTAAAGAAGGATGGCATGCTAGCAACCTAGCTTATAAAACAAATTTTTTATTAATATCAGTGCCAGGTTTGTGTTAAACCATCACCTTGTTGTTATCCAGAGACTGGAGAGTTAGAGCCTCTGCAAATTATGAATTTGGCAGTTTAACGAGGTTGTCAAGCTCATCAATCGTTAGAGAAAGAGAATGGGTAATGACAAGGAAGAAAGTTCAAGGTGATGTCTTTGCTAAGCTCTGGAATGCTAATAACTGGGAATAGACATAAATACAGCATCCCCTATATAAACATAAATGATTTTACTGCATTATTACTTTCTTATTGTCAACAGCTTCTACATCCTAAATGGTGTTTCTCTTGCTGGTTTTTATGTGCCAATTATTTTCTGTTGTAAGTCAGCAACCAGCTAGGAAACCCGTCCTTTTGTGATCACCTTTTAATTAAAGCAAATGCTAAACTCAACATTCACTTTTCTATTATTAAAATGACTTGTTTGCTGTATAGGGATAACATGGAACAGATTAGTTTTCCTCAAGGATAAAGATACAAGAAGAGGGGAAGCAATCTCTCCCAGCCTCATATGGTGTTTGCTTCTTTTCAGATGTTCTGATTAAAAAAAAGATATCAAAGTGAAAAAAGGTCACATAGGGAGGCAGTGGGGGCCCACATGTGGTAGCATGCTGGGTTTAGACAATATTATTTTCAGTAGGATTATGTGTTAAGATCATATCTTTATACATCACTTGTTTTGATACCACTCAAATATTGCATGGGGGCAGTATTTACCCAGGCTGTTAGGAAACCAGAGCATAGATTAGGAAAGCAAAACAAAAACAAAAACAAAAACAAAAACAAAAAACTGAAGAGAACAATATTCATTTAGATGTTTTCATGTCTTAAGCTTTCTGATAATGTTTCAATCTAATATAAGAATACAGAGTTGATGAAGCAAACAATCTGTTAATCAAGGAAGCAGGCCTCTATATTCCAGAATCACACTACAGAAAGAACATTACGTTTTAGTTTAGGAAATTTTAAAATTATAAGTGTTTTCATTGCATTAATTTAAAAAATATATTCCAGGTTTGAGTAAATCAAAAGATCAGCTTTGATCAGTATTTACATTTTTAAAATATTTTTCTCTCCAACATATGTTTATTTTTAAATATCTATTATAAATTTGGAAAAAATAAATAAAAATAAAGTAAATATAAATATAAAATAATATAATTATATAATCTAATATTTAAAAGTTCTCTTTAAAATAATAAAAGTTCTCTTCAAATATTTTTTTCATAATTGTGAAGAGCTAGTGTCACACAGTATATTGTTTCTCATTTTGTTAAACTTTGTGAAATCAAAAATTTAGGATCAACTTCCCTAAGCCCAGAACAAAGCTGCCCTTCTGTTGTGACTCCTTTTGTTGAAATGATAGAAAAAGAGAAATAGAGGCCAAAGAGGGAGATTCCTGGATGGATACTGCACTCTGTGACTAGGGCTTTGAAATGCACCATCGAGAAGATGAACATCCAATCATATGTAAGAACAAGGCTACATAAAACTTTTGGATAATTTTGTCACTTCAACTGCAATGAAGTATTGAAAGAACAGTATCTTAGAGCCACCAATCTTAATAGATAACCGGAAAAACATAAGATTAATAAGAATGTTTCCATCGGAACATAGTGATATATAACTGCAAATTATTCAATTACCCACAGATACACACCCACAGTTGTTAGGTTCCAGATTTTGTGCCAGTCTTCATTTTTTTTTCCCACACACAAAACTTATGAAAGACATGATAGTGTTCCTATTTTATAAATGACAACACTGAGGCTCAAAATTAAGTAGTTACCTAAACAATGCAGCAGTTATGTAGGGAATACCAAAATCTAACGCAGTGCTTTTGGGCAACTATCCGGATTCTCTTTCGATGATGGCATGACCTAGGCCACAGTATCCTGTTTTATTTTTAATATCTATTAAGCTCTGGTTTGTTGATAATATAAATTTCATCCTTAAAGCATTTGAATGTTTTCAGCTTCCCCGTAATATTCCCAGTCATCCCAGAAATAGAATTACAATATTTGAGGTCTGGAAAAGAGCTTAGGGGTCAATTACTAGGGTATCTTAGTTTAGTTTTTTTTTTTTTTTTTTTTTTTTTTTAAGTTTATTGAGAGAGGGAGAGAGAGAGGGAGAAAGAGAGAGAGAGAGAGAGAGAGAGAGAGAGAGAACACAGGTGAACTTGGTGAACTTGAGGGGGAGAGGGGCAGAGAGTGAGGGAGAGAGAGAATCCCAGGCAGGCTCCGTGCTGTCATTGCAAAGCCTGGACTTGGGGCTCAATCCCATGAACTGTGGGATCATGACCTGAGCTGAAATCAAGAGTCTGGGGCTTAATTGACTAAGCCACCCAGGGTCTCCTAGTTTCACTGTTATCTTTGCAGTCTTAATCTCCCACTTCCTCAAATGCAGCCAATAGAACTGACCACAGTAGCTGCTAGACAGGCCTGGAGGGCTGAAGAAATCCAAAGTCCAAGCAAGTAAATCAGAAGGTATCCATCCATCCATGAGATATCCTACATCCTTCCCTCCTACACTGTGTGGGACATTAAGAATGCAAGAAGCAAGAAAGGATCCCCCACCCCCACCCCGTTAACACTCACAGAAGTTAGATGGAAAACAGATGTGCACCGCTTCAGCTCACCCATATGGAGAGGTGGATGGTCTGGGTGGTCTGGCCGTGGGTCAGCTCAAGCAGAGAAATGCTTTCACTAAACCAGGCTTTATTTTCTCTTCTTCTTAGCTAACCCTCACATAGTTAAGAAGGTGCATGCCTTCTTCCTCTTGATCCCAGAAGGGGATGTGGTGGAAGTAAATCAAGATGCTAAGGCTTCCAGCCTTCAAGTAATATGTTAGTAGTAAGTAATGACCAGTCACCTCTTCCTCATCACTCCCTCCAATAACTCACATCACCTTTGCCTTCACCCATTTAAATTTCATTTATTTAAGAGCATGAGCTTTATAGATGTAAGTTACTTGCTCCTGATTTATTTGCTTTGGTAAACTTCAGATAGTAATCGGGTTTAAAAATGACAAAAAAAAAAAAAAAAGAGACACATTTCATTTTAGCCAGATAATTTAGCTTTGAATGATGTTTACTGATTATTTAACACTATATTTTAATAACTTAATTTGCCATGTTGTGGTAGATGAAGTTTTAATAGGTTATAGGCTACCTTTATAGTAATTCCTACAGTGAATGACAGCTGTCAATCAGAGACTATCAACTTGTCAGATTAAAAATATTTAACCAATAGTAGGAAAATACTTAAGGTAAATTTGTTACAAAGATTATGAATAAAAGATGAAATAAAAATTTTGTAAGTAAATTTAGAAACTAAAGCCTCCTAAGAAAAACACTAGTATACATCTTGTGATAGAGTATTTTTTCTAATTATTATTGAAATGATCACTTTGGGGCTTAAATATAAGATTATTTCTCATTAATAGTAGCTCACTAAAAGATTATAATAAATCAATTTGTGTTTTAAACTTTTTAATTTAGAAGTACTAGCAATAATTCTAGCAATTTGTGAAAATAAATTGCTATCCTCTAATTTCTGGGCTTGATGGACAAATGATAGCAAAATGAGCCTTTCTGTTTATCTTCTAATTTTCAAAGCAATATATTTAAATTAGATACTTTGGAGCCCAGTTTTGAAATATTCCAATCCTACAAATCAGAAAATTTATTTGTCCTTTTGCAGATTACAGAAGATAAAGGCTTTTTTTCATATTAAGTAGAAAAATAGTTGTGATGAAAAATTACCTTGACAGCATGGTTTGAAATAAAATATCTTTGTAAGATTGAGAAGCTATTATGAGTCATATAACTGTCAAATGTAAGTGAATCTTAGCAGTATTCATTGTTTCCCTGATATCCTATTTATCTTGGGAAAATTTGAAAGGAAAATATTATTTTAAAAATATTGTTCTCAACAGGAATGAACATAGATTACTTTATATTCAAAAGCAAGAAATGTATTCAGATAATCTTGTGACAGTTTTGCATATCTTATATCAGTTTTGTTATCTGAGTAAGCACTATTTCACTCCTGTGTGCTATTATTTATTCTGAAAATTATTGACTGATTCTGGATTTCAAGAAGGATTGGCAGGAATAAATATTCCCTACACCTTCATTTTGGTTTTAATCAAACCATCTTTGAGTCACAAGTAGAGTTGAATTGGCAAATCAGGCCCTCCTGAATTTGGTGATTTTCCTTGCCTCATTCATTCACTCATTCATTTTACTCATTCATTTATTCATTTTTATTATTTGTTTGTTTGTTTATTTATGGCTATCTGTCAATCTTTACAAGGTTGGAGAACTGAGGATACCCAACTGGTTTGACCTGTCCTGTTTTTGTTGTGTGCCTGCTTCATAAGAGTTCTCACAGTGGGAATTTGCTGTTGTCATCCTTTGATATCAAACATTTCTGTGTAAACTATTAGCCAAAGAGGACTGATCTGTTTTACCACAATTTTTGAGCCGGATTAATTCGAGATGGTGTATACTTCCATCAGGTGGCACATGATCTCTATTTTTATAACTATGCTTTTTATACTTATGTTTTGTAGCTATAGCTATAGAAACTTTGTTTCTTCTAGAGGTAGTTTTTATTTACTGATTGTATATTTGGCATCTTTGCTTATCTTTTACCTTTTGTGTATTTATCTGTGTATTCCAAGATTCCTAGATCAGCAGTGTCTTCTTTTGTGTGTAGCAAAGCGTTTGTGTTTAGGTGTGTGTGTTGGAGTGAGGAGGGAATAAAAAGATGGGAGAACAGAGAGAAAGGTTGAGCCACGTTTGTGTTACCTTTTGATTTTTTAAAAATCAATCGTTTCCCCTTTGGGTTCTTTTCTCCTCCATCACTTAATTGCTGAAAGGCATCTCTCCCTTTTGCAACTTTGACTCCCTAGTGAGCTTTGAAGACTACCTCCTTAAGTTGCACATGTTTCCACATTCTTCCCCAGTGATGAACACTGCATGTTGTATGTAAGTAATGTTACTAAATCCTACACCTGAAACTAATAGTACACTATATGTTAGCTATGTGGAATTTACATAAAAACTTGGGGTGGGGGAAAGGACTCATGAGCTACCTTGAAGTGGTTAGTTTGAAAATATTTAGAGATTTTCTATTTGCTTTTCTTTCATAATTGACTTTGTCAGAGTGCAGTTGTCAAAAATCTCTTAAAATTTTTAAATTTTTATTTATTTATTTTTGAGAGAGAGAGAGAGAGAGAGAGAGAGAGAGAGAGAATCCCAAGCAGGCTCTGTAGTGACAGAGCTCAAACTCATGAAAGCTGAAATCATGACCTCAGCCAAAATCAAGAGTTGGACGCTTAACCAACTGAACCACCCAGGCATGCTCTCTTAAATATTTTAGACTTGTTTTTCAGACTAGGGTGTGGTCAATTTTTATGAATGTTGAATGTGATTTTGACATGAGAATTCCTTCTCTAGTTTTGTACATAGGATTCTACATAGGCCATATGTTCCCAAATAAAACTTACGGTATTTTTCAAAACTTCTATAGCTTAACTATTTTTTATTATCTGCTTGACCAACTAATCATTGAGAAATGTGGCGTCATATTTTTCACTATTATGGTAAATTTGCAGTTCACTCCCCTCACTGCCCCCAACCACCAGTGATATAAAGCATGTTTTTCTTTTATAGACCTCAAAGTATTTTTAATTGATGCATATAAAACATATTTAGAATCATATCTTCTTAGTAAATTGAATCTTTTATCACAGTGATACTTTCTGTGTGGAAAGGTCATTTAATATTAAAGTTTATTTTGTCTAATATTAATGTAGTTAACAGCATTTTTAGGTATAATTGACTGGCTTATGTTTTTATATCCCTCAGTTTCAACCTTTTTTGTGCTTATTTTGTCTAGGAGTTCATATTCAATTAATCTTTGTAAACAGGCTGAGTTATTGCTTTTTTTTCCTAGTAGGATTCTTCCCTCCAAAAATGATTTGGGCTTGTTTCTTCCAGGAGCCAGAGGGCACTACAGACATGGATCCCTTTAGTTCATTGAAGAATGTTGAGTTTAACTGGGGAGTCTTAGATGTCCCTTCATATACTTCTTAAACTGCCTTCCACATACTCCTAGTAATACTGATACTGAATTTTACCTTCAAAATAACTTTCCTTTTTGTGTTTGTTTACAATCACTATTCACAGCTCTAATTTCTTTTCATAATTATGGAAGTCTGTTCATTTCTATAGTATTGGCAGTTTTCTTAACATCATGTAAGCCCAGCAAAACAACAACATAATTATAGATAGATGATTGATTGATAGATAGATAGATAGATAGATAGAAGATAGATAGCAATTCCTAATTGTTCCTTGTGGAAAGAATCCTCAGAGTTTTAGTATGCCATCATTCTCTTCAAAGTAGAAGTTCTGTTTGGTAATAGGTTCAAGCATGTCAATATTCATTAACTGTTTTTGAGTAATTTTTCTGAACTAAGCAACTTAATAGGCTGTAAGTGTATCTTGGTTAGAGAAACAGACATGGTATCTTCCCCCTCTCCTTGTGGCTTACAGTCCGATGGTGGAATAAAGAAAATCAGCACGAAAACAAATAAATAAATAAACAAACAAATAAATAAATAAAGGTATATTAAGAGTATTTTATATGATTAAAGATTATGAACAGGACATTAAAATGTATGGTGAAACGATAATGGTAGATAGTTCTCTAGGATTAGATCTAAAATTTATACCTGTTTTTCAGTCTTGTGAAGTGGTTTTTGAGCCACTATTTTTAACAAACTTCAGTATTGAGAATTTGTACATAGCTTTATATTATCATTCCAATTTTTATATTGTTATTACCCTATACATGCCTCCCTTTCCCTTGATTAACAGGGATTTATTGTTTAGACTAAGTCTAGAACCCATGTCAGCAAATACTTGAGGTTGAATGCTTGCATATATTTTACTATCTATATATGTGTCCTTAGTCTTTTTAGAATCTTTTTCCGTCTTCAGACATTGGAGTTATGCTGATTCAGATTGTATGTGTAGACTATACTTACTAGAGCTGCAGTCTTACATTGCTAAATCTTCTGTAGCCTCTATTTTCTCATCAGTGAAATTGGATGAAAAGTAACTTTCACTCAGGATTTCTATAAAGATTGAATTGAAGCCATAGATAGATGGATAGAGTTCAGACTGTAGTTTTAATTTCATTCTCTCTGTGAGGTAGCTATGTAAAATGGTTCTCATCATGAGCTCCAAGATTAACCTGGTTAGGAATCCCATCTCTGCCACTTATTAGCTGTGTGATATCAGGCAAGTTATTTAACTTCTCTATGATTCTATTTCTCATTTAAAATAAGAATAGTAATAGTGTATTCTTCATAGGATTGTTTTAAATGAATTATTCTTTAATAAAGTGCTTAAAATAGCAGGCACAAATAAAACAATATCTAAATGTAGATAATGCAATTATACCAATTCACCTATATGAGTATTTTTTTTAATTTACAACAAACAATTATTTTGCTCTTTGTAAATTATCCATCAATATTTTATAATATATTAAGAAATAGTCTTTAATCTAGATGATGGAATTTACTAATAATTATACTTATTTGGATTTGTTACAACTATACTCAGAAAGTTACATTGTAAGTATAATATGGAATCATGTAGTATGATACCTGTTTTCTTTACATATGAGACGATGTAAATTCCTTTTGCTTTATCCTATAGCTTTCTTAATAATTGAATCTCCACTCCCATAGTGATCTGTTCAATGTGATTCATTTTTCACAGCAGGTACACAGACTGTAAAGGTTGGCTCACCTTCCCAAATGTATCTCTGACAAGTCCTAATGGTTTAATGTACTGTGGCAATTTTTATTCTTCCCATCAAATCTCATAAAAACTCCCTAATCATAGTCTCCTTTGGTTTGGAGGTTTCATGCAGGCATATTTGTGATAACCGTGAGTCTCTTCTCTCAGCTACTCTGGTCTTGTTATTTTTCTTCCACATTAAACACACTTTTCATGGTGTCTTCTATTTATTTTTAGTTCAACAGAAATCACTCCTAATTCTTTGTCAAATATAACTCTAATTTACTGTCAGATGATTAAAATTTTTAGTCCCTTCTATGTGAATAAATGTTGAAAAAAATAAGCTAGAACAGAATTGAAAGGACCAATAGAATATTTATAAAGGGTGGTAATGAATTAATTAATAATATCACAGTTGATAATATCATTGGATTACAAGCATATCTTAATGGACAAATGGCTATAATCATCTATATATGTTCAGTATTTAAATGGTCAATAATGACTATAATATACATGATGTTCAGAATTCTTATCATAAAGGTTATTTCTGTTTTAATATTTTAAACATTTTTTTAATGTTTTATTTATTCTTGAGAGAGAGAGACAGCATGAGCATGAGAGGGACAGAGTGAGAGGGAGACACAGAATGTGAAGCAGGCTCCAGGCTCTGAGCTGTCAACACAGAGCCCAACGTGGGGCTTGAACCCATGGACCACGAGATCATGACCTGAGCCGAAGTCAGACGCTTAACTGACTGAGCCACCCAGGAACCCCTGTTTTAACATTTTAGATGGATGATTTTAAGTTATAAAAATGATATGAAAAAACACTAAAGCTAATTGAAATTGACCAAATTTCTATGAAAATTTAAGTTTTATTTCATAAACATAATAAAAACCTATAGAGTTTTAAATGCTCATTTAAAGTACTATTTATTTTCAGATAGTTTGATAAATGATATTTTAACAAGTTAAAAATTCTTAAGTTTTCAGTACTTCAAACACACTTTACAATTGCATTCTATTTTTAAAATTTGTTTAAAATGGCACCTTAAAATGTTCCTTCCTTTCTGGCACTCACATATGGTTTTAAGAACTCCACTCGATGCAGTACTTTGATCTTCTGGCTTCTGGCTCTTCCTTAGTGATAGAAAGTAGATTACTTATGCTTGGGCCAAAGCTAATTTCATACCAATCAGGGGCAGTACAACTGCACAAGTAGAATCCCTCTGTATTGTGTTCCTTGTCCACCTCAGAAACTGTGGAAGTTAAAATTACCTCTCATTGCCATTGTAGAAAACAGGGAAAGAGAACAAATCTGCTATTAATTTGCTACTTCACTATCATCTTGTACTAGAGCAGCACATCAGAAGTTAATTTAAAAGGAATACGTGTACCAAAATATCATTCAAAACTTAATGATTCAAAACTTAAGTTTAGGTTTGATCCCCAAAGAGATACTTCCTCCCCGAGTGAGTTCTTGGTGGATAGGAGATACAAAAGAAAGTGAAGGAAGGTTATGGGAACCATTATTGACGTTGGTGTCCTGAATTTGTAAAACCATATTAGTCTAAGAGGAAAATAAAATCAGTTGGCTGAACTAAGAGTGTAAAATAATAATAATATAATAGTAATAATAATAATAATAATAATAATAATAAAGTAAAAGGTACAGTTACCTTTAGAGTGTTAACAAGTCCAGGGGCAAGTTTACATTTAAAATGATTAGTGCAACTGAATTTCTCTTTATGCTGAATGAACAAATCTATTAAGAGCAAAGAAGATAAGAGTTAGTTTATAATTTCAGGAGGAAAAAAAAGCCAATCAAAACTTAATTGGATCCATTTAGAAGAAAAAGAGATAAACAATGTACTAAAAAGGCAGTAGTAATTAAGAAGGCATTTAAGGATTAATACAATATTCTCTAATATTGTATGTCTCAGGGTAACCAAATCAGACCTAATTTAAACTTTGAAGGCTGCAATTAGCAAAAATTTCTACTAATAAGCAAAATCCTTTGAAATTTCTTGTTTTATTTCTAGAGAGGAAATATGAAGTCTTGTTGAAGACCATTCAGGAAATAAACTGTCGGGTCCAGATGGTTATTCAATAGTGTTGCATAAGGAAAAAAAAATGACACTGGAATTCATTTCCTTTATCAGTCGTGCTTATAATCAGTTCTTGTTTTAAGAGCTTCTTCCGTTTTCCATGAGTGAGACCTGAGGGTGTATTATTCAAAAGCACTTAGCTTTGACAAAGCAAACTATTATTTGAGTTTGAGGATCTATGAGTCTAACTCTGATTTTGAAATGGAAAATGGACAAAAATTCGCCCATTTTCACAAGAATTTTGTTTTACTTCAGGTTGTTCTAATAATATATGTAGGTCATAAATTCTTATTTAGAAATATTTGCAAGTGTTTCATTTCTAAGGGAATGTTTTGTAAATTGCACCCCCCCCCCCCAGACTACTTGCAGAAAAGTCATATGGGATGCTTCAACAAATGCAGACTTCCACTCCCCCTGGCACACCACAAATCTCTGAATAAGTATCTGGCTGGCACAATGGAAATCTACATTTTGATAAGCACCACAAATGATTTAGAGGCATGCTAATATTTGACAACCAGCTTTCTAGACATTTGCCAGCATTTGCCAACTACTCTGAACTGGATAATTATCCAGCTATTGCTTGTAGGTGACTTTGGTCTTCACTGCCAGCACTTGTATCCCTTCTCAAACTCCCTGGACTTTTAAACGAATTTGCTTTGAAAGATATAACTAGTTTATAAGAGTAGGCAATGTTACTACTGCATATAATTGAAAGAATAACTCCTTACATATTTTGCCACTGTATAACTTGAAATACATTAACATACACTACATCATGGCATTCATGGAAACGAGTAAGTGAGGGAGAAACAGTTTCACTGGTTCTGGCCATAGTACTCATAGACCCATTCAATACTTTATTAGAATACTGTTAAACACTGGGGCAATAGTCTGGCTCAGTCAGCAGAGCATGTGACTCTTGATCTCAGGGTTGTGAGTTCAAGCTCCACATTGGGTGTAGAGATTAAAAATAAAATCTTTTCTTAAAAAGATACTGTTAAGCACTATAAGAAAAGTAAAATGCCTGACTGGAAAGTGAGAATGAGAGAGGTTAATTATGAATGTTATATCTCAGAATGTATAGGGAAGTAATAGTATTGTAACAGGGTATGGAAATATTTGGATTTTTGATAGAGGTGCAAGAAGAAAAATTGACATAAGAGAAAAAAATTGTGGAATTTAGAAAAAGTGAGTTGGGGTTTATCACCTTGAGTAATCAGTTGTCAATGGATCACATGGGGGAAAGGGAGTGAAGAAGAAATCAAGCTATAAAGGAATCAGATTATAGAGCAATCTTAAAGGGCAGGCTAAGGACTTTGTGTCCCCTTGTGTTAGCACTTTGTGGGTAAACATGGAACATGTTTAAAAAGATGTGATGGGTATTATTTGGTTTTTAATAATACAAATACAAAAGTTTATCAGTAGTTCAAATGACCTATACCCAGGCCTTTTAGCTGATATTCATATACAACAATGTATCCATGGAAAGGGAGGGGAAGAATTAAGGGGAAAAAAGTGTGGAAGGAGAAATTGATATTGATCTTAATATTCTACTTAGATCATTCTGATAGATTAATATGAAAGATGAACTCAACAATCTCTTGCTTTTAGAATGACAATGTAATGTCATTCCTCCTCTGTAACGTAATGTAATGTCATTCTTCCTCCTGAAGAGGAAAGAAACTAGATCCAAGGATGAGGAACTACTGCAGTGGTATAGCTGAAATAGTTGAAATAAAATGAAGGCCTTAGCTAGAATAACAGAAACCAAAAAATAAGACTTGTGGAGGCTGACTTAACACAGTTTGTCAACTAAGTAAATACAAGGTCAATGACTTAAGATGTACATCCCATTGGTAGTAGTAGGAGTAGTCGGAGTAATATTTTGTTAATGTTTTTAAACATTGTCATTATTTTTATAAAATTGAGTTAACTTTACAATTGTAACTTTAAAAAAAAAAAAGCAAAAATCACACAAATTCCTACCAGAGACCATATCCTAGAAGTTGAACATTCTCTCTAAGATAGAAAAATGATCCAAATTACAGAAATGTATCAACTATGATTGGTTGATACAGCTTTTATCACTCTACACTGTGTCACAGACATATTTTTGTGTCAATCAAAATGTAATTATATCATCCTTTTGAGTGCATGATTGTACAATATACCATCTTACAAAGGTGCGATATTTTGATTAGCCAATCCATTACCAATGAACACTTTATTGCTTCCTCTCTTTTTGATGTTATGAATACAGCTTCAGTTATCATTTCCATACATATATATTTCTTTGGTATGAATGCTTAGATGTAGAATTTTTGTTCCAAAGGGTATACACATTTGACATGTGGATCACTATTGAATAACCCCATTCCACAAAACTTATACTAGGTTAATTGACAACAGTATTTTATTTTTTGCATACACAGCACTTGCTCCTTTATAACTTGAGAAGATGAATGATTTTGGTTTCTTCATACTTTATACCTTTCCTCATTTTGGAGTTAATATCCATACTTTGGCTATTAAAACAAGTAAAAAATAAACATTTGAAAGATGGTAAATCACTTCAATCAAATTACCAGTCAAATTCTCTGTAATATGCTCCCTGGAATTTTGATAGGCAAAGTTCCTAGTTTACCTCAGGACTTTGAAAGAAATATTTCCTTTAAATAATCAAATGATTATTTGAAGACACTTATATTAATATCCTTAATGTAATCTAGGGAAAAAAGGGATAACAATAAATTCAAAGAGTACAATTTTGGGTGAGTTACATGTGAGATGTAGGGGTGTGGCTGAAAGAGAATGGGCCTTGACACCCCAGACCTAGCTTTGAAGCTTTGTCCCATCCAGTACCTGAGGGCCCCTGGGTAACATATTTGACTTCATGGAATCACAACATCTCCTGAGTATTTAGGGTCTCCTAGAAGTCAGAAAACCAGAGTGCTAGAACATGGTAAGAATCTGATCAACGTAGTTTTCCTTCTTCCATGTTCTTTTTTTTTTTTTTAAGATTTTATTTTTAAGTAAGCTCTGCACCCAGTGTTGAGGATCAGTCTCACAGCACTGAGGTCAATTGTCACAGGTTCTACCGACTGAGCCAGCGAGGCACCCCTCCTTCTTCCATGTTCTATAACAGTGGCAACATATATATTTTTTGATATTAAATGAAAAATCTATTTTGTCTACTCACTAGAAATGTTCTACTCTGATGTAATCTTGTACAGCCACTATTTTTCAAGTGTATACAGTTCAAACAGACTAGATAGATAAATTAGTGAATACCGTAAATCTTTATCTCATTTGTAAGTCCATCAATTACTTATGGACTTTAAATAACCCATCCTAGGGTTTTTATCCATAACTGGAAAGTTGGCCATTCATCTTTTTGAATCAGAACACTATTTTCTATAGTTGTCAACCTCTGAATTATTCTTTCTCTCTCTCTCCCTCCCTCCATCCTTTCCTCCTTCCCACCCCCACTCTTTCTCTCTTTCTTACATGTGCATTCTTTTGCATAACTCTGCTTAATATAAACAAACATATGCACAAAAGAGAAGAGTGACACTGATTACTGGCTCATGTATAAGAATTTGAGTATATAACAGGTTTTAAGTAATTGCAATAAATTCAATTTTAAAATATAATTTTCTATACTTAAGACTGATGGAGAAAACTTGTTTTGTGTGTGCTTACACAGCTCTAATGTGCTCTAGTTTCAGGAATCTAAAGGTTACCAGTTACAAAAGCTTTCTGAAATAGAAGGTTTCTCATTAATATACAACAAAGGTAGAAAGTACTTGTTCACTGATTTTTAATCAGTTTATGACATGGACTGCAAGGCTCCTTCAAAAGGAGATTCTGCTTGACTAGCAGTACATTAGCAGTAATCCAGTGATCTGTCCATGCATTAAGGATACAATTTATTTTTCTACTGATCAGTTCTTTTCCTAGTAAAATGAATTGTCTGACTTTGGATGGAACTGTCTAACAAAAGAGCTTTGTAGATGAAATTGACAGACCTTATAGGTTCAGTTTAGTTTGAATGCTTAAATTAGAAGCCCTTGTATTAGGATTAAAATGGGAAAAGCACTGATCTAATTGCATGTCCGAGAAGATATGTCAAATTTGGTTTCCTATGAGCATTAAATTCTAGCTTAGTTCATAAATGCAGTTAATATATGAGAAGAGATTCTTTAAAGCTAAAGAAATATTAGAAGTAGATTCTCCCCACTCTCTTCTTCAGAAAAAAAATTCTTATATGTCAGTATCAATAATTAAGCCTTAATAGCAATTACTAAGCTCATAGGTGGTTATCACTACCAACAATCATTTCTGCATATGCTAATGGTTAGTACATACACCTCTTTCATTATTTTAATTTTAATTTTAAACACAGGCTATGTAAGAAACTCTACAGACAGTTTGTAGCTTGTCTTCTCATTAGATATATAGTTTTCTCTTTATTACCCATGTGAGTAAATGTTTTTATGCATCTACAAAGATACAGTCTATTTAAAATCAGTTATTAGTATACTCGGGAGTAATGTAAATAAAAACTCTTTCAGTGAAAAGCATGATATAATATCTGTAAAGGATGAGTATCTGTGAGAAAATTTATAAAACTTTATCATCAAAATTACCCAAACCTAGCTACTACACTACTAACAAAATTAACTTAATTTTGCATATGAAACTTTGCTTTTAACATCTAAAGTATGAGTTCAGTCAGCTGCTACAACTATTAATCAAAACCATTAGAAGAGAATGGGAAGTATTTTACTGATGTAATATATCTATATATCTATGTAGATAAATAGATATATATAATATAATATTATATATATATATTCTCACTTAAATCAGTTTTATGCAACATTCATTGTTACTTTACCAGTGAATAAATTAAAAATCAAATTCTGGTCTTAGTTGTAATTTTGATATGAAAGAATAAGAGAAAGATATTCTGGTTATAATACCCATTTTTTTTCTTATGCAAACTGATTGGTGACATTTATTAATATAGGCAATATTGGTGTAGGGATTTTTTAGGGGATGAAGTATAATTCTGAAAAAAAAAGGATAACTCTGTTTAACTTGTGTTTGAGCTATCTATAAGGGGACAGATAAAGAAGCTAAATTGATAATTGTTTCTAACACTCTGGGTTGATTTTTATTTTAAAACCTATTTTATTGAGATGATGTTGTCACTTTTTTTTTTTTTTTGCTTACATTGAAATATCTATGTCCTAACTATTTTTATAAAATCAAGTTTATTAATATACTTAATAAATTCATTCATAGATATTTTTAATGGTTGCATTTTACCTTTATATATTATTTAGTATAATTTTCTAATCCTGTTTCAAAATAAGTATTTCCCTTCCATGATATTGCTGAGTACTGCAGTGATGGAAAGAAAGAAGTGGATTAATGATATCAACCCATTCCAATATTTAATTTCAGTTCAAGCTTTTGATTATTATACATTTGCTAGTTATAATATGTAATTCATAAACATACCTGTTAGCTTGTTTTTTAATATAAAATTTTGCTATTTTTACATTCCCAAATTAGATAGGAATTACGGTATGTGAGTTTTTTACAAAATAACTCAACTCACAAATAAAGGGAAAAAGTAAATTCGGTTGTTGTCTTGGTTAAAGAGGGTGAGATGTATTGATCTTTATGATAATAACTTCAGTAGAAATGCTCACAACTAAATGTCTTTGCTCCCAAGTCCTCCGCAGTCAAGTGAGAGAAAAATGTGTATATAGAAAACTATGGACAAGGTAGACTACAATGAGCATCATGTGAAAGACACCAAGATCCAAGTGGTTTTAATGCCTTGGAGCAGTCCCATCTGTAAATTAACTCATGTAATTCTAAAAAAGGACACGTCTTCAGTAGACATGTGTGGTCTAGTCACTTTGGACATTTTGCTTTGTCTTTTTGGAATGTTACTTTGTGTGGAGCATATTGTCCTTACATAAAGAATCTACTGAAGTGGTGATTGAAAATATTTTCCCAACCTTTTCACACTGATCTATTCAGATATTTTGACAGAGGACGAAAACACTATTGCTTCATATGGTGTTAAATAATAAGGAATACCATAACAAAACTCAGCTCTCCTATCCTTGTTGATGGTTTTCTCCATACGTTATTGTGTATTTATAGCACAGACTGTTTTCTCTTAAGGAGAAGCCTATTGCTGTTGTAGCAGTAATGTGGTGCAAATAAACTCATGATTACATTCCTTCGGGAAATGCAGCTGCAGTTTTCCAATTTAACTACCTAAGGTATATATTTGAACAATTTTCTTTTTCTATTGCACATAGAGTTGAATGTCACTTTCATAATAATTAGATAATAGGTTTGTTTTGATCCTCCATAAGGAGGTTCAGTAATAACACATGTAAATACTGGAACTGAGACCTTACCTTCCTAGGCTTTCAAGATATTTTATAACTGTGTGAAGTATTAAGAATGCTACGGTTCTTTACTCTCAAAGAGAAGAATACCATTTTGTAATTTCTTATGTAGAATAGCAATATTTGACTACTTTTGTAAAATCAGGCATTGATATCCTTTAAATTAGATCAAGAATTATATAGATACTATGTATATGTTGTATGTGTGTTTTGCTGAGTGTTTTTGTGTATTGTATTGTGCTATATTGTATTTGTGTATTGTATATTGTATCTGTGTATTGCTAGTTAGTATTAAAAACTCTTAAAATCTACAAAAACTTGAGAGTTCACATAGATCCACCATTGCACCAGAGCATGAACCCCTCAAAATAACTTAGCTGTTCAATACCTTCGGTGACACAAACATTCTGATCTCCTGATTGTCACAGGGCCTTTCTTTCTCCTTCCCATCCTTCCCCATTTCTCTTCTGTCTCTCCCTCCTTCCTTTCTTCCCTTGCTTCCTTTCTTTTTACCTTAGATTATTAAAATATAAATCATGTCATATCACCGTTCTCTTTCAAAATTTAGAGTATGCCTGGCTAGTACTGTTGGCAAGATGAATAGTGATGAACAAGGTAGACATGTTTTTTTTTTTTTTCCTGTATCATGGAGCTTGCATTGCTGGAAAGACAAATGTAAACAAATAAACCCAAATATACATATTCTGTGTTGGGAGAGTAAGCCGTACGTATTCCACATTATCTAATGGTGCCGTGGCTTGATAGAATTGTTACAAGAGTAGTCATTATTTGTCAGTAGAAAACAAGATTGCTTCTATAGTGAAGCATTAAAAGATATGCTTTGAAAAACATTTGAAAAAGAGTGAGATAAGACTGAATACAATGTATTAGTTTTAAAATATACAGTTTAGGAGTGGCCTGGGTGGCTCCGTCAGTTAAGCATCCGACTTCAGCTCAGGTCATGATCTCACAGTCCGTGAGTTCGAGCCCCGCATCGGGCTCTGTGCTGACAGCTCAGAGCCTGCAACCTGCTTCAGATTCTGTGTCTCCCTCTGTCTGACCACCCCCCCCCCGTTCATTCTCTGTCTCTCTCTATCTCAAAAATAAATACACATTGAAAATAATTTTTAAATATACAGTTTAATTTATTTGAAACACTGGTTTTTAAAGTACTATTTTCTGGTTACTGGACAGTATTTTTCTTTCTTTTTTTATTTCTTTTTTTATAGTTTTTTTTTTTTTTGAGAGACAGAGAGCACATGTGATCCAGGAGGGGTAAAGAGAGAGAGAGAGAGAGAGAGAGAGAGAGAGAGAATATCTTAAGCAGGCTCCATGCCCAGTGCAGGGCCCACCATGGGGCTTGACATGAAGCTTGATCTCAAGACTGAGATCATGACCTGAGCCAAAATCATGGGTCGGACACTCAACCAACTGACTGAACCATCCAGGAGTCCCATAGACAGTATTTTTACACAACTAGTTTTAATTATTGTTTATGTATTATGGAGTCTTAATTAGGAAATGGTGTGCATAGAAGTGAGAAAGGGACTGACTCATCTTGATTCTTTATAAACCATCTGGACAACCTCACAGTGAAAATATATAGCATTTAATATATACATTTAATATTTAATTTAGGCCCCTACATATAGGAAAATTGTTTAATATATGAGTGCTTGAATAAAGAAACAATGACCCTGAATGATATATTGGATCCGATGGACTTGACAGATATATTTAGAACTCTGCATCCCAAAGCAACAGAATGTACTTTCTTCTAGAGTGCACATGGAACATTCTCCAAGATAGATCACATACTGGGTTACAAAACAGCCCTTAATAAGTATAAAATAAATGAGATGATACCATACACACTTTCAGACCATAATGCTATAAAACTTGAAATCAACCACAGGAAAAAGTCTGGAAAACCTCCAAAAGCATGGAGGTTAAAGAATACCCTACTATAGAATGAATGGGTCACCCAGGAAAGAAATTTAAAAGAGAAGAAATTTCTAGAGAAGAAATTTTAAAAAATGTAGGAAACAAAAGGAAATGAAAATACAACAATCCAAACGCTTTGGGATGCAGCAAAGGCAGTCCTGAGAGGAAAATACATTGCAATCCAGGCCAACTCAAGAAACAAGAAAAATCCCAAATACAAAATCTAACAGCACACCTTAAGGAAATAGAAGCAGAACAGAAAAGACACCCCAAACCCAGCAGAAGAAGAGAAACAATAAACATCAGAACAGAAATAAACAACATAGAATCTAAAACAAACAAACAAACAAAACTGTAGAGCAGATCAATGAAATGAAGAGTTGGTTTTTTGAAAAAAATAAACAAAATTGATTAACCTCTAGCCAGGTTTCTCAAAAAGAAAAGGGAGAGGACCCAAACAGTAAAATCAAGAATGAAAATGGAATTATTACAACCAATCCCTCAGAAATACAAGCAATTATCAGGGAATACTCTGAAAAATTATATGCCAATAAACTGGACAACCTGGAAGAAATGGACAAATTCCTAAGCACCCACCCACTTTCAAAATCAAACAGGAAGAAATAGGAAATTTGAATAGACCCATAACCAGCGAAGAAATTGAATCAGTTATCAAAAATCTCCCAACAAATAAGAGTCCAGGACCAGATGGCTTCCCTGGGGAATTCTAACAGACATTTAAAGCAGAGATAATACCTATCCTTCTCAAGCTGTTCCAAAAAATAGAAAGGGAAGGAAAACTTCCAGACTCATTCTATGAAGCCAGCATTACTTTGATTCCCAAAGCAGACAGAGACCCAGCAAAAAAAGAGAACTACAGGCCAATATCCCTGATGAATATGGATGCAAAAATTCTCAATAAGATACTAGCAAAGTATCCCACCATAATCAAGTGGGATTCATTCCTGGGCTTCAGGGCTGGTTCAGTATTCACAAATCAATCAATGTGATACATCACATTAATAAAAGAAAAGTTAAGAACCATATGATCCTGTCAATCAATGCAGAAAAAAAAATTGACAAAATACAGCATCCTTTGTGTGTGTGTGTGTGTGTGTGTGTGTGTGTGTGTGTTTGTTAGCATCTTTTCTTAATAAAGACCCTTGAGAGTGTCGGGATAGAAGGAACATACTTAAACATCATAAAAGCCATTTATGAAAATCCCACAGCTAATATCCTCAATAGGAAAAAACTGAGAGCTTTCCCCCTGAGATCAGGAACACGACAGGGATGTCCACTCTCACCGCTGGTGGTTAACACAGTGTTGGAAGTTCTAGCATCAGCAATCAGACAACAAAAGGAAATCAAAGCATCAAAATGGGCAAAGATGAAGTCAAGCTTTCACTTTTTGCAGATAACATGATACTATACATGGAAAACCCAACATATTCCACCAAAAGTCTGCTGGAACTGGTACAGGAATTCAGAAAAGTCGCAGTATACAAAATCAATGTACAGAAATCAGTTGCATTCTTATACACTAATAATGAAGCAACAGAAAGACAAATAAAGAAACTGATCCCATTCACAATTGCACCAAGAAGCATAAAGTACTTAGGAATAAACCTAAACAAAGATGTAAAAGATCTGTATACTGAAAACTATAGGAAGCTTAAAAAGGAAATTGAAGAAGATATAAAGAAATGGAAAAACCTTCCATGCTCATAGACTGGAAGAATAAATATTGTTGGAATGTCAATACTACCCAAAGCTATTTACACATTCAATGCAATCCCAATCAAAATTGCACCAGCATTCTATTCAAAGCTAGAACAAGCAATCCTAAAATTTGTATGGAACCACAAAAGACCCCGAATAGCCAAAGTAATATTGAAGAAGAAAACCAAAGCAGGAGGCATCATAATCCCAGACTTTAGCCTCTACTACAAATCTGTAATCATCAAAACAACATGGTATTGGGACAAAAACAGACACATAGATCAATGGAATAGAGTAGAGACTCCAGAATTGGCCCCACAAAAGTATGGCCAACTAAATCTTTGACAAAGCAGGAAAGAGTATCCAATGGAAAAAAGACAGTCTCTTTAACAAATGGTGCTGGGAGAACTGGACAGCAACATGCAGAAGATTGAAACTAGACCACTTTCTCACACCATTCACAAAAACAAACTCAAAATGGATAAAGGACCTGAATGTGAGACAGGAAACCATCAAAACCCTAGAGGAGAAAGCAGGAAAAAAACCTCTCTGACCTCAACTGCGGCAATTTATTACTTGACACATCTCCAAAGGCAAGGGAATTAAAAGCAAAAATGAACTATTGGGACGTCATGAAAATAAAAATCTTCTGCACTACAAAGGAAACAATCAGCAAAACTAAAAGGCAACCAATGGAATGGGAAAAAATATTTGCAAATGACATATCAGACAAAGGACTAGTATCCAAAATCTATAAAGAACTCACCAAACTCCACACCTGAAAAACAAATAATCCAGTGAAGAAATGGGCAGAAGACATGAATAGACACTTCTCTAAAGAAGACATCCAGATGGCCAACAGGCACATGGAAAGATGCTCAACATCACTCCTCATCAGGGAAATGCAAATCAAAACCACACTCAGATACCACCTCACGCCAGTCAAAGTGGCTACAATGAACAAATCAGGAGATTATAGATGCTGAAGAGGATGTGGAGAAACGGGAAGCCTCTTGCGCTGCGGGTGGGAATGCAAACTGGTGCAGCTGCTCTGAAAAACTGTGGAGAGTCCTCAAAAAATTTAAAACAGATCTACCCTATGACCCACCAATAGCACTGCTAGGAATTTACCCAAGGGATACAGGAATGCTGATGCATAGGGGGACTTGTACCCCAATGTTTATAGCAGCACTCTCAACAATAGCCAAATTATGGAAAGAGCCTAAATGTCCATCAACTGATGAATGGATAAAGAAGCTGTGGTTTATATATACAATGGAATACTACTTGGCCATGAGAAAGAATGAAATATGGCCTTTTGTAGCAATGTGGATAGAACTGGAGAGTGTTATGCTAAGTGAAATAAATCATACAGAGAAAGACAGATACCATATGTTTTCATTCTTATGTGAATCCTGAGAAACTTAACAGAAGACCATGGGGGAAGGGAAGGGGAAAAAAGTTACAGAGAGGGAAGGAGGCAAACCATAGAGACTCTTAAAAACTGTGAATAAACTGGGGATTGATGGGGAGTGGAAGGGAGGGGAGGGTGGGTGATGGGCACTGAGGAGGGCACCTGTTGGGATGAGCACTGGGTGTTGTATGGAAACCAATTTGACAGTAAATTTCATATTAAAAAATAATAATATATTAGTGTTTGGATTTTTTTTGAGAGAGAGAGAGATCACATGGACATGAGAGCACAAGCAGGAGAGAGGCAGCATCAGAGAGAGATTCTTAAGCAGGCTCTATGCCTTGGTCTTAGGACCCTGAGATCATGACCTCAGCTGAAATCAGGAGAGCAGACAATTAACTGACTGAGCCACCCAAGTGCTCCTGGATTTTTCTTTTTCTTTTTTCTTTATTTCTCTTTTTTCTTTCTTTCTTTCTTTCTTTCTTTCTTTCTTTCTTTCTTCCTTTCTTGTTTATTTTTGAGGGAGAGAGACAGAGAGAGACTGCAAGTGGGGGAGGGACAGAGAGAGGGGAGGGAGGGGAGACACAGAATCCAAAGCAGGCTCCAGGCTCTAAGCTGTCAGCACAGAGCCCAACGCAGGGCTCAAACTCATGGACCGTGAGATCATGACCTGAGCCAAAGTCAGATGCTTAATTGATGGAGCCACCCAGGTGCCCCTGCATTTTGCTTTTTAAAGTAAGAAATTATATTTTTTGGGGAAAGTTATATGATAATACTTTAGCAACAAAACTGGAGGGTAGATAATTATCTGAATAAGACATGATTTCCCTCTGAAGCTGTTAATGAAGTTTTTTAAAAGTCTTAGTTACTGGGTCATGTTGTTAGCACTTAACATGCCAAACAAACGAAAGGCAAATTCCCATCTATGTTAAATTAAAATGCAATATATTTTAAAATGAACATTTAGGGCTTTGTTTTTTAATTGCTCTAGATATTCTAATTTGGTTGGGTAGGTTGCTTCTTTGACATAATGCTGAAATTACTGTCATTAAATGAAAAGATAGCAGAACCTGTAACACGCAAAAGAATTGTTATGATCTTGGAAAAATAATGTTGGAAGTCTTCTGGAAACAAATAATTTGGCAAGATGCAAAAGGAAATTAAGCATGAAAGTCAAATGGGTTCCACTTTCCTGGATTAAATATGTAACAGAAATCAAGTCCCATCCTCTCTTTAGGTCATGGAGAAATGTCCCGCCACATTATATAGTTCACTGCCCAATTAAGTGCTTTATGGAGGGCTTGTAGATTTGCCATACTTTAAAGCATACAGTATCAACCACTATCAAAGGGAGGATATGGCCCATTGTTTTGTGGCAGTATGGCAAGCCTTATGGTCTTAGGTCAATGTGTGCTCTAAATGTCTTCCATGTAGTATGTTAAAAAAATAAAATTGCCAAAAAAAAAATAAGGATTAAGTTCTCGGCAAACTGTAATTTTAGTTAGTTATTTTCTAGAGTGCAAAACTTTGAAATCATAGATAATTTGTCTCGTTTTTTATTGTTGATCATCTTTATATCATTTTATTATTTTTTCTATTGTCATGAAATAGCTGAAAATCAGATATTTTGCACAAATTATTTTCTAAGTACCTATCATATTTCAGGCTCTCTACTAGTTTTCTGAGATTCAGCATTATTAATCAACAGAGTTGCCATTTGTTGAGTGCACACTAGACATAAAACATGCTAAATTCTTGGCAAACTGCTCTCATTTCTATATTCTAGACTTTATTTGTTTTTAGAGAATATTGAGGTTCACCAAAAAATTGATGGGAAAGTAGAGTTAATATATACACTATGTATCCATGAATGTCATGTAGTTGGAATAATATAGTAAGTACATTGGCTTTCTTCACTTACGAATTTGTATATAAGATTCCTCCAGGTCTTCCTCATAGCTTGATTGTTTATTTTTTGTTAGCAATGAATAATATCTCATTGTCTGGATGTACAGTTTATTTATCCATTCACCTACTGAGGGGTGTCTTGGTTGCTTCCAAACTTCAGAAATTATGAACAAGGCTGCTTTAAAAAGTTATGTGCAGGTTTATATGTGGATACATTTTTCAACTTATTTGAATAAATAGTAAGGAGTTCAGCTGCTGTATCATCTGGAAGAATATGTTTACTTGTATAAAAAATGGCCAACTGATCCTCCAAAGTGTCTGCACCATTCTGGATTCCCACCAGCAGTGAATATAGATTCTGTTTCCCCACATCTTCACCTGCATCTGTCACTGCTATTGTTTTGCATTTTCACCGATCTAATAGGTTTGTAGAGGTAGTTAATTGTTTTAATTAGCAAACCTCTAAAGACACATGCTGTTGAACATCTTTTTATATACCCATATTCTACCTATATACCCTCTTTGATAAAGTGTCTGTGTAGATCCTTTATCAATTTTTACTAAAGTTGTTAATTTTATTATTGTTGAGTGTTTAGACATCTGTGAATGTTTTGGGTAACAGTTATTAGATATGTCTTTTGCAATAGTTTCTCTCTGTGGCTTGTCTTCTCATTCACTTGATTATTTAGTTTTTAGAACAGTGCTGTAAAGTGAGTGTTATGATCCCCATTTTAAAGGTAAGGAAAATTAGAGAGTTTTGAATAAGTATCTCTATCTCAGAGGGACTGAGCAAACTTATCAGATAACTAGAATATATACACAAGCTTCATTTTAAAAAATAAAAACTTAATTATTTATGCAAAAGTATCATTCTTAAATATATAAACATCCTCATTTTAAACCAAACTTTATGAAATAATTTAAGGATTTCTTAAAGTCGTTGCTATGACTAATTTTGTCTTAGGCTTTATTATAGGGATACCTTTAGATTCAGTTAAAGGGAGTAAGTAATTTATTATATACTTAGCAACAAGCCTAATGTGTATATGCATGTTACATATTTGTGTGTGTGCAGATCTTAGTTGACAATATCTTGCTTTTGCCATTGCACCTGCCTCTAGCCAGCCTCCTAATAAGATTATTTTAACCTGCTGAGAACCAAACAGATAGATAACCAAATGTGGGGATAGAGAACTTTGGTATGAATAATATTTTTTATCATTAACAAAAGAGTTTTGTACAATTTATTTAGATGCTCAGGTGCTATTTTTTTGTTTATTTCTGTTTCTTAATAGTGTTTATAATGGATAAGTAATTACCAGTTAAATACAGTATTATTATGAATTTCTTATGCTTTGTGTGTCTGTGTGTATAATTTATTTGGAAGTATATACTTAGACATATGTGTATAAATATAATTAACACATTGCTCATATTGAAATCATTACTTATCTCAAGCATTAACTTTTTTTGAAGAGTATTAAGCATGCTACTGCTCATCATGAAATTATACATGCCACATTTTAGTATTCTTATAAATTCTCACTCCTACTGCAAATATTAAGATTAGGGGACAATAGGGTTATTAAAAATTTTCCAGTGCTATTACCTGCCTACTTACATAGTATTGCAAAGAAGCATTATAATGTAGCCTGGGGTTGGATAAAAAGTGTATTCCTTAATAAGAATGAATTATCAGAACCAGCCCATTATTTTCAGCTGAAGTCTTTGATCTAAGACAGTGGCCTTGTAAGGTTTCAATTTTATAACCCTAACCTTCCTTTCATCATGTTCTAAGTGAGGTCTATAATATCTTAGCTACATCAAAGCAAAAGTAAGAAAGTTCATATGTAATAAAAATTACCAAAAACACCATTTAAATAAGTCTTCTATGAAAATAATAGATTTCAAGATTTTTATAAAGAAGCAAGAGGAGAAGTCTACTTTGTATTTATCACTTCAAGTACCATGTCCTTAGTTAATAGCCCTTCATACCAAATCCCTTAAGGGGAAAAAAAATCCTGTAAGCATATCAAAGAGTGAAATGTCCATTTCAAACCTTTTATTTGGATTGCCACTTCCTTCCACTAATTTATAACATGGTATTGGAGTAAAAATTTTTTTCATGCTTTTCTGTATAGTTTCTAACTACAAAAACAGGTAAGTAGCCTACTAGCAAACTCATTTATAACGGAAGCTCAAGGCTGTTGATTGTTTTTTTTTTATGCTTCTCCAAACTAAAGGAACAGGTTTTTCTTTTGAATTTTGAATATATATATATATTTTTTTCTTTTTTTTCTAAATTTACTAAAGGAATTGCATATTTGCTAACTATAAACCATTGTTTTGTCTTTATGCACAATGAGGTTGGGGCAAGTTTTAAGTGAAGGCAGGAGCTTTGATAGAGTCCGTATTGAACATTTATTTCCTCATGAAGGAGAAATTGTGGCTAGGAATGCAACTAAGCAAAAAAGTATTCAACACTTTAAAAGTGGTATTTTTTTTTTCTGGTCAAGAGGTAGAAAGTGTTATGGAGTAAATATTGAAATGCATATGTTGAAACCCCACCCCTCAATGTGATGGTATTAGGAGGGGAGGCTTCTGGAGGTAACTTAGATGATATTATAGGGTTAGAACTATCATAAATGAGGCTAGTACCCTTATATGAGTCCTGAGAGAGTTTGCTTGCTCTGCTCTCCACCATGTGATAACACAGTGGGATGTCTGCTGTCTGCAACTAGGGGAGGGCTCTCACTAGAACCTACCAGGCTGACATTCTGTTCAGCCCCCAGAACAGTGAGAAATAAACTTCTGTTCATACACCACCCAGTGTATGGTATTTTGGTACAGCAGCAGAAAATAAAAGACCTTGAATTTACTTTCAATAAGTTCAGTATTTGTCTCATTCCATCTAGGCAACAAAGGAGTTAGAGGGAACCTAGTAAGCTTATAGTCATTAACTTCCCCAGACTGTGATGTCAATAAACTGCAAACATTCTAACTTTCTATCGACAGGAGACACAGGAATTTATTACACAGTCAGGGGGAAGTCTCTAAAATCTTAAAGGAAACCACCATTACATATATTCATGAATGTGATCAGTTGCACATATTTTGTCTCAGATTATTAGCTAGAGTATTGGTTTGAGAATAAGGAAGTTTAAAACTCAGAAACAGGAAGTGTGGGGAGGGGGCAAAGGACTTCAAACCAAGTCAGTCAGATAGTATGACCAGGGCATATTGGTAATAGGACAGCCTTTAAGCAGGTATAATTAAAAATTGGAAAATCAGTGTCATTGTGCTATAAATAATGTGAAACCTGTATAACCGTAATACTTTTCAAAGGTTTTTCTCGTATAGTACCAATGTATCTTTTACATAGGAGTTAACGTTTTGGTGATAGAAAAAGTATAAGACTGAACATCCCAGTTATTAGAAAAGTGACTATGGGTGTATTATTTTGCCTTCCTTTAGACTCTGTTTACTTACTGAGCTTCCTTACTATGAAGTAGTACCTTAACTCATAGTCTTTTTGTGATGAAGAATAATTTATATAATTTCAACTAAATCATCTCATAAATAATTTATACACATAGAAAATGTATTCATGTTTACATATATGTAATAATAATTTATAAGTTAAACATATTTATAATTTTATATCATGTATTTATAAGGAAATATATATATATAAATATATTAACTTTATATAGAAAATAAATAATTATCTAGTAATATATTTACAAATTATATATATTTTCCATTATACACAATTATAACTATATAAGATTATTTATGTTCAACTTAATTATATGTAATTTCCATTAATTCATTGGAATAAGTTCCTGTCAAAATATGTATGTATTGCATTTTGAAAAATGTGATACACTAGAGAAATTTAAAATATTATATTAGTAATATTGTTACATTATTGTATTTATTGGATTCCTATGACACAGATATTCCATTACTGTCTACAGTTTACAAATCAGGCTGCAAGTATTTTCCGTGATTCTAATGTACCCATTCAATGGATACACAACAGAGCCAGGACTCCTGTCTCATTATTCTAATTTCAGTCCCAGGTAGAGGTAGCAGCTTTAAAATAGTTCTGCCATGTTAGGAAATTACTACTTCAAGGTATTTTTTACATCTTCTAGCAATATGTGACAATACATTTTTTTCAGTTTAATATGTTTCTGCATGTGCAGTTCCCAATTTTGGAAAAGTCTTTCTTCATTATATGCCTGAAAAATTACTACTTACACTGCAAGTCTAAGCTCAAGTTATGTTTTAAAAAATCCATTTCTCTGTCTGAAAGAGAAGGCAATATAATTAAATAAAATCCAAGATTAAACAGATATCATTCATTAGAATATATTTAAGTCAGGGGAAGAGCCAAGATGGCAGAACAGCATGGAAGGTTTTTGTGTGTCTTGTGTCCATGAAATACAGCCAGACCAACACTAAACCATCCTACACACCTAGAAAACTGGAGCATTAACACAACAATCTGCACAACCTGAACCACAGAATTCAGCAGGTATTCAGTATGGAGAGGTGAATTTGGGGAGCAAGAAGCCGCAGAGGGTAGGGAGCTGCTTGTGCAGGTGGAGAGAGGATGGAGACTGGGGAGCGGGGGAGAATACAGGAATCCCCAAAAGCAGCTGGAGAGAAAGTGGAAAATTGGAAACAACTGCAGAGACTAAACTAAAAAGGGAGAAAGGAGAAAGGAGAGGTTTTAAATTCCGTTAAGACTGTAAACAAGGGGAGCACAAAGGCTGCAACTCCACAGCTCGATACCTGGAGGTGCTCTGCTGGGAAGGGCGAATCCCCAGGAACAGAGTGGGGGGTCTGGGAGGTTCTCGGGCCACATGGGGAAAAGTGGTTCCGCTGCTGGAAGGACATTTGGTAGAGACCATTGAAGCCACCTGGTCCCAGCAGACCCCGGAGGCAGCTACATTCGCTGGTGCTGGAACAAGTTCGTTAAAGGTGAAGCCTGGTGCCAGATGTGTGTTGTGATTTTCCATAATCCCTAAAATCCTGCTGCTACACTATCTCCCGAACTTTTTCTGGGGAGGGCTGGCACCTGGCTGCAGTCTCGGGGCACCAGAAGCAGCAGGGTGCAGCAGGTGTTCCTGGGTTCAGCCGATATTCGGCCATTGCTCATTTGGCTATTGCTTGGTGAGACTCTCCTGCAGAGGGGCAGAAAGGGTCAAAGCCGAAGTCCTTTGGAAGTAAGGGGCCGGGGAAAATAGCCGCATCTGAGACAAAACTTGGGAGAGAGGTACTGCCTGGGGCCTGGTCACGGAAAATGAAAATGCGGGGAAAGGATGAGAGCTGAAGACAGAGGACAGGTGCGTGATCGCTAATCTGGGAGAACAGACTGGGTAGCTGGGTGGTGCCATTTCCACCTCTGCTGCGCATGCTCAAAGGCACCTAAGAGCTCAGCAACAATCCACCCCAGTAGGCTAGCAGTTCCATCTAGTGGAGAGTGGAGCCATTACACTGAGCCCCACCCAACTGGGCCAACTTCTCTCTTCAAGAACACAAGTCTCACTGCTGGCTTAATTTATGGACTGTAAAGAGCTACATAGACTGACTTCTAGGGGAAAATGAAGCAATTTCAGTCCTACTTCAATCTGTTAGCAGGTTAATCTATTCAATTTTCTTTCTTTTTTTCTTTTTCTCTTTTACAATTCTCTTTTTCTTGAATACAGAATGAGAAAAAATTCATTTTTAGTTTCAATTTTTATTAAAAGTATTTTCTTTACTTTTTATTACTATATTTTTTACTTTTGTGTAATTTTTTCAAATTCTAATTTACTTGCATCATTTTATTTTAATATACTTCAGTGTATTCACCTTTTCAAATTTTCCAACAATTTCCTTTTTTTCTTTCTTTCTCTTTTTTTCACTTTTTCATTTCTTTTCTTTTTCTTGAATGCAGAAAGAGAAAAATTTAATTTTTACTTTCAATTTCTATCAAAAATATTTTTATTTAAGTTTTTTACTATATGTTTTGCTTTTATGTAAATTTTTCAAATTCTATTTTACTTCCATCATTTTATTTTAGTCTACTACAGTGTATTCCCTTTTTCAAATTTTCAAATGATTTCTTTTGTTTTCTTTTTCTTTTTTTTAATCTTTTTTCTATTTTTTGTTTTCTTTTTTCTTAAATACAGAAAAAAAATCATATTTATTTTTAATTTTTAATGAAAATATTTTTCTTTAATTTTTTTCTACAATATTCTTTACTTCTGTGTATATTTTTTCAAATTCTATTTTACCCCCATCAGCTCACTTTAGTCTACTTCAGTGTATTCATTTTTTCAAAGTCTCAAAGGATTTCCTTTTTTTTTCTCCCCTCCCCTTTTTTTACCTCTAATCTGTCAAACCACTGTCAACACCCAGACCAAAACACACCTAGGATCCAGCATCATTTATTCAATTTTGGTGTGTGTGTGTGTGTGTGTGTGTGTAATTTTTTAATTTTAATTTTTTTTTTAATTTCGATTTTTCTACCTTAATTCCTTCAAAATGACAAAACGAAGGAATTCACCCCAAAAGAAAGACCACGAAGAAAAAATAGCCAGGAATTTAACGAACACAGATAAAAGCAAGATGTCTGAACCAGAATTTAGAATCACGATAATAAGAATACTAGCTGGAGTCGAAAATAGATTAGAATCCCTTTCTGCAGAGATAAGAGAAGTAAAAAATAGCCAGAATGAAATTAAAAATGCTATAACTGAGCTGCAATCACAGATGGATGCAGCAGCAGCAAGGATGGATGAGGCAGAACAGAGAACAGCAATATAGAGGACAAACTTATAGAGAATAATGAAGCAGAAAAAAAGAGGGAGATTAAGGCAAAAGAGCATGATTTAAGAATTACAGAAATCAGTGACTCATTAAAAAGGAACATCAGAATCATAGGGGTCCCAGAAGAGGAAGAGAGAGAAATAGCAGTAGAAGGCTTATGTGAGAAAATAATAGTGGAAAACTTTTCTAACTTGGGGAAAGACACAAACATCAAAATTCAGGAAGCACAGAGGACATCCATTAGATTCAACAAAAACCGACCATCAACAAGGTATCTCATAGTCAAGTTCACAAAATACTCAGGCAAGGAGAGAATCATGAAAACAGCAAGGGAAAACAAGTCCCTAACCTATAAGGGAAGAGAGATCAGGTTTGCAGCAGACCTATCCACAGAAACTTGGCAGGACAGAAAGAAGTGGCAGGATATATTCAGTGTGCTGAATCAGAAAAATATGCAGCCAATAATTCTTTATCCAGCAAGGCTGTCATTCAAAATGGAGAGATTAAAAGTTTCCCAGACAAACAAAAATTAAAGGAGTTTGTGAGCACTAAACCTGCCCTGCAAGAAATTTGAAGGGGGACTCTCTAAGGGGAGAAAAGATGGAAAAAAAAAAAAAAAAAAAAAAAAAAAAAAATATATATATATATATATATATATATATATATATATCAAAAGCAATAAAGATTCGTAAGGACCAGAGAACACCACCAGAAACTACAACTCTACAACTCTACAAGCATCATAATGGCAATAAATTCATATCTTTCAGTACTTACTCTAAAAGTCAATGGACTCAATGTTCCAATCAAAAGACATAGGGTAACAGAGTGGATAAGAAAACAAGATCCATGTATATGCTGTTTACAAGAGACCCACTTTAGATCTAAAGACACCTTCAGATTGAAAATAAGCGGATGCATAACCATCTATCATGCTAATGGTCGACAAAAGAAAGCTGGAGTAGCCATACTTATATCAGACAATCTAGACTTTAAAATAAAGACTGTATCAAGAGATGCAGAAGGGCATTATATCATAATCAAGGAGTCTATCCACCAAGAAGACCTAATAATTATAAACATTTATGCACCAAATGTGGGAATACCCAAATATAAAAATCAATATAAAAATCACAAACATAAAGAAACTCATCAATAGTAATACCATAACAGTAGGAGACTTCAACACCCCACCAACAGCAATGATAGATCATCTAATCAAAAAATCACCAAGGAAACAATGGCTTTGAATGATACACTGGACCAGATAGACTTAACAGATATATTCAGAACATTTCATCCTAAAGCAGTGGAATATACATTCTTTTCCAGTGCACATGGAACGTTCTCCAGAATAGACCATATACTGGAACACAAATCAGCCCTAAGTACAAAAAGATCAAGATCATACCGTGCATATTTTCAGACCACAATGCTATGAAACTCAAAATCAACCACAAGAAAAAATTTGGAAAGGTAACAAATACTTGGAGACTGAAGAACATCCTACTAAAGAATGAATGGGCTAACCATGCAGTTAAAGAGGAAATTAAAAAGTATATGGAAGTCAATAAAAATGATAACACCATAACCCAAAACCTCTGGAACACAGCAAAGGCGGTCTTAAGAGGAAAGTATATAGCAATCCAGGCCTTCCTAAGGAAGGAAGAAACATCTCAGATACACAACCTAACCTTATACCTTAAGGAGCTGGAAAAAGAACAGGAAATAAAACCCCAAACCAGCAGAAGACAAGAAATAATAAAGATTAGAGCAGAAATTAATGCTATTGAAACCAAACCAAAACAAAACAAAAAAAACAAAAAACAGTAGAACGGATCAATGAAACCAGAAGCTGGTTTTTTGAAAGAATTAACAAAATTGATAAGCCACTAGCCAGGTTTATCAAAAAGAAAAAAAAAGAAAGGACCCAAATAAATAAAATCAAGAATGAAAGAGGAGAGATCACAACCAGCAGAGCAGAAATAAAAACAATAATAAGAGAATATTATGAGCAATTATATTCCAATAAAATGGGCAATCTAGAAGAAATGGAAAAACTCATAGAAACATATACACTACCAAAACTGAAACAGAAAGAAATAGAAAATTTGAACAGACCCATAACCAGTAAGTAAATTGAATTAGTAATCAAAAATCTGCCAAAAAACAAGAGTCCAGGTCCAGATGGCTTTCCAGGAGAATTCTACCAAACATTTAAGGAAGAGTTGACACCTATTCTCTTGAAGATGTTCCAAAAAATGGAAATGGAAGGAAAACTTCCAAACTCTTTCTATGAAGCCAGTATTACCTTGATTCCAAAACCAGACAGAGACCCCACTGAAGAGGAGAACTATAGACCAATTTTCCTGATGAACATGGATGCAAAAATCCTCAACAAGATATTAGCCAACTGGGTCCAGCAATACATTAAAAAAAATTATTCACCACGACCAAGTGGGATTTATACCTGGGATACAGGGCTGGTTCAATATCTGCAAAACAATTAACGTGATTCATCACATCAATAAAAGAAAGGACAAGAACCATATGATCCTCTCAATAGATGCAGAGAAAGCATTTGACAAAATACAGCATCCTTCTTGATAAAAACCTCAAGAAAGTAGGGATAGAAGGAGCATACCTCGAGATCATAAAAGCCATGTATGAAAGACCCAACGCTAATATCATCCTCAATGGGGAAAAACTGACAGCTTTCTCCCTAAGGTCAGGAACAAGACAGGATGTCCACTCTCACCACTATTATTCAACATAGTATTGGAAGTCTTAGCCTCTGCAATCAGACAACACAAAGAAATAAAAGGCATCCAAATTGGCCAGGAGGAGGTCAAACTTTCACTCTTCACAGATGGCATGATACTCTATATGGAAAACCCCAAAGATTCCACCAAAAACTGCTAGAATTGATTCATGAATTCAGCAAAGTTGCAGGATATAAAATCAATGCAAAGAAATCAGTTGCATTTCTATACACCAATAATGAAGTGACAGAGAAATCAAAGATTCGATCCCATTTACAGTTGCACAAAAAACCATAAAATACCTAGGAATAAATCTAACCAAAGAGATGAAAAAATCTATACACTGAAAACTAGAGAAAGCTTATGAAAGAAATTGAAGAAGACACAAAAAAATGGAAAAAGATTCCATGCTTCTGGATAGGAAGAACAAATATTGTTAAATGTCGATACTACCAAAAACAATCTACATATTCAATTCAATCCCTATCAAATTAACACCAGCATTCTTCAGAGAGCTAGAACAAATAATCCTAAAATTTGCATGGAACCAGAAAAAACCCCGAATAGCCAAAGCAATCTTGAAAAAGAAAAACAAAGCAAGAGGCATCACAATCCCAGACTTCAAGCTATACTACAAAGCTGTAACCATCAAGACAGTATGGTACTGGCACAAGAACAGACACTCAGATCAATGGAACAGAATAGAGACCCCAGAAATTGACCCACAAACATATGGCCAACTAATCTTTGACAAAACAGGAAAGAATATCCAATGAAATAAAAATAGTCTCTTCAGAAAATGGTGCTGGGAAAACTGGACAGCGACATGCAGAAGAATGAACCTGGACCACTTTCTTACACCATACACAAAAATAAACTTAAAATGGATGAAAGACCTCAATATAAGACAGGCAGCCATCAAAATCCTCGAGGAGAAAGCAGGAAAAACCTCTTTGATCTGGGCCGCAGCAACTTCTTACTCAACACGTCTCCAAAGGAAAGGGAAACAAAGGCAAAAATGAACTACTGGGACCTTATCAAAATAAAAAGTTTCTGCACAGGGAATGAAACAATCAGCAAAACTAAAAGGCAACAAACAGAATGGGAGAAGATATTTGCAAATGACATATCAGATAAAGGGTTAGTATCCAAAATCTATAAAGAACTTATCAAATTCAACACCCAAAAACCAAATAACCCAGTGAAGAAATAGGCAAAAGACGTGAATAGACACTTCTCTAAAGAAGACATCCAGATGGCCAACCGACACATGAAAAAATTCTCATCACTCATCATCAGGGAAATACGAATCAAAACCACCATGAGATACCACCTTACATCTGTCAGAATTGCTAACGTTAACAACTCAGGCAACAACAGATGTTGGCAAGAATGTGGAGAAAGGGGATCTCTTTTGCATTGTTGGTGGGAATGCAAGCTGGTGCAGCCACTCTGGAAAACAGTATGGAGGTTCCTCAAAAAACTAAAAATAGAACTACCCTATGACCAGCAATTGCACTACTAGGCATTTATCCATGGGATACAGGTGTGCTGTTTCAAAGGGACACGTGCACCCCCATGTTTATAGCAGCACTATCAACAATTACCAAAGTATGGAAAGAGCCCAAATGGATGAATGGATAAAGAAGAAGTGGTATATATATACACAATGGAGTATTACTCGGCAATCAAAAAGAATGAAATCTTGCCATGTGCAACTACGTGGATGGAACTGGAAGGTATTATGCTAAGTGAAATTAGTGAGTCAGAGAAAGACAAAACTCATATGACTTCACTCATATGAGGACTTTAAGAGAGAAAACAGATGAACATAAGGGAAGGAAACAAAAATAATGTAACAACAGGGAGGGGGACAAAACAGAAGAGACTCATAAATTTAGAGAACAAACTGAGGGTTACTGGAGGGATTGTGGGAGGGGGGATGGGCCAAATGGGTAAGGGGCATTAAGGAATCTACTCCTGAAATCATTGTTTCACTATATTCTAACTAATTTGGATGTAAATTTAAAAAAATAAAAAAATAAAAAAAATACATTTAAGTCATATTTCCACTATATATATACATATATATATATGTATATATATGGAAAGAGATGGGAAAAATAACTTATAGAACCACTGTATAAAGATAAACCACTCTTATCATTTTGGCATTTTTTTATTCCAAAATTTTCCTCACAAATTATTTTCTTTGAGTAGTATTTTGGAAAACTAGTTGTGATTATATTGATTGTCAATCTTCTTTACATTCTGTTAATCATTTTCAATATAATAATAAAGTTTTCAAAATATCTTTTGGAAATTTAGATTTTGAATTTTTTATTAACATATACTAACTTGACAAATGTTTTTATGTGTATATCTTTTTCAGCAGATGGTATTATTTTTATATTTGATTCTTAAAATAGATAGATTAAATGAATTAACTGTATTCAGTAGTGGAAAAGTCTTTCGGACAAGTAATATAAGAAAAGTGACATAAGAAAAAAGTAACATAAGAAAAAAAGTTATATTAGAATAGAGTGACAGCAGCAGAGAATAAGAATATAGGAAGTGGTGTAGCTGGTCTTCAAATTGGGGGACATACATCCTCCCTGAAAGAGTAATAACATTCAAAGCTTTGGTGGAAAAAATTCTTAGTATTAATATTATAATATAAATAAACAAACAAATGTGACCAAACTAACATGAGTTTTCTCCTTGGTGAGTTGCAGATAGAAATTACACCAGGTAGAGTTGTCGCACAAAGCAAAATTTATTTGCAGCAAAGAAGGGGCTCACAAGGAGTAACTTCCAAGGTTGTGGCTCCAGGAGCAAGGGTGAATGGGGAGCTTTCATTTAAGGTTAGGATGAATATTTTAAAAGGGGATCCTTGTCATTGCATGTAGAGGTGGGCATAAGGTCATGCATGAGCCTTAAGCATGCATGCCTATATATGAATTGTATGTTATGTAAATGAGGCTTATGCTGCTCCTTAAGCAGAGATTTAGTATTATAATGAGGTTCCATGGTCCATCCGTGCAGAACTTGACTCAGGAGTTAAGCTCAAACTGGTCTGGGTGGTCTGGGCTGCCTGCAGGTCTGGTCATGGTGGTTTCCATCACTTCAGTGGTGGTATTGGTTTCCATTTGCCTGCATTAAAAGATAAGCTGGAAAGAGGAATTTAGGGGAAAATGTGTGACAAAGTTTGGTGAGTACAAGCAGGTGTACAGTACAGGTCAGGACTCGGGATCTAGCAGGTGACACTGGCATATACCACCAAGAAACTCTTCTATTTGTAGAATTAGCTCCTCCCACACACCCCCACACCCCATTCTCCAGGACTTGATTTATGCTTCTATTTTGAAATATTTGGAATAGTTTGCTAATGGTCTTGGGAGAAGGGTTATATCAAATTATGTTTGCTGTTATAATTTATTTATTTCTTATTTCCACAAATATCTATTGAGATCCTAGTATGTCCAATTCTGCGAATTCACTTATAAACAAGGTGGACATGACTCCTTCCACTTCCTAGTGAGAAAGAGAGACTAAATCATGGGGATCAACACATTTATATGATGATAGTGATGTGTTATTAGATCACAAGGAAACAAATACATGGTAGGAAGGGAGAACTTCTCTGATGAGGTGACAATTGAACCTAAGACTTCAGCATGAGAAGGATCTTGTCATGGAAAGAGAAGGGATGAGTTTCCAGTGAGAAGTGTGAAAAAAGTCTTAAATCAGGCCACAAAGAAAGAAGACAGTGTAGCTAGAATGGAGGGAGAAAAAACAAAATTGATGGGAATAAGATGGGACCTTTGAGGCTACTGAGAAGAGTTTGGGTAGCATTGTTCACGCAAAGGATGAGTGATGAATGATCTTTTAGCTGGAAAGTAACTTGATTCAGATGGTGTTTTGATGACTCCTATTATGTGAAAACAGATGAGAAGCATGCAGGAGAACTGGAGATTAAAATCAAGAGGCTGACCTACAGAGAGTTGGTAGTAAGGAAGACAATGCAAATGATAGGATTTAACATTTGAAGTGGAGGTTGATGGAAAGGGAGAAATCAAGAGTCTGTGGGTAAAGCAAAACTTCCAATCAAGGGTAAGTGAATGTTGAGATACGCTTGTGACACACCAGAAGTGCTGTGCTGTCCAGTTACCTCACACAACTGAAAATGTGAGTTTAGATTTTAGATGCAAGTTCTGGATGAGAGACATAAAACTAACACATACATGTTATAGGCATATATGGGGCCAGGTTTCTGCAGATAATTTAATGAAGAAAGATAGCCCAGAACATACTCTTCAGGAAGAGTAACACTTGGAAGACTGCTTATGAGTATCCCTGCTGTTTTTTGCTAATAGTATGGCTAAAAAATTATTATGGCTAAAAAATTACATCTCATTTTAATTTCCATGTCTTTGATTTTTTTTGTTTAATATATGGCATTCTTTGTATGGTATTTAAACTTGTTTGGACAGAAAGAGTGGATATTTATGATTAAAACAATATTTTTCTCACCACCTGGGTGGCTTAGTTGGTTATTCGACTCTTGGTTTTGTCTCAGGTCATGATCTCACGGGTTAGTAAGTTCAAGCCCAAAATGAGTTCAAGTACAAAATGAATGACTCTAATCGTAAGAATATCAGATACAATGAATATGTAAGAAATATTTTAGTTCCCTGAGGTTGTGATATGATTTAGTGTCCCGAAAACTAGAGTGAATATATATTTTGGTTTTTTCCTTCTTTTTAAAAATATAATCTTTCAATTTTGTTTTTCTTGATGATTTTTGCTTAAAAAAGGAAAACAAACAAACAAACAAAAAATTCTCCCCCACTTTTAGAGTGTATAATTAATCACCTAATTTTCCATTTCATGTGTTTCTGGGTAAATGAGTAGCATTGAGCTTAATAAATTTATAATCACTGCTGTCATAAAAGTTCTTCTCTAAATTTTCCTATTTTACAGATACTGTGCACATTTTTTTAACTCAAAGTGAAATATGTAGTGTGAGAAGGAATGTCTGTGTTCTAGAAGTAGTTTTGACAATATAGTGAATGTATTCTAATATATAAAATAGATCAGATTATATGAAATGAGGAGTCTTCTAGAAAATTCATGATATATGGCTATATGGTTTATAGTTTCAATGCCGTTATTTATAGGTCCTGAGTAATACTTCAGTCTTGGTTTGTTTACTCCCTCTCAGAGACTTGCCCAATTCCCCTGGCTCCTGCTGGGGACTTGGGAAATTCAGACCTTATCAACCAGGGCCCTCCGCTTGGCTGGTCAGAAGTACAGACACTCCCTGTGATATTTGCTTCATTTGTGAATCTGTTTTTCCCCTGCTGCTAGTCTTTACTGTTGTTACTTAAATTTTGCTTACTTGGTAGCTCTCTTAGCTAATTCCTCCCTGAGGGATTTCATGGTTTTATTTCCCACCTCCAGCTTATTTGAGAGTTTGGGCTATTTGTTAAGTTAGTTTGAGTTTTTGTAAAAAAAAGAAAAAGTTTAGAAATAGAGATAAGTGCAAAATACAATATAGCCAATATACCCTTAGTATTTGGGGTTTGGTTTATACAGAAAAGAATCATAAAATTGATCTTATTAGTGAATTCAAGCAATATCGGAATCAAGACCCAACTGGTATGAAGCAGTATTAGGCAGATCTCTGCACTGTCTACAGATTGTTAGGTCTGGGTGCTCTAAATATCTGCACCTCAGTGTTGCACCCAACAATTAGTTTCTGTAAGAGACTTGTATATAGTCTCAGTGAAGCCAAGGAAATTATTTATGAATATAAATATATAAAATACATTTTCAAATATATATATCAAAATAACTCAAAATTCTTCTGTCAAAATCAACATAATGATGATCAGGAAAAAAATAAAATTACACTGCTATGAGGACAAGGTAGGCAGAAAAAAATAAAACTTGAGGAGGTTAAGAGATCACCATGTTTAAAAAATAATTTAAGAAACTATTGCAATTTTGTGCTGAAACAAAGGAAAGGATATGCAGATACAGAAGACATGAAATGAACATAGGAGGCCTGAGAACTGAAGTGTAGAGAAACATTTACTGGTTTAAATATTTATTTCTTTTTGAGAATGAGAGAGAGAACAGGGTAGGTGCAGAGAGAGAAGGGACAGAGAGAGAATCCCAAGCAGGGTCCACACTGTTAGTACAGAGACCAATCTAGGGCTTGAACTCAAGAACAGTGAGATCATGACCTGAGCTGAAATCTAGAGTGGGTTGCTCAACCAACTGAGCCGCCCAGCTGCCCAGTTGCCCCAAGAAACCTTTATACCTTAGAGTTTCAGAAGCCTTTGATTTGAGCTTTACAGTTAAATCTTCCTCAGGGAGTTGGAGATAGGATTTAAACCTAGGGCATGCCCAAGTTGTGAAGACTAGTAGAAAATATCCCTATAAAGCCAAGACTAAAGGTCAGTTCTCACAGTGAGAGTGGATAAGAAATTAACCCATTGCTCAGAGAGCTCCTGTTAGGAAATTTATGTCTTGACCTTGGCGTTGGGTGAAGGGGAAGACAGGTCTCCAATGAGAATTTATGACCCCAAGCCAAATTTGATTTTGGCCCATTTTTACATTATGTCTATTCATAAAAGAATTTGAAGTGGTCTCATGTTGGTGGTATATGTATTTGAAATTGGCAAAACTAAGTATAAATGTTCTTGATGGAATTGCATATTTAACCCAGACTTTAAAGTAAAGAAGCAGTATCAAATACAGTGTATCTCAATAAATAGGTAAATAGCACTCACATCCAGAAACATAAATAATTCAGAAAAACAGAAAGAGAAGATCTTAATAGTAGCCAGAAGAAACAGGCAGATTTCTTTCAAATGATTGATAGTTACTCTGTTAAATGGGTTTTCAACACTTTCCAACAATGTAAATTGGAAGACAGCAGAATTGTATCTTAAATGTGCTAAGCAACAAACACACACTCACTCACACACACACACACACACACACACACACACACAAATTGGCAACCTACAATTCTGTGCCTTAATAGTATAGTTGCTGAGTGAACTGAGGTTACGCCTGGTCCTGGGGTCTTGATGATCACTAAGCCCATCCCAAAAGAGTTGCCTAAAGTTCTTGGTCTTGTCATGAGAATGAAATTCAAAGAGAGACAAATAGCACAGTTGACAAGCCACACAAGCAGGAAAGTTTATTAAAGCTAGTTGTAAACTCTCAGGATATGAGAATGGGCCAGCTCAAGAGAAAGAGGTCTGTGAGCCCTGGGGGATGGGTTTACTATCACTTACTGACAGTTGTTAACTAGGGGGTGGGATATCTCTTACTTGGAGTGGGAAACAGAGTTTGTGTTTTTTCTTCCTAATGTGGTCAGGGGTTTCCTGTCATGACATCTACCATCTTGGGCCTGTCTGGTTTGATCCAGCTTCTTGTGGAGTGTGGCAGGACAGGTCACTGAGTTTCCCCAGGGCTGGCCATAACTTCCTTGTTGCTGACCTCCTGGTATCCAGTTAGAACCTAACTAACCTCCTACTCTAACAGTATCTAGTAAAACTTTCAAATACTGACAAAAGAAAGACATTGAAAGACTGACAAAAATTAAAGTTAGCACCAACAGATCCTCAGTAAATTAAATTTTAAATATGCAACTTATGGAGAATGTATATAGTCCCAGATGGAAGATCTAAGATGGAAAGTATATTGGTAAGTAAAGATAATTGTAAATATGTATCTAAGTATAAATAAACATGAAATGTGTTCTAAACTAGCACAAAATAACAGCAGCAACAGCAGCAATAACAATATCTCATTTATGGGGGAGAACAAATGCTGTACACAATTTGCTTGTAATTTTGATAAAATGCTGCCATTAAAATCTCCTTACTCCATTTTCTTTATATTGTTCAAGAGGAAGGTAAAGATATGAATGTTAAAATAGTAAGGGTTAATATTAAAATATTTGGCATAGAGAACATAATTTTCAAGGAAATAGAGGAGAAATGAAATAAGAAAAAATTGAGAAAATATCAGTCAAAAGAAGGAAAGAAGGGGGAAATCCAGGTGGGCCTAATTCTAAAATTTATGGTCTTTGTAGCACCCCTTGAAGATACCCAAAATCCTAGAGCATATTACAACTTACATCCTGTAGCTAGCATACTGAAAAGTTAATAAAAAATGTTTTGATTATTTGATACTTCCTTTAAGCAAATAAAAATATGTGGAAAAAAACTGATAATTTATATAATGCAAACACACACACACACACACACACAACACAACACAAAAAACAACAGAAAACCACCAACAATAAATTAGTCTATTTTAGCCTTCTCAAATTAAAAAAAAAAAGTTTAATATGAACCAGGTGTTCTCAAATTTTATATAATTTTATCTCTAGAACAAGTCTTAGAAATAGATGGTGTTATTCCCATTTTACAGATAAGGAAACTAAAACTCAGAGAATTTAAGTAATTGGCCAAAGGCCCCACAGTGGAAGAGTCAAGTTTCAAACCCAGCTCTTCAGAAAGCTTAATTCATTATCTTTATTACAGCACAGCTGAAATGAAAGATAGTCTTTTTAACTGGCTTATAAAATCTTCATTCACCCAAGTAATTTGAAAATGATCATTCTGAGAGCAGAATAGTCTAAGCACAGAGACAGAGCTTGTACTCATATCATTAGTCCTCAATGAGCATATTAGATTTCTACTGTTTTAAATCAACTTACAGAGAAGCCCATACAGGCCTCAAGTTTTGTTGCTCCCAGATTCCCTTCTCTTTCTTCCCAGCTTCAGCCATCCTTTACCACTTGAAACCCATTCCTTTTCTACACAAGGTAAATCCAAAATTTCATGAGGATTGAATAAGGCTGTGGCAATATGCACTTCTTGCTATACCAGACAGATATCTATATAAGCATTTCTATTAATCAAAGTAATTATCAACAACACTTTTATATTTCTTGTATAACATGGAATACTTCACATGTTTTTAGAGAAAGAAAAAAAAAAGATTTGAGGGACCAGCATTTTCAAAAACATAACCTTGCAATTCATAAACCTTCCTGTTAAACTTAATGACTTTAGCAAAATTTCTAAGTAGATGGTAGATTTCACACAATGGCAATAGCTGTAGAATATTGAAATGCATATGAGTTTCATTGATACAATTCTTTAGCAGACAATGGTTAAAATTAAGGTAAAATTGGTTCCAAAATAAAACATCTATTTTAGAAAACTAGGATTTATTGTGTTTGGAAACTCATGATATGAGTTTTGGGAAAAGCAGCTTTATATTTTTCTAAAAGGGACTATTATCTAAGAACAATCATTTGTATAGCTTCTGATTTGGCAATGATCCAATCATATCATGATAGACAAAGAAGCGAGGCTTTTCAAGCTTTTTAATTTAGAAAAATAGATTTTGTTTTATTCTTCTTTCTATTTTATGTAATATGCTTAAAAGAGAGGATAGGATTAATCTTATAAGGCAAAGACACAAAGAAAAGATCCACTATCACATCCATCAACCATAGTTTTGCCTACAGCATTATTTGCTTCCTTCATGAAGAAAAATATGTTCTTGTATTCAAACTGCTCATTCTAGAATCCTCTCCACTGTAACAGGTACAGATGAAAAAGCTGTTTTCCTAGCAGTCCTGGAGTTACAAATGCAATTTGAGTTTAGTGATTGAGACCCCATGTTCTTTTTTTAGTGTAACTTTGCAAAGCCTAGAGATTTATATGTGACTGGTTTTGATTAAGTATAAATCTGTAATTTTACATGTTGTCCTTTGTCATCAAGATATCATTAGAATCCTCACTGCATTGTTTCCCTGTATAAAAATCCCCAGACTTCTGTCAGACCAGGGTTCTGCAAAAAACATTCTAGACTATGTGGCCTGAACAATGCCTGCCTCAAAATTCCCTGGGTAATTGGTTTACATTGCAAATTGATTGGTTGCCTCCATAAACTACCAACTCAAATCCCTCTCTAATGGGAATTTACATTTTAGCAAGCTTCTCTATAATTTTTATACATATAGAAATTTGAGAACTAGTGTTTTAAAGGTTTGAAGAGAGTTGAAGGAAGCTTATTCTAAGGGACAAGATAATAGGCTTTAAAGTCTTGGGGCGCCTGGGTGGCGCAGTCGGTTAAGCGTCCGACTTCAGCCAGGTCACGATCTCGCGGTCCGTGAGTTCGAGCCCGGCGTCAGGCTCTGGGCTGATGGCTCGGAGCCTGGAGCCTGTTTCCGATTCTGTGTCTCCCTCTCTCTCTGCCCCTCCCCTGTTCATGCTCTGTCTCTCTCTGTCCCAAAAATAAATTAAAAACGTTGAAAAAAAAATTTAAAGTCTTAGACTAAGATTTTGTCCTAGGAGCAAATTACAGTGTGCTCCTACAGCAAAGTAGCTATGCAACCCTAAGTACATTCCTTGGTCTCTCTGAGCTATTGCTAGCTAGATAGATGCATATATACCTATATATACTTATATGTACCTTGAGTTGTTTAAAGGATGGTGCTTATTATTTAACCTTTGTGTGTGTGTGTGTGTGTGTGTGTGTGTGTGTTTTATTTTAAGAACTTGGTTATCTGAGTAGTAATATAATCTATTCTTACTTTCATAAACCCTCTCATTTCTAATTGTGAGGCTGCTCAGTTCATGGGGTTAAAAATGAAACCGTTTCCCACCTTTGCCTGCCCATCATCTCATTTGAAGAAAGGTTTATGGAAACTTAATGGTCTTTTCTGCAAAACACTAGGAAAGATTTGAGCCTATCCTGTCACTTAGACAACTAATTACACCATTACATGCTGCAATTACAATTAAAGATTTTCAGCTGATGAAAGGCATGTTCACTGCATTCTCATTACCTGATATTTCCTTGCCAACACTCGAGAGTATCATGATTTTGATGAAACAAAAACAACTCAAGGAGCTATATTTGCTCGGTAACATCAACAGAACCGTTCAGGGAGCCCATTGCAATTCCCTTCTGCCCCATTGCATTTTTCCACCAAGCTATTTAAAGCTATAGTTTTCATTATTACCTCACAGAACTTGTGAGCTGCCAAAATCATTAATAATTCATGCTGATCCAGCATTATCTCTGTGAACCATCACAACCTGTTAGGTACGTGGAGCAATTCTGGCAGGAAGCCACTTGGATTTGGTCTTAAGTTGTCTCAGACCAGATCAGTCAGATCAAATCACTTAGTGTTAATAGTGCCTGGCATAATGTGCTTCCATTCTTTACAACATCCTCCTAGCAACAGCAGAATCAGACAGATGGGTCAGGGCCAAAGGATGCCCCCTTAAGGTTTTCTTCTTCCTTTCTTCCTCTTTTTTGACTTATTGTTGCCTAGCATCACCTCTCAGCGTCCCAGCCCTGTAAATGTCACCAAGACCAATCACCATTCTGACGTTTGCTCCATTTTAAAGCATCCCGTTCAAGTAATTGCCTAAGGTCAGAATATGAAGTTTTTAATGGTTAGAAACTTGAAATTCCCTATGGATTTACCTTCTGTGCGGATGTTTAATAATTAAAAAACTCTTCCTCATTGTATCGGTTACGACCAGTTATGACTTGGTTCCAAGTAACAGAAACCTAATCTAAAGTGTATTAAGTGAAATAGTGATTTATTGTCCCAACTAAATGAAAAGTGCAAAGGCTTCAGGCATGGCAGACTATAGAGATCAAAAACAATGTCACTGAGCTCTTGTTCTTCTCTCATGGTCTCTCAGTTCTGCTTCATTGCTTACAGACAGGCTTTCTTCCCTAAATTCATGAAATAGCTGCACGTGCCCTAGGATCTCATGTTGGCCCAGCTTCAAATGCTGTAGGAAAGGGTGGCACCCACTGTTTCAGCATCCGTGGCAAAATTCATAATGTACTTCATTGGCTATATTTAGAACACATGAGTGTCACTAAGCTGATCATTCTGGTGAAGGGAATGGGGTGTTCTCGTTTATTTTGGAAAACACCCCATATATCTGCCTTTTGATCAAGGTTTGATTCTCCCTATTTATTACCATATGGGCTGAGAGTGTCAAGACAGGTCCCTAAGAAGAAATCAAGGTTTAGTTACCAAGAATAGTGAAAACAATGTTGAAAATGCCTTGTTCTTATAGTCAAACAAAAGTTACCTTCTTAGAGGTTTCTTCATTAATCTATAAATAATTCCTCATACTCTACATAACAGAAGCTATTTCTCTTTTTCTCTGCAACATGTCAATTCTTGAAGTGACAACAATGTTCTTCAGCCTACCATATATTTAGGATGACTAGTTAATGCACAGGATCACTTAAGTTTTAATGCAAATTCAAGTTAAAGACGTTTAGTGTATAGATCAATGAATCTAATCCCTGGAGGTATATCAGCATCACTTCATAAAGCACTGAACAAGTAAACATGCCTGTATATAAGCCACATTAGAACTAGGGAGATGTATATAAGCCACATCAGACTTAGGGAGGATTCTGAACAGGTTTATTATATATTTTTTAAAGTTTCACAGCAACTCTCATACATAATTTTATTTATGAACCACTGATATTTATAGACTGAGGAAAACTATAAATCCATTTTTCTCTATGACCAAAGAATGGCAAAAGGACTTTGCCTTGTACTAACTGTCATATTTCAGAGGGACAGAGATAAATATAACATATTCATAGGGAAATGACCAGGGTGAAACCATGCCTTTTGAGAAACAAAAGTAACTGACAGTATGAAAAATAAGAATAGCCAGAAGCTAGAAGGGCGGCGGGGCGGGGGTGGGGGGGCAGAAAAGACAAAACAGTATTGCAGGAGTTGTTTTAGAAAATTTTTGGAATTCATCTATCCATTTGTTTAATAAATATTTCATGAATGCAAACTATATACCAGGCATTAAGCTAGATACTAGCATTAATATGACAAGTAAAAACAGTCATGGAGGGGCGCCTAGGTGGCTCAGTCAGTTAAGCATCTGACTCTTGATTTTGGCTGAGGTCATTATCTCACAGTTCTTGAGTTCGAGCCCCACATTGGGCTTCACACTGATAGCATGGAGCCTGCTTGGGATTCTCTCTGTCTCTCTTCTCCTCCCGTATACTTCCTCCATCTCTCTCTCTCTCTCTCTCTCTCTCTCTCTTATAAATAAACATTAAAAAAAAGCAATAGTCAGAGAGTCTGCTCAAACAGAGCTTATAGTCTAAGACCCAGACAGATATTACTTAGTTAAACTGGTTTTGCCTACAGACCCCAAACCAAAGCAGTTTAATAATTAGAAAGTCACTAACTCTAAATAACAACTAGATAGAGTTATTAACTCTAATTAACTAATCCATGTTAGTATACATGTAGGAGAGAATTTGAGATTAAGTAATTTAAAGGTTCAGTGACATCAGTAAATACCCGGAGTCTTTCTCTTTACTCTGCGAATGTTGATGTTGGCTTCATCCTCAAACTGATTATAAATGGTTTACTGCAGTTCAGAGACAATATCCAAATACAAAATAACCAGAGGAAAAAAGAAGACTATCTTTCCTTTTATCTCCATCATATAAATGAATATAAGAGTCCCTGGAGTTCCCCCTTCAAATTTTTTCTCACATCTCACTGGCCAGATGGAAGGCATATCAAAATCCTTGCATCCGTCATTGGAGAAGAGGGAAGGAATTACTATGATTGGTCTAAACTGTATTTAAATTATGTGGATGTTGAGAGTCGACCAAAATGTCTGCTACAGACATTAATCAATTTCAGAAACAAAATAATTACAAATGTGAAGTCTTTTACTATGTTTAAAAGCCTCTACCAGGGAAGTGTGGTATCTAGAAAGATTTTCCTAAGAAGGTTAAGCAGAAAGCAAGGAAATGAGTAACATTTGAATGAGTAAGGAGCAGACAAGGAGGTATTTTAGGCAGAAGGAAGCCATGTGAAAAATGTCCCTACACTGGACAATGAAGAATCCTAGAACAGTGGAGAGTCATAGAAATATTACTTCTACTGTAAAGAGAACCAAAATGAAGAAAGGGAGAAAACTGCAAATTTTGCAATGATGATTATTTGGGTATTGGTGGTGAAAATGTAGAGAAGTGGACTGATGTCCATTTAGAGGGAGAACTTGACAAGACTTGAAATGAATTAGGTATGGTTTGGGTGGAGAAAATTGTGGAGCAAAGATGTTGACAGCATATCTGTCAACTGTGACTTCCGGCTTCCCAGTCTTGCTGAAGTGAGTGGTGGTCAAGGGAAGTGGTTCATGTTGAGACTGTACAGAAAGAGGTGTAAGAGTGGATCATAAAAGGAGTGGCAACAAAGATAACAGGTTATGGAGGTATTGCATTAATGCTCCTTAAATCTGTCAATGCCTCCAAAGACTAGAGAATATCTTCCCTCCATTGTGAAATCAAACCAAGCTGCTTATCACATTTCCCAGAAGTCAACGAATTTGGGTGAATAATTGCTCTTGATACAAATGAAATAATTAAATGCCCAGACAGGATCTGTTTTCATGGATAGCACAAGACCTTATCATTAAGTATGGGAATATTCTGGGGCACCTGGGTGGCTCAGTCAATTAGGTGTCCAACTCTTCATTTTGGCTCAGGTCAGTATCTCACTGTATGAGATCGAGCCCCACATTGGGCTCTGCTTAATAGTGGAACCTGCTTAATATTCTCTTGTGTGTGTGTGTGTGTGTGTGTGTGTGTGTGTGTGTGTGTATGTATATGTATATACATACACAAAGTATGGGAGCATTCAGTGGGGGAAGAACGGACCCCCCTGAGGCACTCTTAGCCAAACAAACAAACAAACAACACTTCCTAGTAGTCAAAAAAAAAAAAAAAAAAACAAAAAAAAAAACAGCAAACAAGTAGCATTTCAGCATTGGGCAAAATTTTCTATTATGAAATTGCTAAAAGGTACAAATTGCTAAAAGTAACAAATAGTAAGCCCTCAATATAATTTGAAAGCATAACACCCTCAAATATATCATGAAGATTTTTTTCATTTATTTTCTGTTGGTGATATTATATCTAAAAGGGAAAAAAATAATGTATTTCAGTTTGCATGGCTATAAATGTCATTCTGCACCCAAAAATAGATGGATACCATTTAATTGGTCTAATCCATCCTTTAAAAAAATAGTAGGAATGTGTTCTCCTGTTGAGATACTAAATATCATTCACTCAATATACTAGTAAACATCAAACAGCATCTAATCCATCCATTCATCTGTATTTAACGTTTCCTCATTTCACTTTAAATCTCCTCTTTTCATCCTACGGTTTTATACAATCTTACTTCTCTAACTAGTTATCCCACAATGTGGCTAACATTAAAAATGACACGAGTACTCAACATAAAAGTAACATGTAATCCCTACTCTGTGGGAACTGGTACTTACAGTTCCCATTAACACGGTGGGATGTTATACACTTTACACCCATTCAAATGAGGTGTATGCACATATCACAGAAACCCACTCTTAAATCAGATATCTTGATTTTTGAGCTTTTGGAATTGACTGCTTTTTAGATTTTGACTAGATAGAAACTACTGTTATGAAAGATATTATTTTATTATGTGTTCGTGTTTTGGTGGTTATATTATGAAATATGAATTTTACCTGGGAAGATGTGATCAGACACTTCCTTCCTTTCTCCTATGGTATATGCAATTGTGTGAATTTGAGTAATTAACAGTTTGATCAAATAGTCATCACAGAAACGCATACTCACATGCATGCATTTGATGTACTATGGGATCACAATTAGTATTTTTTTTTATTATCATTGTTCTCATCTGTTACTTAAGTCTGGAGTTGCACAGATATTTCTAGCATTGAAAGTAATGACCCTCCTTCTCCCTATCTCATTTCTTATAAGAATATCAAAGGTATATTAAGGCATCAAAACCAGAAAAACTGTGCTTACTGAGTTTGGGAACATTTTAAAGTTAAATAGTAGTGTCTTTATTCTGGGGCCATATTGAATTCTAGACTGCTTTGTTCTCATTTTCTTTTTTTATCTCTTCAAAGTTTTAAATGTAATGCTCTAAAAAGTCCCATTTGTAAGCCGTTTTGAACTCTAAAAATTTAACAAACAACTTTTGTACCTGAGGCCATTCTTTCATTTGCTCAACATATATTTATTGCGCAACAACATACCCATCATGATTTAGTTGCTGAGGATACATCAATGAACAAAATGGGAAATAAATCTCTACATTAGCAAAGTTTATAGGAAACTAATTTCACATTATGGTACAGGCATGTACCCACACAAAATAAAAGGAAACGGGCAATGTCAAGAAATTGGAGCTTCTGATATGTAAAAGTAGAAGAAATTCATTTTAATTAAACAATACATTATATTCAAAATCAAGAAAATGAAGAAAATAGCATTAATAATTAGCTATTATTTATCAGACATCATAGTAGATACTTTAAAGTACTGTAATATCCACAGAAATTTCAGTATAATTAGCCTAGGTTTCTGATCCATCCATCCTTATGTGAACAGAATTTTGACACATGGTAATTTCATAGGGAACATCACCCTAATTTTATGATCTAGACATTTTTGCCATGTAATTGAAGCTGCTTTTATCAAGGTGAACATATTACTGGCTTGTAATACCTAGAAATCTTAAAATAAGTAAAACTAAAATAAAAATTGTGGTTAGATTCCCTCTCATAAAGGTTCATATTTGAATAACATGTTTTCTTTAGAGACAGTTAGGTAAAGGGGAAAAGTTAGGCACATAGACTCTCAGTTTTGACTCAGTGATATGTGTGTGCATGGTTGTTTGGGTGCAAATGGGTGTACGTAAGTCTCCTTATGCTAATAATTTGCACTGGAGAAGACAACATAAATTATTCTGGGAATATTCTTAGGGGAAATGAACTTCCCCAATTTAAAGCAGATGGTCTTACCTAAAAATGTCTCTGTGTAAGAGATTTCCTCCTGCTCTGATATTATCAAGCCCTACCCTGACACTTTCACTATATTTGAGATAACCTATAACCTTCAGAATATGTTTTTAATTACTAATATTACTTTTTAGAACATGGATTATGGAATTACATCAAGTGGATTTGGCTCTGGGAGCAGAGAAGATACCTCTCATTAAGAGTCAGGTATTACTCACATGTGACAGCTGTAAATAAGTGGTATTTACCTTAATATATTTTAACCTACCTTCTATATGCAATAGCAATGCAGGAGATTAATATCTGTGCTATTTTGAAATAGTGCATATTTGGGAGTATTTGAACTATGAGGGGGTTCAGAACATGCTACCCAAAAATACGGGCTTTGGCATTTTGAGCTGAAGCCACTTGAGAAATTGCAGAAATTGCAGGGAGGTCTCCACGACCTTCCCCTTTGTAATGAAAATAAGGCTCATAACATTTCCCATGAGAAAGGTGTCCTCCCTGTACCAGGAAGAGAATATTCTTATCACCAAAGACTGGGAGTTGACCAGTACAAATAAACCTACTATAATAACCCTTATCTTCTATTAGTTCCCCCATATATTGCCTAGCCACTGTCCTACAGTTAGCTGCCCCTGGCCTAAGCCTCATTGTCCGATCATATCACCATGGCTCATCATTCTTTGTTTAAAAAGGAATATGATCTTTTTGGCCTAATGGCTTTTTTGAATCATCATTTTCCTTCTGAAGCTCCCCATGTGTGTATAATAATACTGAGTAAAATCTGTACACTTTTCTCCTGGGAATATGTTTTAAGTCCATTTCATTCTTACATCCAACCACAGAAACTAGGAGGGTAGAAATCTTCTTCCCATGCAACTACATTTTGACAGATCTCTGTTAACTCCTTACCATCTACAGAATGAAGCTTAAACTCCTCAACAAATGTGATGTTGACTTTACTTACCTACTGACTAGAACTTTTCTTTCCAATTCCCATCCCTTCTCCCATCTGTTCTCAGCTGATCAGCTTGTCATGTTTCCTAAGGAATCCTTCAGCTTCTTGGTTCTTCTTCTTTCATGAAATTTTTCCCATTCTTTAAACCTAACAATTCCTTGTCATTCATCAGTGCCCGGCTCAAGGTCACATCTTCTGGCAAATCTTCTAGAAACTTCTAGTTTCCCACAGTGGCACATTTATGTCTTTAATTATATGTATACCTATATAACAGTCTCATATTTGGCTGGAGAGTTTATCAGGCATTCTTTTGAATCCATTTGTGACATCTGTGATGTCAGCGTTTATATCCTACATTGAGGTAGGGAAGCTCCATTAATAAGAGGTGTGTCAAAGCAAAAAATGAAGCAAACCAACAGTTTATTAACTCCTTTTGTCATGTTATTTTGTTCCTAATATATGTTGTGGAATGATTGATTTGCCATGTTCTGAAGTATTCATTTTACTGTTAAACCCTTTTTTCATTATCAACCTTAGTTTTTATATTATTCTGATGGACTTCTTGCAGAGGATTAGTGTATTATACTGTTTTTGAGGTGTCATGATTTATCTTTCCAAATTACTTACATTTTCCAATAACTAAAAGTTTGTTTTAACTGCCCAGCAAATGGCTGAATCTGGCTGTTTGTTTTTGTGGTGTAAATGAGGCTCTGATTGTTTTTCTATTGTAGGATGATGCTCCCTGCTAATTTTAGATGATTGTTTTTATGCTTTGCTGTGTCTGGTGTCATCAACAACAGACAGAAGATGCACTTGGAATACACAGATGACAGCTTGCTCCTTTGCCTGTGTTACATGGCATTGCTTGTACCCGCTGTAGGTTTGGGATGAGGCTGAATATACTTGGTCTGCATTTAATTCCCTAAAACGAGTCTGAAACCTGCTGAATCTTGTAGAAATTTGTTTAGGAAAAGAAGAAAAGGCATATTATTTGAAATAAGAAATGCTAGATAGAGAACTTAGTGAGCAGAGGAGAAGTGGTGTACCTTGTTTTTAACCCAAATGAGTCAAACTTAACATTTGAAAGAATAACTCGTGTCACTTTTCTATATGTATTAGGTATGTGCCAGGTGGATGTTGTACAGATTGTATAGGCTATGGCTGTGTTCACTCCTTCAGCATCTTGCTGCATATTGATTTTCTTGGATTTGTAGGGTTTTATACCTGGGAGAGTAATTAAAAATTATAGTCTAGCCAGATTTTCTTCTTATTTAAAAAAATTAATGTTTATTTTTGTGAGAGAGACAGAGAGAGCATGAGATGGGGAGGGGAGGGGAGGGGAGGGAGGGAGAGAGAGAGAGAGAGAGAGAGAGAGAGAGAGAGAGAGAGACTCTGAAGCAGGCTCCTGGCCCTGTGCTGTCAGCACAGAGCCAGATGTGGAGCTTGTACTCACGAACTGTGAGATTATGACCTGAACCAAGGTCAGACGCTTAACTGAGCCACCCAGGTGACCTTCTTCCTCCCCTTCTTCTTCTTTTTCTTCTTCTTCTTCTTCTTCTTTTTCTTCTTCTTCTTCTTCTTCTTCTTTCTTCTTCTTCTTCTTCTTCTTCTTCTTCTTCTCTTCTTCTTCTTCTTCTTCTTCTTCTTCTTCTCCTCCTCCTCCTCCTCCTCCTTCTGCTTCTTTTGCTTCTTCTCCTTCTTCTTTTTCTTTCTTTCTTTCTTTCTTTCTTTCTTTCTTTCTTTCTTTCTTTCTTTCTCTTCTTCTTCTTCTTCTTCTTCTTCTTCTTCTTCTTCTTCTTCTTCTTCTTCTTCTTTCTCCCCCCTCCTTCTCCTCCTCTTCTTCCTCCCCCTCTTCTTCCTCCTTCTTCTTTTTAAATAAATGAGGCAGCTTCTATAAGACCACACAGCTAAGATGAAGCAGTACTAGAAGTTAACTCCTTGCCCATGTGATTACAAATGCTCCATTCTTAAACTTTTGTAACAGGTGTTATTGCGTCAAAATGATGGCAGAGTCCTATCTGCTTCTTTATAGTCAGCTGCCTCTTTCACTAAAGACACAGTAAGTGGAAAGGATTTCTATGCTCTGCATCTATTTCTGCTCTTGTGTTTTACTCTAATAACTTATATTCTAATTAGATTTAATTCCTTTTTTATCAATAAATATTTATTTATCACTTTTAATATACAAGTATATTTTAGGCTCTATGGGGGAAATCATGCAAAGCCTAGTTTCTGACCTTAAAATGTACAGTCTCAGTGAAGATATTAGACATATATGCAAATATAGCATAGTAAAACGCAACATATGAATAATGTAAAATCCGTTTAATGATAAGTCTGTACTATTTGCGATATAACAGTGACGTGCTTTTATTTTCCAGCCACAATCTTCCTCCCAAGTTTTAGATACTGACTCCCTCATTTTCAAAAGCTCTTTTAACAGAATATTTTGATCATATTTCATAAAATGTTAGCCACTTGATATTAATAAAATGTTCTTATTCGAGTATTTGGACTTAATCTTAGTGCATTTTAAAATTTCAAGGTCTGTTTACATCCCCTCTCTTTCCCTTTCCTACTGCAGACTCTAGTTTCAGTGACTTGAAGGGGAACTTGTGAGGAAAGTGGGGCTTGGGCTAGATCTTAGACACCATTTGTCTCTTACTGTCTTCTATGTCAGAAAAAGGAAAAAAAAAGTCAGGAAAAGTGCAAGTATCTTCTTAGGTAACCAAGAAGGATGAATTCTTCTCTTTTACTGTAAAATGAATGCCCAGCAAGTTGTCTATGACCTAAATGAAAAAGCGTGGCAACCACCAACCTGTCTCCCAGAGGAGGAGCTCACTTCAATTCTGTTCCCTTCAGAATTTGTGAATCCTGTAAGAGAGCAGGCCACCACATCTGGCTGACTTTTTGGTGCTGTGTCTCCCCTGATGCTTGTGTCTTCCAGAAAGACTGCAGCCCTCAATTCCAGCCTCCTCCTAGAATAACTCTCAGATCATGAAGCACACATCCGAGCTATCTTCCTTGCTTCCCAGGAGCTGGAAACTAAAGTTAGGCATCAGTCTTAACCATCCTTTTCCTGCACATGGCCCCACTTTGTCAAATCTCACCCATTCTCATTTCCCCTGTTCTTTGCTAAATGAGGAGACAAGATCCCTGCCTGATCCAATATCCACTGAGATATGAAGAGCTACCGTGCTGTAACCCCTTAAACTGTTTTGAGTGATTCTCTCAAAGCATCCTCCCTCCAAGATGTTGAATTTGAGAGGGAAAGCTACCAGTTCCTTCCCCCAAAGATTTTCCCTCCCTCTCATTTCTACCCCCTTTGTCAACTGGCAGTCTTTACTCTTACCTTTTTGGGTAATGTAATCTTCTAAGGTTTCATTGTTCCTATTATATCATATTAAATTAGTCTTCTATATTTTTTGAATAAATTAATGTGCTCTTTTTTATCACTTGCTTTAAAAGGTGACCTGTGATATTTCCCTCTCTCCAGTTTATCCTTTCACTCTGTACCCTTTCTTGGAATCCTCTCCCTCTCCTGATATCTCCTGTAATCTCTACTGGAAGAAATAGAAGGGGTCCAGTTGTTTAACAACTATACAGAGCAATTTAAGTCTTATTTAAGAAAATAGATTTGTCTTTCACTTTGTTGGCAGGTACCTCACCTTCTAGCCCCATCTTACTGAGAAGAGCTGAATAATGTGTGAAATTCTAGTGGTGCAAAACAGTGTTTAGTTTCTAAGCGAAAACCCTGTCAAATTGATTCAAATTGATTTCATTTATCTCTAGCTCTCTCACCACAGTAGCAAATAATAAATTATTAACATGAATAGCAAATAAATTGAATACAAACAAATCGGGTAGAAGTCTTGACTAAAAGTCTACAACAGGCTTTGGCATTGCTTATGTAAAAAAAAAAAATAATGTTTATTTATTTTTGAGACAGAGAGAGACAGAGCATGAACAGGGAGAGGGAGACACAGAATCTGAAACAGGCTCCAGGCTCTGAGCTGTCAGCACAGAGCCCGACGCAGGGCTCGAACTTATGGACTGCGAAATCATGACCTGAGCTGAAGTCGGCCGCTTAACCAACTGAGCCACCCAGGCGCCCATGGCATTGCTTATGTAAAAGAGAATTTAATTTTCCTTGAATTCTGGAAAGTTCTGAATCTGATAGCATTCCCAAGTTATCCTAACATTCCCATTAAATTAATACTTCATGTTGAAAACTTTGTCATTCAACCTGTTTATCCCACTGATTCCTCCACTCCTTTCACCCACATCAATATGGTTATAATTTCATGGAGAGACAAATGGATTTGTAGTCAGAACGTCTGAATTTATGTCCATATGGGTACTTAGTAGATAATTAATTTTGAATAAGTCATTTCATTTTACCTCTTTAAATCTGTTACAATAGAAACTGGGGTCCCTACCTCACAGAACTCTATTCAGTTTAAAATTAAATATCATATGCAGAGTACTTAAAAATTATGAAAACTTGGTTCTCCTCAATTATTTTTCAATAGCCTGTGAAAACTTTAAGAAAATTCATCTTTTTCTTCCTTCCTTCTTGCCATCCTTGTTCCTTCCTTCCTTCCTTCCTTCCTTCCTTCCTTCTTTCCTTCCTCCTTTCCTTCCTTCCTTCCTTCCTTCCTTCCTTCCTTCCTTCCTTCCCTTCCTTCCTCCCTCCCTCCCTCTCTAGTTTCTGTTTACTTTTTAATCAGGTAGCTCAGCTGTAAGTACAAATACAGTTTTGTATTTGAAGCGATTTAAGATAAAATCTTTTCCAGGAGTTTTGAAGTATGATTTTCTATGTATATGAATGGCTCCCTTTATTAGAAATTTGTAAAACCCTATGAGTTGTTTACCACTATGCTAGGTGCTGAGGAACAGCAGGGTATAAAATCGGAGCCTTAGTTTTTAGCTTGCTTTTCAAGCTTCCTTTTGAAAATAGCCATTACTGTCAGCATCCTATCCATGCTGCATTAACCTATGGAGGTACTTTCTGTGTTATATGGAAAAGGTTTTGCTTCATGAAAAGTGCAGGTATCCCCACTGGCTGTGGGGGAGGGGCACTAGAAACAACATGAATATTTTCTCATTTTAAACTATTTTATTCTAAAGCAGGGATGGACAGACAATCGCCGGTAGACCTATTCTAGCTTTCTGCCAGTTTGGCAAACAAAACCTTATTGGAACACAGCTGTACTTGTACATTTACATATCATAGATGGTTACTTCTGTGCTACAGAGGAAAACCACGCACTTGTGACAAAACCTTATGGTCCTCAGTGTGAAAAATATTTACTATCCAACCCCTTCCAGAATAAGGCTGCCGATCCCAGCTCTAGAGAAAAATCTCTCTATTACTGTCCATCAAAGTCCTAGTTCTTTAAACAAGCCAATAACATGCTACACTTTACTCTGTTCTCTCTACAATGAACTGTTCTTTGCTCTGCTGTTCCTTCAAATAGAACCTACCCTACCATTGCATTTGAAGAAACTCCCTCAAATGGACTGGTGTGTTCTTTGTCCCTCTTAGTTACTGCGGATCACACCATGAACACAAGCCTAAGAAATTTCATGTGATCGTGTAGAGTGTTGACTACCTCAGACTCTGAGCTCTTATGTTTTAAGATTTCTCTTGGTTAAAAAAAATCTTTTTCTCAAACAAGTATTTGGACAGGGGGTGCCTGGGTGGTTCATTCAGTTAAGCTTTCATTTTCAGCATAGGTCATGATCTCATGGTTTTTGAGTTTTAGCCCCATGTTGGGCTCTGTGCTGACAGCTCAGAGCCTGTTTCAGATCTTCTACCCTCCTTTCTCTCTGCCCCTCCTCTGCACTTGTGTGCACACGCTCTCTGTCTCAAAAATAAAATAAAATATAGAAACAAGTATATGGTCAGAAAATCACTTTACTAATTCAGGGGTGTTGGTATTGTAGTGGAGTCTAGTCAGGAAGGCAGAGTTGCTAAGGTTAAAAATTAGCAGAAGCTCTCTAACAGCCACTTGTGCTGCAGCACCATGGTCTACTTCTGACCACTCTGATGGCCTCCTCTTGGCTACAGATAGTCCTGGGTGTTCACCGTTTGGCAGAGCGTTGGACACTGGCCAGCAGGCTTCTTTTGTTCTACCTGAGATGTATTAAGTACAGCCTGTGCTGCTTCTTCCTTGTCCACTTCCCTATTCTCTGTAGCCTCCTGTGTTCTATTACCCAAGTGTAACCCGTCTACAACCTTAGGGGATGTTTCAGATTGGAAAGAATATTAACAAGAATTGGGTCAAGGCAAGTCGAAACACACTGCACCCTTCAAATAGTTTGATTTAAAGTGACTTCAAGTAATTTGATTTACTTTTCTAGGCCTAAAAGTCACCACTGTGGCTTTAACAGTCATTTGACAATAGTGATCTTTCTTTTGGCCCTGTTAATCAGTAGGAATTCAGTAAGTATTTATCTTTCTTCCTTACAACCATTCTTCAATATTGTGTGATAAAATTGTAAAGAAAAGCAAATAATAAGAAAACCAAGGCCACATTGCTGGTTACTGACAGAGCTAGGATAAATATACCTGGCATTAAAGTACTTACTTTCTCCACTAATCTGTCTAGTTCATCTGTAACAACTGAGCCTAGAGCAACATGATCAGAGTTGTGAGGTCTGAGATTTTAGGAAGACCCCCAAGTCTGGTTCTCTTTACTAGCTAGCACTGACTGAGTCCCACTGAAACACAGGTGAGAGAACAAGCAAACTTATTTCTGACTCTGGATTAAGTCTTCAAAAACTGAACTCTGTTACAAAACAGTTACAATAGTTAAAAACACTAGTTACTAGAATATGGAGTAACTGAAATGGGAAAGAAGAGTAATAAATATATAGTTTTTAAATATAAATGTAAACAAAAAGCAACCTATAATTTAATTAACTAAGACTTTCTTTTTCTACTACTGGGAATAAGTATTTTCATATTCTACATAACTATGGTTTAAATAAGGACAAAAACTGCCCCTTGATTTATGACACCATGCTGTTGGTTTATTCCTGTCTGATTTTTCTCTAATGATCAATACATCTCACGAGGATAGGTTTCCAGAGTGGCTGTTCTTTTTGAAGCCCCAGACCCACTAAACCAGTACACCATTTACCTTCATTTTGAACTTTCACTTACATGTTGTTAGTTTTTCATCTCTCACAAGTTTTAGTTTCACCCAATCTATTACTAAAAGAGATCACATATAAAGAATATTAGAGAATGATTGTAAGAAACACTGATTGTTGAATATGACTATTTTTTAAATCCATTGACCTGTTTTCACAAGAAGATTGTCAACTTATTGTGCAGTTCTTTTCTAACTTCAGTATCTGTGAGATTCTAATTCAGTAAATCTGGGACTGGGCCCAGGAATTTGAGTTTTTAACAAGCATCCAGATGGCAGCAGGTGGATCATTGGACCACATTGTGGAGTAACCTTTAATTGATTGCTGTAGCATTTATATCCTACAGTGTGGTACAGTGCTGGGTATTTAGTAATAAATTAGTTGAAGAGATACTCAAAAGTGCTAAACAAAAATAAGACAATGAGAAGTATTCATTTATTCACCTACTGATTCATTGTTTCAGCACTTAATGAGTGGCTGTCATGTCCTGGACATTATAGTATTACGTGTGTGTGTGTGTGTGTGTGTGTGTGTGTGTGTGTGCAACACATGTATAGACACTAAAACTAGAAAAGGCACTTTGTATATATGTATATATGCTTCCAAAGAGCATGAAGTTTAATGAGGCTTTTGAAAAAGTAAAAATGTGATTTAAAGATAATATTTAGATGTTATTAAGGTGGTAATTGTACAGATAAGTGATAACAATAAAAATAGAAAAAATAGTGTCTTACCTCTTACATAATTGTTATATTAGACGAGTGATATGAAAATAAACTGGAATATTGTGAAAGGCAATAGATATGCCTTATAAAGCTTTCCTCTTTATAGAGATAGCTAAGTCTGGCCCAGCCCCATTCAGTGTGTTGACTGGATGCCTCAGGTCACCTTCCTTACTGCGCAGGGTAGCAAATTAGATATCTCTATCTGAATTTCCATGGAAGGATGTATATATTGCCTTCTCTGTAACATGAAATCTGCAGGACTGGAGGCTCTGTGATAATGACATGTTACCTGAACTTTAAAATATTTCCAAACTATAGTAGCTGTTAAATAATTAGTTGAACATCTAGAAGTAATAAAAAACCCTGTCCTGAGATACCTGAAGAGCTTATCTCTTTATCCAGTATGTAAAATATACTGTAGTAGGGTGATCCATCACTGTATTCTTGTTATTTGAATACTGTAAATATATTTTACCAATTCTCGGAATGCACAGTATGAACTTTTTTTTTTCCTCAGATCTCAGCAATATCCAAACTTTGTATGACAGTGAACTTCAATAATATTCATTGAACCTACATAAGGTTCATGGAATGTAGCATATTGAAAATTCCATGGTAAAATACTAGAATTTTGGTTGACCAATACTTTTGTACATTTTTCCCTTTGAGATGTACTATTGTTCTATTTGTGCAATATGTAACACAAAATAATGAGAAGTAAAAAGAAGAAACACGTAACTTCTATATATTAATCAAGACTATATACCCAGTATGGAATTTCCCACACAGCGTGTCTAGTTCTTAAAATAGCACTCGATTTCGTGGCATATGTGACTTCACGTGAGAAAATATGAAAAGCAGAAAACAAACCTATTTATCTTGGCAGTCAGTACCCTGAACTTTGAATTTAATGAGTGCTAAACATACAGAATCAGACTTGAATACAGGAGACCTAATGGTCTGTTTTGAGAAGCACCCATCCTTGTTTCCTATCCTATAAATAAGCCACACTAAAGTATTCTGTGTTCCCAAGCACTTTCCATGTAGATTCTGTATTTTTTTTTCATTTTAGAGAGAATGACAGAGAGAATGATTGAAAGACAACAAGAGAACACACACATGGGGGAGGGGCAGCGGGAGAAAGGGAGGGAGAATCTTAAGCAGGAGCCACACTCAGCGCAGAGCCTGAAATGGTGCTCCATTCAACAACCTTGGAATCATGATCCGAGCTGAAATCAAGATGCTGACACTCAGTTGACTGAGACACCTAGGTGCACCCCCACCTGTTTTTCTTTTCTTTAGATTCTGTATTTTGAGACACTTTTTGGCTAGGAGATTTGAGGAAACTTTAACAGAAATAGGACATAAAAGTAAAACAAACTCAAGTCAGGAAAATGTTGAGGGTCTGCTCAGAATGCCATCAGCAGCTCAGGCAGCATTCATATCACATCATGGCAGTCCACAGGTTGCTGCCAGCTGAGTCCACAGCATGAGAAAGCCACCCAGTCCAGGCAGGTTCCACTTCAAACTTAAACTAAATGTATTAGAAAAATAGAATGCTTCTAAAACCATATTGCACCTTATAGTCTTCTTTTTCAAGGAGTTTAAAAATGTCTTAAGAAAGGGTGATGACTGTTTGGGATTTATGATTATTACTCATGGGCTTTATTGCTCATTCTGTTTTTCCACTGAACACCCGCATCACATCCACCGGGGAGCATCCAGAGGCAGGCTCATCGCTTCAAGTTGTTTTGATAATAATTTATCCTGGAGTCTGACTCCATTGTTCTGCATGTATTACATAGAACTTCTATGGAACATCAAACATATTTATTGATAGGAGAAAATTGTGTCTTTATGAGTGTTTCTGTAATGAAATAGGATGAGGGATGTGGAAAGTCACTGGCAGTTTCAGTTCAAGAGGTGCTCTTCAGGAAGAGAAAAATGGCAATGTTTTTATGAACATGAAATAAAACTCTAAAAATGATGAGATGTTCTTCTAATATCCACTGTTCAATAATATATAGTCACAGTGTCCTTTGTGAATGAAGAGGGCACTGCAGCTTCTTTCTGGTTGTCACTAGTGTTAAGTGTTCACAGTTGGAGGAAATGAGCATTACACACCTCTTTCTTTGTATCCTCACAGCCTGGACAGTGATGACACTCACAGATACTAAGAGCCCCTCTGTGGTTGTTAGAAGGATACTGAGTACTACTTTTGTGAGAATTTCTTTATCTCCTCCCGCATCCCCATCCCTGCCCTCCACAGACATCAATGCAAGTGAAACCGGGTCTTAAGTTTAATACCATTGACAAGATAACCCCCATCTCTGGAGAACTGGTGTGCAGTAGAGGCTATTACCTTGTTGGCCACGTACCATATCACTTTGCTGCCTCATAATGCTTTGCTCCTTTTTTTCTCTTCTCTTTTGATTTGCATTTAGAAGAGCTAGCAACCTCACTTGGCAAAGCTAACTGCTGATGTAGCTGACGATAAAGCACTATGGTATCACTTGAATCTCAAAAATTAGAAGAACATGAAGAGCTAACATATATTACTTTTTTTTCTAAAACCAGAGCTTACTTTAATTTTGTCAAAATTGTGTAAAAGGGTTATCCCAATGTGGGCTAGTTCATAGCATTCAAATTTATGTGGAAAGGTCAAATTGGAAAACTACAGGGGGTGGGAAGGAGTTGGTTGAATGATAGTAGAGACTTAAAAGATAATGAGATATATAGTGACACTTGGAATACTCCACAGTGAGAGGGCTTAATATTTTAGTTTGTTTATTTTTAAATAGGAAGAAATCAGTTCAGATAGACATAGCTGTTCTATAAAGGATGCTATGGAAGCCAGATCACCCAATATGCTAGCTAAGGATGAATATGGTTATCAAACTATCTTAATTATATACCTGCCCAGTGTGAAAGAGCAGGTTGGTTAATGGGTAAAAGAGTCATTAGACATAGCTCTTCCTTTAGGGGCTTATAGCCTACTTGAATGTAGTTATCCACATCCTTTTATGTCTGAAATATGTGTGTCTTTCTTTCTCTGCAGTAGGGCAGTGCGAGTATAAACATGCCTATGTGTTCAGCAGCTTCTATTTCCTAGAGAGCCTGGAGGATATCACACACAGTAGGAATCAGAAATGTCAAAAGGTGACTTTATAGCTCCCAGACAATTGGAACTTTCTATAGATGGACCTTAAACCTAAGGGAAACCATGTAAGTTTAATGACGCTAACTCTATGTATTGAAAACAAATTATCTCTCCACTTCTCCATGCCCCTTTTCCATATGTGTATGATTCAGGTAGGATCAGGGTCAAGATCAGTGAATGTCAAAGTTGATATAAAAATCTTTAAAAATTATTTAATTCAATCATGTTGTATGCTGTTTGAAACCTCCTTTTTATGCTTCCTGTCTCCTTGAAGATTTTGTTTTATCATTTGTTTCCCTTCTCCTGTATCTTAAATGTCTAGTTCTCATAATGTTTCAACTTCACCATTTTTGAGAGTCTCTCATTTATGACAAACAACCCCAAATCTCACCTTGGACCTAGATGTCTTTATAGCAGTCATCTTCTTTTTCCATAGTCAAATATTTTGAAAGACTTGTTTTGCTCAAAGTTTATAGCTCCTCATTTTTTGTGCCTTCATCCCACTATAATATGAAATTTAGCCCCATTAATTTCATTCTTCTTACCATTGACCTTTATGTTGCTAAAGCCAAAACACAACATTTTTCATTCTCCTTCTTGTTTTCTCTCCAGCATTTTATTTCTGAAAGTCTCTTTGCCTCCAGTATCTTATTCTCTCTTGCTTTTGCCTACTCTTTGGTAAAAAGAGAAAAGAGGTATCTGTATATTGTAAGTTCCCTTCAGAGGTTTCTTTTCCTCTGTTCCTTAAATGGCAGTGTTTCTCAGGGTCTTCTCCAACCAACCCTGTGCTCTTCTTTTTTTTTCCCATACATTCTCCTTGGGTGATTCCATTTATATTAATGGCTTCAAATATAACCTGGAAAGTTATGATTTCCAAAGGTATATTTTAAGTTCTATCTGGATAATAAACCTATATAAGATATTTATCAATCATTCAAAAAAAGTAAAGTTTCGTGGGCATTTTGGTTAAGTTTTTATGATGTTTACGAGTTAGGATAGTAGGGATAAGCACAATCATAATATTGAGAGAGGACTGGCTTTAAATCTTGAGTCACTGACTTGCCCCTGAGAAAATTGCTTTAATTATAGGCCTTACTTAGTTCCTACATTTGTAAAATGAAGTACCCACTTCATAAGATTTTTGTGAGGATGAAATGAGATCATATTTGTGAAGAGCCTGACACATAGAAAGTAGCCGTTACTGTAACAAAATGATCTCTAGAGTAAGTTTCACTTCTAACTATAGAAGCAAGGATAGCTCTCTGGGTCCAATCAGGAGACAGAAACCACACAGTAGGTTAAAGTGTGTTAGAATTTTCAACTATGATAGACATAACAATAAGATATAAAGGACTTCTATATGGTAACCTGAGGCTGAGAGAGAGTCCCCAAAGAAGGATTGACTTGGAAAGAGTTCAGACCCCCTGTAGTTTGGACCTTGGTTAGCAGAGATGACCACTGGTTTGGCCAGGCCAAAACTGATCTGGAGCTGCTGTGCAAACAGGGCACCTTCCATGATACAAAGAACAGGTGGTAAGCAAATGGTGGCTGGGTATGCAATGGGCATCCAGGTGCCAGCAAGGGTGAAAGGTTGACAGAACTTGCTCTTTGAAGGACTGACTACTTGGTGTGTGAACTCTAGACACAGGTGGCTGCATGCAGGCTATGCTGGGCCTGTCAGAGGGATCCAGGCTGTCTGTAGAAATGTTATTGCCACGATGAGACTGAAAGATCAAAGGACCACATCCTGAGCTTGTGGCTGCTGGGTAGTTCCTTACCAGATGTCCTCATCTTCACACCGCTGGGCCTCCTGGCCAGTGCTGCAAATTGTAGGAAGTCTCTACCTCCTGCAAAATCTCCCCTCTGCCCTCTACTAAGAAAGCTTAACACTGTACATTTTAAAGGAGAAATGCTTAAACAAATTCTATTGTTTACCATGTTGAAAGGTGCATTTGGACCTGAAAGGCAATAAATTGATAACTGACACAGCAGATTGGCTTAACAAATACAGAGAGAATCTAGAAATCACAACGCTGTGAAAATTTGTTCAAATACTGTGTTTTGCTCTATAGCTCTTTCAGTTCCAAGCTTTTTGATAGGAAAAATTGGCTTATATAGGTATAATGTAGCTTTAGTTCATAATTTAAATATGAATACCCATTAGCATCATGATAGCTATGCATGTGCCAGAAAATAATTTAATGAATTACAAAATAGCACATCAAAGAGATGCTATGGTCTATTGATTCAAAAATCCAGTTTTTGAAAACTGCCTAAGCATAATTTACCTATACAATGTCCGTTTAAAATGTGCACAATAGGTCATAACAATTTTTTAAGATTTCATGTAAATAATGACCCATTTGATGTGTTTTGCAAAGAAATATACTTTAAACAGTCTTTTTTATTTCTTTGATATCCTCTAAGAGAGGGCTCATTTTTTCCCCATTACCTAAACATGTTTCTTAGAGAAAATGATATAAACAAAATTACTATGCTGAGCATGATCCAGAAGAAAACTAAAAATCCTTGAAAATATAAACTTAGCGGAACTGCTAAGAATTGCTATGTTATAGCAAAGTGACGTGGAATTAGAATGACTCACTAGTGGTTATCAGGTTAACTGGAGTGAGACTTGAGATTCTAAAAAGCTCTCATTCATTGCCTATATTGCTAGTTCATAAACCATATGTAGCATAGAAAGGTAAGGCACAATATGGTTGGAATATACCAAGATATTACTAACATCCAAATAATTTGAAGATTTCGGCTCTTTGGTGTTTATCTGAAAGAGTTAAAAACTTATGTTCACACAAAAACCTGTATGTGAATATTTATAGGAGCTTTATCCATAATTGCCAAAATTTGGAAGGAAATAAAATGACTTTCAATAGGTATATGGATAAATTGTGCTACCTACAAACAAGGAAATATTTAGCACTAAAATAAAAATGAGCTATAAAGCCATGAGAAGATGTAGAAGAAACTTAAATGTAAATTACCAAGTGAAAGAAGCCAATGTGGGAAGGTCACATACTATGTAACTCTGACTATATAACGTTTTAGAAAAGACGAAACTGTGAACACGATAAAAAGATGAATAGTTGCTGGGAGTGTAAGGAGAGGATGAATAGTTTTTGTTTTCGCTAAGGCACTGAAATATGCTATGATATTATCATAATGGATATATGCTATTGTAGATTTGTTCAAATATGTAGAATGTAAATATAAAGAATGGACCGTAATATAATCTATGGACCTTGGGTGATAATGATGTGCCAAAGTAGGTTTATCCTTGATATGGAAAAAAAAAAATATATATATATATATATACCATTCTGGTGAGTGACGATGATCAGAAAGAGGCTATGCCTGTCATAGGGCATGATGTACATGGAAATCTCTATACTTCTGTCTCAACATGAGTCTAAAACAAAGGGCTTAAAAATCAGGGGCACCTGGGTGGCTCAGTTGGTTGAGCATCCCATATCAGCTGAGGTCATGCTCTCACAGTTTGTGAGTTCAAGCCCCATGTCAGGCTCTATGCTGACAGCTCAAAGCCTGGAGCCTGCTTCAGATTCTGTGTCTCCCTCTCTCTCTCTCTGCCCTTCCACTGCTTATCATGCTCTGTCTCTCTCAAAAATAGATATTTTTAAAAAATTTAAAAATCAAATAGAAACATGTTGACAAAAGATTGTTTAAAAAAAAAAGACAATTATCTATCTACCATACCTAGGAACAACAATCTTGAAGGCGATTGTCATTAGAACTCATGCCATTTTTTTTTTCTCAAGGTAGGAGAGTGCTTAAAATTTTAACATGACAATTTAATAGCTTAAAATACCTTTTATTAGATTTATTGCTAATTTAATTAGTTACACCTATTGCCCATGTAAATCAACTTATAAACATTTTAATACTCATTTATATTTGTTGAAAGATTTCTGTTTACAGTTTCAAAATCATTTCACGTGCTAAGAAATCTCATACATAAAATGTGTAGCTTTGCTATTCAGAGTGTAGTGCATGGACCAGCACCATCAGCACCGTCTGAGAACCTATTAGAAAGGCACATCTCAGGCTCCAATCCAGACATTCTGAATCAGAATCTGCATTTAAACAATACCAACACTTGGTTTCCTATGCATAGTCATGTTTGAAAAGTACTGCTCTGCACTGATTTGAAAGATCCACGAAAAATGTTCTTCAGTGTTATTCTTTAAAAGTACGTTTACCAAATATGTTTTGTTAAAAAAAAAAAAGACATAAAAAAGAAAATAAATGGAGAATATGTAATCACACACTAGCAGTGTTTATGCTGTCAGCAAAGTGTTTCCTATATCAACATGAATCAAAATTGTCCAAGCAGAGGCTGCCTTTGAAGAACCTTTTATATTTTTCTTTTTATGGCTTTGAAATTTGTTTATATCATCTTCTCACTTTAAGATGTTGTAGTGAAAAATTATGATAATTACTGACTTAGGATAATTGGCTGACGCTGACCATGGGTTATTATCCCATCAGCATCTTGACCCTTAAGGTGGAAGAAAAGATAGAAAAGCAGAAACAGATCATGAGAGGAGATACCATTTCCTTAATTTTGTTGTTGACTTGCCCTTTGAGTTTTTATATTCACACCTCCACTCTGGCCTCAGCAAAACAACAGGTGCAAACTGCAGATGGATCCCGTGGCAGCCACAGACACACACATCTGCACTGGTTACATGAGTCTCAATTTGAAAGATGGCCAGCAGCAAGCAGATTTGTGTCCTGGGGTGGTAGGGCGGAGGGCTTCTTTGAACAGTCAGGATACTTCTAGGCTGTGCTATTTCTGTCTGAGCATTCAATCAAGTCTACCTTTCCAACTTCATTTCAGAAGCTTAAATACTGATTTTTCCTTTCTGCAGGAATGCATAATTAAACATCTTTTTCCAAGTAAAAAAAAAGGAAAAAGAGACGTTAAATAAACATACATTCAATTTTATTTCACACCATTATATATTTATTTACATATTTATCAACATTATATATATATATATATATATATATATATATATATATATATATATTTCATCAACATAGCATAAGTGATGCTCCCCCAAACTGAAAGTTTAACATATATTGCAATAAACATGTTAGCTTTTTTCATTTTTTTCTCAGAAATACATATCTTTAAGTTTTTGTGAAGCAATTGGGTATTTAGCATGTCTTACACATAGGGAATTACTAAGGCAGATATCGTTCTGCCAGTTCCAAATGTGTGTGTGTGTGTGTGTGTGTGTCAGTGTATACATGAGAAAGAAAGAAAAAAAGAACATAGTTTTAATATCTGATGAATATTATATATATTGAATATATAATGAATATATTTTGATAGTGTAAGTAGACCAGAAGTTAATATTCTATATTTCAAATGACTATACCAGTGTTAGTATTTTTATTCTTCAATAATTCTGCATCAGTCAATAATATGCATCTGTTGTCAGATAAGAAATATATGTAATGTCAGTAAATGTACAATTAATACACATGTATGTGCGTGTGTGCATGTATTTTGAAATCGTGATATGACCTAATGTGCAATGAATAATATAACTATATAACAAAAAGCTAGAAGTGTCCATGTTTCTATAACTATATACAGATTAAATGAGATCAAATATTTTATACATTGGATTTCTGTTAAATTTTTGGAATAATAATATTGCCATTTTAAAGATAGTGTCTTTGACTGACATACACAAAAATATACAGCATTATCAGTAATCAAGTAACTACAAATCAAAACAATTAGATACCATTTTTTTTCTTTACAATTTGCAAAAATTATAATCAACATAAAACCTCAGGTTACTGCTGGTATTTATCTGGTATGCCAGATATTTATACTAACCAGCTTCCTATGCAAAGATGCTTACTAAAGCATTTTTGTGTCAGTGTTAATTTGAAGACAATTTAAATATTCAGTAATAGAAATTATGGCACAATCATGTAGCCATTTTAAAAAGTATTTTGTGGGGCGCCTGGGTGGCTCGGTCGGTTAAGCATCCGACTTCGGCTCAGGTCATGATCTCTCGGTCCGTGAGTTCAAGCCCCACGTCAGGCTCTGTGCTGACAGCTCAGAGCCTGGAGCCTGTTTCAGATTCTGTGTCTCCCTCTCTCTCTGCCCCTCCCCTGTTCATGCTCTGTCTCTCCCTGTCTCAAAAATAAATAAACGTTAAGATTTTAATAAAAAAAAGTATTTTGTTAGAACACTTAAAGACAGAGGAAATGCTCACAATATAAAGTTAAATGAAAACAAGACACAAAATTAAAAGAACAATAGAAGTCCAATTTTGAATATATATGTTCAATCAATACCTATCAAATGCCTACTTTTTTTTCCCTTTTGATAAGCTCTGTGTAGGTATTTGGATGTTTAGTGAGAAAAATGAAGGCTGCTAGTCCATATATAGCTTGTTTTAGCAATAAAAGGACAAGAAAAAAAAAGATTGAAACTTTAATAGTAAAATTTGATAGTGAGATTATAGGTAAGCTGTTTTTTATTTCTACATTTCTCTCTCTTCTAATGACCTACATGGAGAATGAACTGCTTTTACTGCAACAAAAATACAAATATGAAAAATGCAAAAAACTATCAGAAAAATAATTATACTATTAAAAATGTTGCTTAACTAGTACTGCAGTACTAATTAATACTAGTGCTAACTAATCCTTAGTCCTTTTCAAGTATTCAACCATTCCCTCTGGACTTTAAACTTTAGACAATACTCATATAATTATTACTTAACTTACTTACTTTATTTATTTATTTATTTATTTATTTTTCTCCTCTATTCCAAAGAAGCATGCTGGTCTCACTAATTTGTTGTGAACAATTCAATTAAAATATAATTAGTTGCAATTCATACATAAATATGAATCTTTGGTCCTGGAATTGGTTTGCCTGGCCAATTTAGCTTATGATTCTAAGTGATAATCCATCTATCGAGAGTAGTGCCTTAATAGTAAACATCTAGTTTGAATTCTCTCTGGAATATAACTCAATATTAATTTACCTGCAACTGTATGATCTATCGCTTTGTCATTTAACCAAATCATTTTTATATTTGCATATAATATTTTTGAAGGCATCATGTTTAATGGCTGCATAATGTTATAGTTGTTCAAGTACTAAGTGGGTAATTATTTTCATTTGCATGACTATTATTATGTTGAAGTAAACTACATCATAAAACTTGTTGATGGATTCCTAACCTTACCTCTACAGAATTAAACATTTTTGATTGTTAGATCTTAGCACATCATCCCTTGGCATCTCTATGTCAGTGTTTCCAAGCACAAGTGTGTCCAGACACTAGCCCACTAACATGTATGAATGGAGAAAGATGGAAGAAGGGGACCAAGAGACATTTGGAGAACATGTGCCATGAGTACAGGGACAGCCAGTATTCAGCTTCAGCTAATTTTGCCAATGAAGACTATTAGCCTAATTTTTCTGATTTTTTATAAATTAGAAAACTACTTTTAAGATTTTATTTTTCAAGTAATCTTATGCCCAATATTGGGTTCGAACCCACAACTCCAAGATAGAGTCACATGCTCTACCAGCTGAGCCAGCCAGGCACCCTGGAAAAATTTCCCAATTAAAAATATGCTAATCGACTAAACAGAGCATACTAGCCAACTGGATTTGTTTTCCCAATAAGGAGAGTTCTAGCTTATGAAACTTGAATGTTGTCACTTGTTATACTCTTCTTGATACAGGTTTTTTGATTTTGTTTCTGTTTTTTGTTTTTGTTTTTGCTTTTGCTTTTAAATACAGCATAAATAAAAATTTTAGGGAAAGACTAAGAATATATATATGTGTGTGTATATATTATATATATATATTCTTATATATATGTATATGTATATACCATATATACATATATATAGGGTATACAGACAATTCACCCTCAACCTGAATTGTCATCAGGCTTATTGTTATTCAATCAGGTGATTTTATTTTGTTTATTTTAAATATATGCTTGTTTTTTAAATTGTTAGGCTTTTTAAAACTTCATTTGATAATAAATCAATTCAGATTCATAAATGTCAGGGGTAATCTTGATGAGAATATAGGGAAAAAAGTATATGCACACAAATCACACATCCAGTCTTTTGTTTCTTAAGCAATGTATACTCTTAGATCCATAATCTATTTTTTAAAAAAATGCAATGTATAATAAATCTTCAATTTGGAATACTACATATAATCATACTGTTCTGGCATCTTGAAAGTAGATGGGGAATATAAAGAACCAGAACAATGGGAAGTGATTTTTTTTTCCAAACCAAGAATAAACTATAAACCAAGTCTTAGTGACTATAAACTGAAGGCACTGAGTCATGCGAGGGAGGTAATTCTTATAAAGTAATGTATAGAATAATCTACCAAGGTATCAGGCAAACTCTATTCAATCTAATAAATCTAAAACTCTGGGCAGGAAATCATAGAGCAAATTCAGTACTATCAGCTCTTGTGCCACAGCTGTCACCAGAAATTCTGAGAAACTGGAGGAGAATTCCAAATCATTGACACTGTGAAGCCATGTTTGCTCAGCTCAACAACCTCAATGATGACATTTTGTTTTTCTACACATCTGCATTCTATTCATGGAATACCTATGTGACTCAAGTGGTGTCCCTATTAGTCTTCTGACAGGGATGCTCCTGGCAAAGGACCACTGGTTACTTTATGGGAAAAGGAGGTATTTAGAGAGATACTTGTCTTGAGGATCTACTTAGCTTTAAGAAAGAAAAAAAAAAATGCCTCTTACTGGACAACCTTGATTTAAAAACATTAGTACAATATTTTAGATAAAGGTTTAAGGAAGAGGAAGTATTAATAAGGTTTAATTTCATGCTCCAGATGCTTTAAAATCACATGCATTACCTAATTTATCAAAATTTATATACATTATTATTTTAATATAGTGACAACAACAACAATAATTGTAGTAACTGTTGGTAAGCAACATGCCACAAAATATATTGTGTGTCTTCCATGACCTGGTTAATTAATCCTATGTCAGTCTGTGAGCTATCTGTTGTTACATCTCTTTTCAGATACGGAAATACAGAGTAAGTGGCAGAGCTGGGATTTGAACCTGATCAGTTTGATTCAGGAGGCAGTAATCTTAACCTCTCTGAGTGTCATTATGGTTAAATGTTTGTCTGGTAGGCAGTCAGGTCTGATTCTAACCCATGTTTAATCCAAGTCTTCAGAATAGAAGGTCTGTTCATTTTGCCAAGCTGGCCTTTTATTCAACTGAGGAATCTGCAGGATGCACCTGATGACTAAAAGCCCCAAGAACTCGCTCATTGTCTTCAAGACTGAGAGGGTATATTTATGCTGCTTTAACCAAATAACTGAACCCAGTAAGAGCTTGTCCTCTCAAGGATCAGCAAGCCAATAAAAGCTGACACTGAGCTTTTGCAGTGAAGAAAGATAGGCTCTTAATGGCACGACACTACCCAGAAGAACAGGGAACCAATGCTCAAAAGTTCCATACTCCCCAGTGGTTGGCAAGTGAGGATTTTTAAGGGCAAAATTTGGAGCATTTCCTGAGAAGGAATTTCCTGAGAAGGTGGACACTGTTGATTGGATGCCCGTGAGGTCATGCTAGCAGATGGTCTGGTGCCATTTCATTGAGTCCCTGAGGTCTCCTCCATCTCAAGAGATTTGGAATATGAAAAGTATCTTTATTCCTTATGTTAAGAACATCTGGTGGTTATAACTTTAGGGTAGTGCTGATTATTTGTAAGCTAGTGGGGTTGCATTCCTACAGGTTCTTTGGTCAGTCCAGCTGTGCCTGGGGGTGATATGACTTCTATTGTTCATTCTTTCAGCTGAACTGACAAGATGGATGCCAGCTTCAAACGTGATTGAATTTCTTGTGATTTGTTCAATTTATGCCATCAATCTAAAATCATATTGCTACTCTTCTACTGTTTGCTTTTGTAGGGGAGAGAATTTTTTCTCTACCCTTCTGAATTATTTTGGCTGGTCTATTAATTATATTGATATAAAAAAGATTAACAGGAGAAAGCCATTTAACTTTGTACTTGTGGGAGCCCCACAAAGACATGAAAAGCTTACAGACAGGCAATTGAGACTTACATGCCATCCTGATCTAAGGTGTTAGGGGATGGCGCTTGGCTTCAAAAGGAAGTAAGATAATTAACAGATAGATGGTAAGAGTAAATGTTTGGTAAACAAATGTTTGTCATGCTCTGCAGAGACAATAGGACACAGAGAGGAATTTGAACAAAAATGTCTTGCTGAGTTCTCCTTAGTCTGGCACACCTACCCTATACTCTTTGTGGATATCTCTGGTGGTACCTCTCTTCCTGGACCAGGCCCTCTAAATTCTCAGACAATTAAGGGAGAGGTAAAGGTCTTTGAATCCACTGGGTCTTGATTGCCTTCAGTTCAAAACAGTCCTCATGCCAAAGTGGCACATTTTGTGATGGCCTGTTCTGCTTCCTTTAACTTTCAAAAGGTTTTAGTATGCAGAAGTGATAAACCATTACATTCAGTCTGTATAAAGGATGTTATCAGTCATCTGCTTTGCATTAGGGAGTTTTCATTCGAGGATAAATTCCTCTGAATTATGCTGCCCTGTGAAAGGCAGCTATCCTCACCACTACACCAATAATGCTGCACTATGCGACCTTATGATATGGAGGAAACATATCTTTCATAGCAGTGCCAAGGAGTCAGATTTCTCCACCAAAATGAGCTTTCCAGATAGTTTGGTCTACCTTAAACATTGAAGACCAGCACTCAAAGTTTAGCCTGCAGAGGATGCTTAGACATAATCTAGGTGCGTAGGGGATGCTCAGACATAATCTGTGTGGGCTTGACAGTCAGCTATTGTCTTGGGCTTTAAGCAATTTCTTTGTCTACCTCAATGTACAGTTTTAATACGGACTTCAGTTATTTTTCTGATGTCCGATAACTGTCTTTTTAGAGATATATGTTACCCCCAGATAGTAGATATTATAAATACATAATAAAGGCCCCTTTCTGAAGGCTATAATTCAGGGGTATTGGGCCTTTTTTTCCTAAATTTTTTAATGATCAGAAACTCTTTTGTTTAACATATAAGTTCATAGTTTTTTTTCTAAGATTGACAGACATTATGAGGAGCATAAATCCCCAAATACTCGGGAAGCTTCATCCTAGCCACGTGATGCACCAGTTTAGTAATGGGGGATATAGGAACAGACAGGGATAGAGGGAGGAAATAACTGAAAGCTATTTGTAGTTTAAAAGAAATCCCCCGATTTCATTCTATCATACAATAAGCTTTAAAGGAATTGCTGTTGTATTGAGACCAAACTAATTATAATGAAACAGAACCAGATAATGATAATGTGCTTTGATTTTAGAATGAAATTCAGGAAATAGCTCCAGGGTCTATTTTTAATGACATCTCCATTGATAAAGGATGTAAAAATTTTCCAAGTCTATTAGCTAGTCATTTAATAGTAAATTTGACCAAGTGTAATGACACCTACATTTTCTTATTAGAGTGCTTATGGTTATCTACATAGCAAATGGCAAATTGGAGATTTATATGCCATTTAAATTAGGTTACATCTAGGAAATTCAGTCTGGGTCATCATGGGAAGACTGCTCTTAAAACAGACTAGTGGAACAGTTTGAGATGGTTTTCTGTAGTACTGAGAGACGTTAATATAATAAGAGATTCTTTTTTAGCAGAAGTTATTTAAATAGACAGCTGGTCATTGTAGTGCAAAACAGGCTGAAGCTTAGTTTTGCACTTTGGCCTTCACTTATAACATAAAGGAGTCTCATTATGACAAGCCCCATTATGGCAGGAAATCTGTCTAATGCAGCCTATTCTTGCTTCTAATCCAAGGAGGTTTAATTACCAGAAGAATTAATCTCACTAATAATAATAAGTAGCATTTGTAAGGACTTTGAAGTTTACAAAGGATTTTTGCATATAGTTCCTGCCCTTGTATCATTGCCCTACTCCCTAATTGTTCTCCCTGACACCAGTCTCAACTCTTTCCAGTTCATTCTCCATATTGATGGTCAAAACACAAATTTCATCACATCTTTTTCCTGATTATACCTGTGCAGTGTTTCCTTACTGCTTCCATGCTAAAGTCTAAGTCATTTGCAAACCACACAGTATAGAAAATATTGCTTGTGGGGAATCAGGTTTACAAAATGCACATATACAAAATACCAAAAATGTATTCATAAGGTAAGGGAGGAGCAGATGCTACAGATCTTTGCTAGGCTTATTTCCTAATTTATTTTTCCATGTGAAGAATTCACAGCTTCCAGTGACATAGATAATACAGGTCAGGGACCAGATAGATCTAAGGAAACATTTTAAATGGCTCGTATGTATTGAACATTTTCAGTCATAGCATAGCACTTAATACATAATAGCCACTCAAAAATAATTTTCTAAACATCATTGCAGTGTGGCAAGTGCTGTAGTATAACACATTGTCTAATGCAGAATTACCACAAAAAGGATGTGAAAGGGTAAATTTCCAGTGTATAAATTTTGTGAAAATACTGGGCAGAAGGGAAAGAAATGTTTTCTCAGAGGATAATAGAATGTTGCTAAAGTTCTATTCAAAGAAATTTTTTAAAAATCTCAGTTTACTAATGTATATTTCACAGTTGAAAATAATATCTGGCCCATTAGATTGTTACGTACATAATATTAGGGGCAACATCTTGTTGAAAAAAAATTATGAAGCTTATAAGAAAGTAATAAAATCTACCTCTCCATATTGACTTAGACTTTTTTTTCTAGTTTCTTTTGGAATCTGCATTTTTCTGTGACTTTTGAGTATTTCTTCATCACCAAATGTTTCCTAGGCTACATTCATTTGGTAGTACAATGAAGAACTGCACAAATGTGATTAAAGACCAGGCATGTAAACGTTTTTGGCATGGAAATGGATCACATTTGACTTTTTTAAACATATGCTCTTGAAAATTTGCCACTTATATGTACAGACATGATTTAAATTTCTAAATATAATAAGCTGTGAAAAAGGAGATATGGTTTGAGGAAATGAATCTATTTAGGGGAGGGACCAAAGCAGAATGGCCTGTTCAAAGCACACTTTATGGGACATGATAGATTTCATGGTTATTTTTAGAATTGAAAAGATTTCTTTTTTTTTTTTTTTTTTTTTTTTTAATTTTGTTTTTCAACGTTTTTTATTTATTTTTGGGACAGAGAGAGACAGAGCATGAACGGGGGAGGGGCAGAGAGAGCGAGGGAGACACAGAATCGGAAACAGGCTCCAGGCTCCGAGCCATCAGCCCAGAGCCCGACGCGGGGCTCGAACTCACGGACCGCGAGATCGTGACCTGGCTGAAGTCGGACGCTTAACCAACTGCGCCACCCAGGCGCCCCGAAAAGATTTCTTATACTAAATGTAAGAACATCATTCTTTAACAGAGAGCATTCATTCTAAGACATACGAATACATTAATTTGTTACAAAACTAAAATTTCACTGATCTCTCATATATAAATCATTTAAATGACAAAGAACAAACATTCCCTTCATAAAACCTGAGTATACCCTTGCTTAATTAGAATCTTGATTGAATTTGATAAATATAATTTGATTTTCAAGGTTGTTCCTATCATGTCTTAATACATTAAAAGAAACACATTTAAATTTGTTCTGTATTTCCATGGTATGTGTTCTCATTGAAAGAGTATTGAATTACTGGATTGTTTAAGGATTTGTCACTGAGATGTGACACTGTGTGTTTATGAGGTAACATAGTTCTTTCAGTTTGAGTGCTAATGACTGAAAAACTGGAGACCAACTCTTAGTTAATACACTTTTATGCCCCCCCCCCCAAAATGAAATTTTAGAAGTTAAAGCAAAATTATGTAAATCAAACCAATGCTATAGTATTTGAAATTAAATGATTTACAGCAATCATTAAATAAAATACTTTCTAAATCACTTGTATGTATATAATTTTTGGTATCAATTTTGCAATTTATGATAAAGAAAAGTAGTTAAATTTTTACTTTTCCTAAAGGTTTTGAGATCTCCATATATTTTATAGCCTAACATGACTTATATAAACGTTATTTACTATTTCTCATAATTTTGAAACTTGGGGCAGCAAAGCTGGGTATAAAACTTTGTACTTAAACATCTTAGGGCTCTTCAATTTGTTTGGGCCTTTGGATTTATAGTTGGTTTTATGTGACCAAGCGCCAGTTACTCATGTCAGTGCACTGGATGGAGGGATTCATTTCATTGTCCATCCCTGCCTAACATGGCCAACACAAAGGCACTGTGATCAAGACTGCAGTAGGTATTCAGTCATGATATTTACTCTGTTAGAGGCATCCTGTATAGAAGTGTGTCTCAGTTATGCATTTCCTCTTTTAATCCCCCTTTAATCAAATATATGCAGCCTTTTAACCTAATCACTGTTCTTACAGAGTAAACTTGATCATTATTTTAAAAAGCGAATCTTTTTTTTCCCCTTCCTACTCTTATTTTTATGTATTTTGTAATACAAACTAATCTTTAAGACACATAGAGACCAATTTGGGAACCTTTAGAAAAAATAATTTTCTCTAAGATAACACAAGTTATCATTTACATAATTGAGAACTGTACAATATGAGATACCTGATTGTTCACACAGTCATAGATTGGAAGGGAGATAATAAACTAGAAATGGTTGACTGGCATTATTGGTCATTAGGAAAAGGTAGAGGAGGAATATGGGGAAAGAAGATTTCCTTCAATGAAAGAACTTTTCAAAGATTATCTATGGAGGATTAAAATGCAGTAACATTGGAGAAACCACATGTCAAGGAAGAATCTATCCTGGCAAAGAATCCTTATATGTATGTTTTGTAATAATGAAAAAAATCATACTTACCCATAACCTATAAAAAAAACAAGAAACATGATGTAGGATGAGTTTACTTATATACTGAATCATTTAATTCCTATATAAGTCTTTCAAGGCAGGAATTAAAGTCCTCACTTTAAATGTAAATACTTCAAAACCATGATGAGGAGGTTCCGGAAGATGGCGGCGTAGGAGGACGCGGGGCTCACAGCGCGTCCTGCCGATCACTTAGATTCCACCTACACCTGCCTAAAGAACACAGAAAACCGCCAGAGGATTAGCAGAAGGGAGTCTCCGGAGTCAAGCGCAGACCAGAGGCCCACGGAAGAGGGTAGGAAGGGCGGCGAGGCGGTGCGCGCTCCACGGACTGGCGGGAGGGAGCCGGGGCGGAGGGGCGGCTCGCCGGCCAAGCAGAGCCCCCGAGTCTGGCTGGCAAAAGCGGAGGGGCCGGACGGACTGTGTTCCGACAGCAAGCGCGACTTAGCGTCTGGGAGGTCAGAAGTTAACAGCTCTGCTCGGAAAGCGGGAAGGCTGGAGGACAAAGGGAGGGAGAGCTGCTGAGCCCCCGGACGGCAGAGCTCAGCTTGGCGGGGAACAAAGGCGCCAGCGCCATCTCCCCCGCCCATCCCCCAGCCAAAATCCCAAAGGGAACCAGTTCCTGCCAGGGAACTTGCTCGCTCCGCGCAAACACCCAACTCTGTGCTTCTGCGGAGCCAAACCTCCGGCAGCGGATCTGACTCCCTCCCGCTGCCACAGGGCTCCTCCTGAAGTGGATCACCTAAGGAGAAGCGAGCTAAGCCTGCCCCTCCAGCCCCCGTGCACCTTGCCTACCCACCCCAGCTAATACGCCAGATCCCCAGCAACACAAGCCTGGCAGTGTGCGAGTAGCCCAGACGGGACACGCCACCCCACAGTGAATCCCGCCCCTAGGAGAGGGGAAGAGAAGGCACACACCAGTCTGACTGTGGCCCCAGCAGTGGGCTGGGGGCAGACATCGGGTCGGACTGCGGCCCCGCCCACTAACTCCAGTTATACACCACAGCACAGGGGAAGTGCCCTGCAGGTCCTCACCACGCCAGGGACTCTCCAAAATGACCAAACGGAAGAATTCCCCTCAGAAGAATCTCCAGGAAATAACAACAGCTAATGAACTGATCAAAAAGGATTTAAATAATATAACAGAAAGTGAATTTAGAATAATAGTCATAAAATTAATCGCTGGGCTTGAAAACAGTATACAGGACAGCAGAGAATCTCTTGCCACAAAGATCGAGGGACTAAGGAACAGTCACGAGGAGTTGAAAAACGCTTTAAACGAATTGCAAAACAAAATGGAATCCACGATGGCTCGGCTTGAAGAGGCAGAGGAGAGAATAGGTGAACTAGAAGATAAAGTTATGGAGAAAGAGGAAGCTGAAAGAAAGAGAGATAAAAAAATCCAGGAGTATGAGGGGAAAATTAGAGAACTAAGTGATACACTAAAAAAAAATAATATACGCATAATTGGTATCCCAGAGGAGGAAGAGAGAGGGAAGGGTGCTGAAGGGGTACTTGAACAAATTATAGCTGAGAACTTCCCTGAACTGGGGAAGGAAAAAGGCATTGAAATCCAAGAGGCACAGAGAACTCCCTTCAGACGTAACTTGAATCGATCTTCTGCACGACATATCATAGTGAAACTGGCAAAATACAAGGATAAAGAGAAAATTCTGAAAGCAGCAAGGGATAAACGTGCCCTCACATATAAAGGGAGACCTATAAGACTCGTGACTGATCTCTCCTTTGAAACTTGGCAGGCCAGAAAGGCTTGGCACGATATCTACAGTGTGCTAAACAGGAAAAATATGCAGCTGAGAATCCTTTATCCAGCAAGTCTGTCATTTAGAATAGAAGGAGAGATAAAGGTCTTCCCAAACAAACAAAAACTGAAGGAATTTGTCACCACTAAACCAGCCCTACAAGAGATCCTAAGGGGGATCCTGTGAGACAAAGTACCAGAGACATCACTACAAGCATAAAACATACAGACATCACAATGACTCTAAACCCGTATCTTTCTATAATAACACTGAATGTAAATGGATTAAATGCGCCAACTAAAAGACATAGGGTATCAGAATGGATAAAAAAACAAGACCCATCTATTTGCTGTCTACAAGAGACTCATTTTAGATCTGAGGACACCTTTAGATTGAGAGTGAGGGGATGGAGAACTATTTATCATGCTCCTGGAAGCCAAAAGAAAGCTGGAGTAGCCATACTTATATCAGACAAACTAGACTTTAAATTAAAGGCTGTAACAAGAGATGAAGAAGGGCATTATATAATAATCACAGGGTCTATCCACCAGGAAGAGCTAACTATTATAAATGTCTATGCGCCAAATACCCGAGCCCCCAGATATATAAAACAATTACTCATAAACATAAGCAACCTTATTGATAAGAATGTGGTAATTGCAGGGGACTTTAACACCCCACTTACAGAAATGGATAGATCATCTAGACACACAGTGAATAAAGAAACAAGGGCCCTGAATGATACATTGGATCAGATGGACTTGACAGATATATTTAGAACTCTGCATCCCAAAGCAACAGAATATACTTTCTTCTCGAGTGCACATGGAACATTCTCCAAGATAGATCATATACTGGGTCACAAAACAGCCCTTCATAAGTTTACAAGAATTGAAATTATACCATGCATACTTTCAGACCACAATGCTATGAAGCTTGAAATCAACCACAGGAAAAAGTCTGGAAAACCTCCAAAAGCATGGAGGTTAAAGAACACCCTACTAACGAATGAGTGGGTCAACCAGGCAATTAGAGAAGAAATTAAAACATATATGGAAACAAACGAAAATGAAAATACAACAATCCAAACGCTTTGGGATGCAGCGAAGGCAGTCCTGAGAGGAAAATACATTGCAATCCAGGCCTATCTCAAGAAACAAGAAAAATCCCAAATACAAAATCTAACAGCACACCTAAAGGAAATAGAAGCAGAACAGCAAAGGCAGCCTAAACCCAGCAGAAGAAGAGAAATAATAAAGATCAGGGCAGAAATAAACAATGTAGAATCTAAAAAAACTGTAGAGCAGATCAACGAAACCAAGAGTTGGTTTTTTGAAAAAATAAACAAAATTGACAAACCTCTAGCCAGGCTTCTCAAAAAGAAAAGGGAGATGACCCAAATAGATAAAATCATGAATGAAAATGGAATGATTACAACCAATCCCTCAGAGATACAAACAATTATCAGGGAATACTATGAAAAATTATATGCCAGCAAATTGGACAACCTGGAAGAAATGGACAAATTTCTAAACACCCACACTCTTCCAAAACTCAATCAGGAGGAAATAGAAAGCTTGAACAGACCCATAACCAGCGAAGAAATTGAATCGGTTATCAAAAATCTCCCAACAAATAAGAGTCCAGGACCAGATGGCTTCCCAGGGGAGTTCTACCAGACATTTAAAGCAGAGATAATACCTATCCTTCTCAAGCTATTCCAAGAAATAGAAAGGGAAGGAAAACTTCCAGACTCATTCTATGAAGCCAGTATTACTTTGATTCCTAAACCAGACAGAGACCCAGTAAAAAAAGAGAACTACAGGCCAATATCCCTGATGAATATGGATGCAAAAATTCTTAATAAGATACTAGCAAATCGAATTCAACAGCATATAAAAAGAATTATTCACCATGATCAAGTGGGATTCATTCCTGGGATGCAGGGCTGGTTCAACATTCGCAAATCGATCAACGTGATACATCACATTAACAAAAAAAAAGAGAAGAACCATATGATCCTGTCAATCGATGCAGAAAAGGCCTTTGACAAAATCCAGCACCCTTTCTTAATAAAAACCCTTGAGAAAGTCGGGATAGAAGGAACATACTTAAAGATCATAAAGGCCATTTATGAAAAGCCCACAGCTAACATCATCCTCAACGGGGAAAAACTGAGAGCTTTTTCCCTGAGATCAGGAACACGACAGGGATGCCCACTGTCACCGCTGCTGTTCAATATAGTGCTGGAAGTTCTAGCATCAGCAATCAGACAACAAAAGGAAATCAAAGGCATCAAAATTGGCAAAGATGAAGTCAAGCTTTCGCTTTTTGCAGATGACATGATATTATACATGGAAAATCCGATAGACTCCACCAAAAGTCTGCTAGAACTAATACATGAATTCAGCAAAGTTGCAGGATACAAAATCAATGTGCAGAAATCAGTTGCATTCTTATACACTAACAATGAAGCAACAGAAAGACAAATGAAGAAACTGATCCCATTCACAATTGCACCAAGAAGCATAAAATACCTAGGAATAAATCTAACCAAAGATGTAAAAGATCTGTATGCTGAAAACTATAGAAAGCTTATGCAGGTAATTGAAGAAGATATAAAGAAATGGAAAGACATTCCCTGCTCATGGATTGGAAGAATAAATATTGTCAAAATGTCAATACTACCCAAAGCTATCTACACATTCAATGCAATCCCAATCAAAATTGCACCAGCATTCTTCTCGAAACTAGAACAAGCAATCCTAAAATTCATATGGAACCACAAAAGGCCCCGAATAGCCAAAGTAATTTTGAAGAAGAAGACCAAAGCAGGAGGCATCACAATCCCAGACTTTAGCCTCTACTACAAAGCTGTCATCATCAAGACAGCATGGTATTGGCATAAAAACAGACACATAGACCAATGGAATAGAATAGAAACCCCAGAACTAGACCCACAAACGTATGGCCAACTCATCTTTGACAAAGCAGGAAAGAACATCCAATGGAAAAAAGACAGTCTCTTTAACAAATGGTGCTGGGAGAACTGGACAGCAACATGCAGAAGGTTGAAACTAGACCACTTTCTCACACCATTCACAAAAATAAACTCAAAATGGATAAAGGACCTGAATGTGAGACAGGAAACCATCAAAACCTTAGAGGAGAAAGCAGGAAAAGACCTCTCTGACCTCAGCCGTAGCAATCTCTTACTCGGCACATCCCCAAAGGCAAGGGAATTAAAAGCAAAAGTGAATTACTGGGACCTTATGAAGATAAAAAGCTTCTGCACAGCAAAGGAAACAACCAACAAAACTAAAAGGCAACCAACGGAATGGGAAAAGATATTTGCAAATGACACATCGGACAAAGGGCTAGTATCCAAAATCTATAAAGAGCTCATCAAACTCCACACCCGAAAAACAAATAACCCAGTGAAGAAATGGGCAGAAAACATGAATAGACACTTCTCTAAAGAAGACATCCGGATGGCCAACAGGCACATGAAAAGATGTTCAACGTCGCTCCTTATCAGGGAAATACAAATCAAAACCACACTCAGATACCACCTCACGCCAGTCAGAGTGGCCAAAATGAAGAAATCAGGAGACTATAGATGCTGGAGAGGATGTGGAGAAACAGGAACCCTCTTGCACTGTTGGTGGGAATGCAAATTGGTGCAGCCGCTCTGGAAAGCAGTGTGGAGGTTCCTCAGAAAATTAAAAATAGACCTACCCTATGACCCAGCAATAGCACTGCTAGGAATTTATCCAAGGGATACAGGAGTACTGATGCATAGGGGCACCTGTACCCCAATGTTTATAGCGGCACTCTCAACAATAGCCAAATTATGGAAAGAGCCTAAATGTCCATCAACTGATGAATGGATAAAGAAATTGTGGTTTATATACACAATGGAATACTACGTGGCAATGAGAAAGAATGAAATATGGCCTTTTGTAGCAACATGGATGGAACTGGAGAGTGTGATGCTAAGTGAAATAAGCCATACAGAGAAAGACAGATACCATATGGTTTCACTCTTATGTGGATCCTGAGAAACATAACAGAAACCCATGGGGGAGGGGAAGGAAAAAAAAAAAAAAAAAAAAAGAGGTTAGAGTGGGAGAGAGCCAAAGCATAAGAGACTGTTAAAAACTGAGAACAAACTGAGGGTTGATGGGGGGTGGGAGGGAGGGCAGGGTGGGTGATGGGTATTGAGGAGGGCACCTTTTGGGATGAGCACTGGGTGTTGTATGGAAACCAATTTGACAGTAAATTTCATATATTAAAAAAAAAAAATAAAATAAAAATAAAAAAAAAAAAAAAAACAAAACCATGATGAGATACCACCTCACACATGTCAGAATGGCTAACATTAACAACAAAGGAAATGACAGATGTTGTACTGTTGGTGGGAATGCAAACTTGTGAAGATACTCTGGAGAACTGTATGGAGTCCTCAAATACTTAAGAATAGAACTGCCCTATGACTCAGCAATTGCACTACTAGGTATTTACCCAAAAGATACAAAAATACAGATTTGAAGGGTACATGCACTCTGATGTTTTTGGCAGCATTATCAACAATAACCAAACTATGGAGAGAGTCCAAATGTCCACCGACTAATGAATGGATAAAGAAGATGTGGTATACACACACACACACACACACACACACACACACACACACACACAGTGGAATATTACTGAGCCATCAAAAAGAATGAAATTTTGCCATTTGCTGATATGTGGATGGAGCTAGAGTATATTATGCTAAACAAAACAGAGTCAGAGAAATATAAATACCATATGATTTCACTCATATGTGGAATTCAAGAAACAAAGCAGATGAACATACAGGAAGAAAGAAAAAAGGAAGCAAACCATAAGAGACTCAACAATAGAAAACAAACTTAGGGTTGCTAAAGGGGATATGGGCAGGGGTATGGGCTAAATGGGTGATGGGTATTAAGGAGAGCATTTGTTGTGATGCCCACTAGGTGTTGTAAGTGATGAATCACTAAAGTCTATTCCTGAAACCAATATTACACTGTATGTTAACTAACTAGAATTTAAATGAAAAATTGAAAAAAGAAGAAAAGATAGATGTAAATAATATGCCAATACAATCTTATACAGAATAAAACCACAATTGTTAAAAATGAATTAATTATTATTTCACCATGTGCTTAACACTTTCTAGATCCTGTTGTTTTTCAGGAGCATTGGTTTAAGTGTAGAAATGCAATATATTGGTGGGATCAGTAATTGTGATCACATTCAATATTTATAAGTCCATTTTCTTTTTAAAATTGGAAAAGGCTGCAATTAAAGAAGAAGAAACCGAGATTATTTGCATCATTTATTTTATTATTTAAAATTTTCAGATTAAAAGTTAATATTAACACATGTAATGATAACATAATATTTTCTAAAAAGTCTCACACAATTACATTTTTTTTTTACAGTATATAATAATTTTATTTTTTTTTTTTATTATTTTTTAATATATGAAATTTACTGTCAAATTGGTTTCCATACAACACCCAGTGCTCATCCCAAAAGGTGCCCTCCTCAATACCCATCACCCACCCTGCCCTCCCTCCCACCCCCCATCAACCCTCAGTTTGTTCTCAGCTTTTAACAGTCTCTAATGCTTTGGCTCTCTCCCACTCTAACCTTTTTTTTTTTTTTTTTTTTTTTCCTTCCCCTCCCCCATGGGTTTCTGTTATGTTTCTCAGGATCCACATAAGAGTGAAACCATATGGTATCTGTCTTTCTCTGTATGGCTTATTTCACTTAGCATCACACTCTCCAGTTCCATCCATGTTGCTACAAAAGGCCATATTTCATTTTTTCTCATTGCCACGTAGTATTCCATTGACACACAATTACATTTAATAAAAGCAAAGGTAGTAAAAAGAAATGAATAATGTTATCTACTTTTGTGAAAAACATTAGGCTTTTTTGTTTGGGAATAAGATCTCTTTAAGAGTTTCATGAAAGTAATAGGTCGTCTTCTCAGAAGAAGATCCCCATATGCATACACACTAACCTTCCAATCTTCAATCAATGAAAAGCACTTTTATGTATGCAGTAGTATGAAATATAGAATCCACAGATTTATGATGACCCAAAATCCTATTATTATTTATTCTCTGAAATATTCATGCTTACCCGCAAGGTCTCCAAACTCCCTTACCTTCCACTATTTGTTTTCCTTAGCACTTTGCACCATCTAACATGCTGTATACTTTACTCACATATATTAAGTGTTCATTTCTGTTCCATTTCCTATAATACAGATTCCACCAGGGCAATGATTTCTATCTGCTATATTCAACAATGCACCTAGAACATTTCTGACACGAAGTGGTCCCTTATTATTTCCTGACCAATAAATAGATATGTGACTGGATATCTTGTGTTAAGAATAGGAATCTGAAATTTGAATTTAAGAGCCCCACACTGAATTGTTGACCTGCATATCCCTAATTTCATCCCTTCAAAAGTAACACATCATGCGTGCTTTCATAATATTTTAGGATGAAATAGTGAACATATAATCTTACAATAATCATATATTACTTATATGACTCGACAGATTGTTCCCTGATTTAGTAATAGAGTGTGGAGACCAAAGCCATCACTTCCAAGAAGATTATCAAATGTCAGTGTTAAGTGTCAGTTTAGATTGAAAGTTTCTTTAAGGGTAAATTGATTTCTTATAACCTCATAATGAAAAGAAAAAAAATTATCGAAAGTCGTTGTAACTCAGATATTATAAATGTTCAATTACACACACACACACACACACACACACACACACACACACACACAATTAAATCTTCTTCCCCAATGTATTTACCCTGGATAATACCCATGTTTTTTTTGTTTCATTTGTTGATTGGTTTTCATTATTTTATTTTATTTTCCAGCTTTGTACCCTTTCTCTCATATTTTTGGGTCATTCTTCAATTAGAATATCCAGGTTTCATTACCAATGGTTAGACGAAACCAAGGACTAAAAAAGTCACCTAATAACCAAATGTATCATGAAATGCACAAGTAGAAAAAAAAAGTCTATAGCATCACTAGCCAATATATCTTTATCACAGCTACTATTGAGAAGACAGACTGATAAAATGTGGGAGGATAATTCAGATTTTGTGAGGAAGGAAAAAATGTTCTTACACTTAGGGACTATTCATTAAATTTTAGTACAACAGAAAATTTTTATATAGCTGAGTTATCAGTCAGTGAATGAAAACAGAAGGATGAACAGTTCTGCTGTAATTGTTGTAGAATACTAGCCAAGTCTTGTGAGAGTCATCCTAAGGATAAACAGGGAAGAAAGAACAGTTAAAGGAAGTTCATCAAATAGTTGATATTCGTTGTAGGGGAAGGCCTCTTGGTTGTCAGGAGGAAGCAGACAGATGTCAAAACTGTGTTCATAGCTCCTTCTTCTACAGTGACACAGATCCTGTTAGACACTTCTCACACTGAAATAAATGACTCTGTTCACATGCCAGTGTGCTAGACTAGAACACTTACTGTCCACAATATGCCTAAATCTTAAAACCGGGGCCGACTGGCAAACAATGAGTGAGTGAATGAGTGAGTGAATGAGATCTGTAATATTTATGAGTGGTATCCACAGAGAAAGATCTTATTATGTTTGTCTAAATAAGGAACATATTGGGGTGTAAGTATTTTACCTAAACTTGTCGGTTACACCCCTTCCTGCATTATTCAGTTTCAACTTAAATTTCATCATTATGTTCTCAAATAATTTGTGTTGCAAAGACTTAGCTGGAAAGTCTTCCTGAACGTTGGGGAAAAAAGCCTGAGTATTGAAAAGAAAATTAAAAAAAAAAAGTTACTGTGTTCTGTGTTTTCTCATACCACTGTGATACCATTTTTTGTTTGATTAGTCTGTGTATCCTACACTCCTATGAACACAACGATTGTGATATTAACAATGTTAAATAATTATGTGCATTAACAGGATATATATCTCCATTTGTTCAGGTCGTCTTTAATATCTTTCGACAGAGTTTCACAATTAGCCACATAAAGTCTGTAAATATTCTGCACTCAATGAACAACTAGATATTTTATAGCATTTTTTATTGTGAATGGTAGCATATATTCTATTCAATTTTCTAATTTGTTATTGCTATGTAGAGAAAAGTTTAAGGAAGTTCTAGAAATATAGATTATAACAATGAGAATTTGAGTTAAGGCATAAATAAAAACAAAAAAATAATAGACAATAAATTTGATGAAATTATTCAGGATGAATAATATTTAGGAAAAATAAAGATAAGAATGTAAGAAGAAAAGTAGAGAAAACAGGAGGAGAGAGAGAGAAGAACCAGTGTATGGTGTAAAGTTCTAGAAGGGAAAACTATAGATACTAGAAGAAGGATTGTATCAAAACCTGGCCAGGAAAGCCCAGGGCTGTTCTGGCAGGACTTGGAGAAGCCCAGGAGGGCACAAGGCATCATGGTTAAGGGCATGGACTTCAGGTTTTAATCAGTATCAGTTAAAGTCCCAACTCAGACATTTACTAAAAGAGTGAGTGGCCTTGGATAACATATGCGCTTTTTCTAAAACTCAGTCTCCCCATCTTCCTAAGGGGCATCACGTGAGTTCCTAATTTATGAAATTGTCATGGGACTCAGTGAGATAATACAAGGGCACTGTTCAGTATTGTGCCCGGTGTTTAAGCACTCAGGGAATGTCACCTCTTTAGGATTCTAGAAGTGTAGTGCTACTTATATTAATATAATATACTAATGCATAATAAATTAATGTAATAATCAATAAATAATTACATATATTAATTTACTATTAATAATGTAATGATTAACATATTATACATATTGATATATTAGTACTAATTGTATGGGGGTATAGATGCTAAATAATAATCTTAAAACCTATAATGTGTTTAAATACAATGTTCTTTGGAGGTGAGAATACTTATCATGCATATCTAGCACTGTTATCATCCTGGTAGTAAGATAATCTTACTCTCATTTATCAGCCCCAATGATTCCCATTGAGAGGGTTTAGGAACTAAGAATTTTGAGGAGCTAATTGTCAGACAAGGGGACACTTTGTTAAAAAAAATACTGAAGCTTAGATCATCTGTCAAAATGACATGGCTGAGTGGTGATGAAGCCAAGATTCAAACCCATGTCCACGTTCTGTAAAAATTTCTCATAAGCTACTATGAGGGGAATTGAGCCACTGAAATGCAGAATAAATGATGGGAGGAGGGTTAAAAAGTAAATTTACCAATATTGTAAAAAAGAAAGAAGGAAGGGAGAAAAAAATGTGCTCTGAATAAATTTTAAATAGAATAAGAATTCATACATAGTTTGTAACAATAAACTTTAAGACTTTATTAAAAGCAGTTTTAAAACTTCTGGGAAGGAGTTAATCAAAACACATGTATTAGTGGTGTCTAAAGAGTTCTTCATAACTTTCCATACTTTTCTCCCATGAGAATTTTATTACTTTTTAATAATTTCATTAAAAATGACTTTTTTAAACCAAATGTACTAGTCAAGGTTCCAAAGGACAAGAAAAGACATTTGGACTTGGGATTTTGAAGGGAAGCAATAGTTCCTAATTATAATGAATTCAGAATACATAAAAAAATAGTAACAAGCAGACTTCACCCTTCTTCCTTCCTCTCCTCCTCTCACCTCACCCATTTTCCCTTTTATTTTTTTCTATAAATATGATAGTGCAGTTTGTGTGATGTAGAAGGGATCCAGTCCAACAGGATGAAGGAGGGCTTTCATCCAGTGCTAAGGTGGCTTTGCATCCAACAGGAGAGGAGAGAGCCATTTCTTATTTGGTAATCTTTCCACATTCTTGCATGTCCATGCCATGGTGAAAGCAAGGACCTTAGCTGTGAGTTTCTTGATACTGAGTGAGTAGTGGGGACAGTGGGAGTACGAGCCCCAACATTTAGCTGTTTGCCCAAGTCCAGTGGCTGAAGTGCTGCATATGTGGCTGAATGCCATTTTCTCTTTCTCCTTGTCTCTATTGCTTATCATACCATGGACCTTTTAGGTAGTCAGCACTCGAACAGGGACTCCTTCAAAACACTCAAGGAGGGGGATGTTAAGTCCCATCTTTGAAAGGAGGACTCTCAAAGAGTTTTTCGACATATTTTTAAACAACCACTCTCTTTATATTATTTGCATATAAATGCAGAGAAAAATTAAAGTATTATGTATAGAGAGCTAATTTAAAGAATAATCCCACACTCCAGTTTTTGAATACAGGAGAGCAACATTATTAATTTCTACTGGTTATAAATTAATAATTAATTTGATAGGTTGCAATTAATGGTTAAAACAACTTCTCAAATTTAGAATATCTTAACCAAACTCTTCCAGTTTATAATTTGTACTAAATGATTAAATATTGCTATGCTACATTGAATATTTAACTCAAAACTGTTCCTGTACTCAGAACCCTGTAGAATACCAGGCTGCTGTAGCTTATGATAGTTACCTACATAAATTAAATACATCCTAGAGTGGGTACAGGTATAATTACTGTTGTGCCAAGTCATATTACATTTTTAATAGTGTCTATTCTGGTAAGCAAATATAGAAAATTTGGGGTGGATTTAAGGCAAAAATGAATTATATTGTAGAAGAACAAAATACATGTCTGTAAAATCTGATTCCTAAGAAAGCTAATTGAAATTTTCTTAGTGTAACTAAAATCCTGAAGTGTTGAGTGTATAATAATTTTTAGGAAAAAAAATCTTTAATCTTGATACATGGGTTTTGTATATAAACTTAACATGAAGAGTAGGCATGATGAAAAAAATAAGATGCTAACAAAAATATTAGTTATGGTATCGAGAAAAAATTGTGTTCTTTTGTCAAAACTGCTAATTTAGAATTTGGCATACTATATTCTATTCTATATGCTATTTTCCTTCCAAAATTTTCAAATATCTCTGTATCTTTTCTTCTATTTCTTGTGCACTTGCCTCTTCCTGTCCATTTGAACTACTGAACTGAAACCACTTTCTCCACTATCATCCATGACACATCTTTTTATTTTTTATTTTTCACAAATCACTGATCTTTTTACTTTTCCTATTTCTTCACTTTTCAGCACTATTGACTTCCTCTGGCTTTATACAATTCTTTCCCACCTTAGTTTTTGTAACTCTACAGTATTGTTACTTTTGAATAGTGTTCTAAGGATGCATATTTCTGTAATCATCAGGTTGAATGACCAATATTCAAGGGGTATCATCCTAAAGCAACTTTAGTAGGTTTCCTACTTCCCTTTTTGATTAATCTGTGGGATTACTTCTTTATTCCTAAATGGAATGTAAGCCAGCTTCCATGGTTTAATTGCTTTCGGGTATAAATCAGTACAATTAATATGCCATTATCAATTATAGTGATAAGCAATTATAGTGATAAGCATTTTCACTTATTTTTTTAACTTTAGTTTTGAGACAGTATAGGTGGGGGATGGGGGAGAGAGAGAGAGAGAGAGAGAGAGAGAGAGAGAGAGAGAGAGAATCCCAGGTTCCACACTGCCAGTGCAGAGCTTGACACAGGGCTTGAACCCACGAACACCTAGATCATGACCTGAGCCGAAGTTGGGCACTCAAGCAACTGAGCCACCCAGGAGCCCCTCATAAGCATTGTAACTTTAAGGTTATGCCTTTTTCCCTCTTTCCTTTGAAAGGGCTCATATCCTGCAATGAAGGAGTTTACATGTGTTTGTCCTTGCGTTGTGCTTTTGATCCTCCTGCTTGCCCTCACTCCCCCTCCATGTTAGAGCTAGGCAGATGTTGAAGGACCTATTCACTCTCTCTCATTATCTCCCTTAGTTTTTCAGACACTAGGAGCTTCTCACTGACAGCTTCTTTAACACGAGTCAATGCATTTCCATTCCTGCTAATTACTTTGTCCTTAATCCTAAAGCCTTCTTTCTCTGACCCATCCACTTTATTCATAGCAGAATAGTCTTGCCAAAACAATGGATCCCAATTTTATTAATGAAAAAGTTTGTTTACTTACTTGTGGGATTTGTGAATAATACCATATGTAAAATTTATATTTTTGAAAGATATTTTAAATTAAGGGCAAAATGTGTTTTATATTTCTTTGTGTCCAGATATTTAGAATGAATTTAAGCTAATCATAGTTCAAGGTACTATCCAACTTATATACATAATACTAATAGGCTATTTAGATACCAGTTTAAAGAATATGGACTGTAAAGTCTTTAATGTTTAACCACATCCTAGATAACATTTTTTGGCTTTTTGTTTGTCACTGTATCATCTGAAAGAAAACTTGCAATCAATCATTTCTTCTACATTTTGTGTTAGAAAAATGAGGCTAACATCACAAATGATATATGAGGTGATGTTTTAAAAATATTTTTTGTGTATTTAACAATAACAGTTGACCTCCTTAAATAAAAAAAAATGAGGTTCTCTATAAAGTGGACAATGGGAAAAAATATAGTATGATATCATCCCCCTGAGAACCATTAAGGAGATACAAAAGGTACCTCTGAATAGTTTATTGAATATATAATGGTGTTTACATATAATACATGTGTAATATGTAGAACACGCAGACAAGAAGTAATCTATTAGCATGCCATTTATTTTTTCTCTAAAAATATTCACTAAAGAAACCTCTAATATTGTCTACTTTTTAAGTTGTCATTGTGACTGAAATATTAGGATAAACACTAGATAAATTGATATCTATTTAACTTAAGTATTATGATGAACAGAGTACATATACGTATTCCTTGGCCTGTGAATAAATACATATACCATAGTTATTCTGTTTTTTCCTAGTTAAACATGAGATTTTTCAAAGGATGTGTGTGCTCCTGGGTTAATGAGCATTCCAAAGAAAATAATGTTTCGAAATAGATGATAATAGAAATAATGTTTTGCATTAACTACATACTATAGTCCATCTTGAGAACAGACAAAACACTTTAACACTGGTATCAAGGAAAATATATCTAAGCCACTTATCTTTGAATGCTTGTGTTTTATTTATTTTTTGTTCTATTTGATTATAGTCTTCCTTTGTGCTGAAACAACCCATACTAAACTGACAGTTTTAATGCAACAAGGATACTATCGAATTGTAAAACCCACTTCATTAACCACTGCCCATCGTTTACGGTAGCATTACAGTGCTATCCTACACTACCATGTCAATAGTTAGCCAAGACTCCAACCACCTTTACTCAGGCTGCACGTGTCTTAAATCGCTGGGAAGTAGATATATTCTTTGGGTAATGAAAAGGGTACTGAAGTCCTGAAGGATATCACTCCTCCTGCATGGTGAGTTGGTGGGGTGCTGGGTTATGTTGAGTAAGGAAGTTCTCCAGGTAACAATTGCATTCCTTCAACAAAGGCTAATGATCAGAGGGACAATGACTCTATTTCCCCAATGACCTTAACCTTGGCTCTCCCCTAGTTTTACTTTCAAGACAAAGCGCCCTTTCACTTCTTAGGAAAATTATCTCCACTCTTGGGGATGCTCTCTGGGAATGTCCCCATGCTCAATCTCTTGGCATTTGTCCTCCACCTTCTTGTAATCTGGAGTGACTCCATCTCACATACACACAATATTCTTTTTTTTAAACATAATTGATTGTCAAATTGGTTTCCATACAACACCCGGTGCTCATCCCAACAAGTGCCCTTCTCATTGCCCCTCACACACTTTACCCTCTCCCCCATCCCCCATCAACCCTCAGTTTTTTCTCAGTATCTAAGAGTCTCTTAGGGTTTGCCTCCCTCCCTTTCTGTAACTTCCCTCTCACATACTCAACATTTCCCTCCCTTTTGCCACAAACCCCCTTTTATCATATTCTCTCACAGGAAGTCTTTAATTGACTATTAATATCCAAGCCACAACAACAAAACCATGTTTCCCTTTCTTTAAGGAGAAAGATTGTTCAATATTCAAACCTTTGCAGACATGCATACAGATATAATATTAGTCACACATTCATGTACATATACATGTTTGTATTCTCTGCCCCCTCTGCAGCAGAGAAAATGAAGCTAATATTTTTTCTATAGCTATGTTTATGAAGGTGGGTAATTACACCAGTGCTACTATGCATCCTCCAACTGTTCATTATAGAAGTAAAAATGAAAAGAGAAAACCTTATTTGCACTAGCCACATAGATTTATTGTCTAAATACTTTAATTATCAGTATCATCATCATAGCTGATATTTGATGAATAATTACTATGAGCCAGAACTTTTCTGCACACTTTGCATGCATCTTATCAGTTAATCCTTGTAATCAAGTATAAACTCGGTATCTCCATTTGGAGTAATTGAGTCTTAAAAGAATTTTAATATTATATGCAAAAAATATATGTTCAGTTCTGAGGCAAAAATTTATCCATTTTATATATATATATATATATATATATATATATATATATATATATATTTTTTTTTTAAGGTTTATTTAGTTTGAAAGAGAGAGAGAGAGAGAGAGAGAGAGAGAGAGAGAATCCCCAGCAGGCCCTGCGCTGTCAGGGCAGAGCACAACATAGGGCTCACCCTCCAAATTTACTCAATTTTAATTTTTATATATTACTATTTAAAGCTGACCATTTTATGATACTTATTGGTCATTTGAAGCAATCCATGCCATTTCATCTTTCTTATTTCTAAGTCATTGGAAGAATATTTATTCCTAAAGATTTGAAATATTGAAAATTATGTAATAGTGAGAAAAAATATAATAGTTTTGTCTGATATGTGATTAATTTTTAATATTTGAGAGTAAAAAAAGCACACCATAGTAGCATATAGCAGATAAGTTTAGTAAAATCAATTAAAAACATTTATACATTTCTTCCATAGAAAAATTTGAGGTTTTTATTACAGATATATTTACTTTTTTTCCATGTATCTCCTAATATATGTTTTCTTTTACAAATGTTTTTGTTAATTTAAATCTGGTGACATGTTCTCCTTTTATCTCTTTTAAATATAGGACAAATAATGCTGATTTGTAGCAATTAAGACAAGTTGTGTGTTTCTGATTTGTCAGTAAGCCCATGGAAAATAGGATATTTCTTAGGTAGTTAATCAGAGCTCTAAGACAACATTCGACACATAGTGTTCCAGTGATATTTCAAAATGCTTAACAGCATTAGATAGCTTTTGAAGTAATTATGACTAGTATTCACAAATACAGTACTAAGATTTATGTGTCACTGGATTTTTCTTTTTTGAATCTAAAATGCCATAAGCTGTGAGACAAATCATTATTTTTATGGAGCTCTACAAAGGGAGAAAAAGAAAAGCTAAATTATCCCATTGGGTATGCATCTTGATTTTAGAGTTGTTAAAATTTGAAAAACAACATATGGTAAACACATGTAGCAGTAATTGTTACTATTGGCAGATATATAAAGTGGTGTTTATGAGCAATGGAAATAGGCACAAACACACAGAGCTAGTGGGAGTAGAAGCTGGTACATCCTTCCTTGAAGTCATTTTGGTAATGCCAATCCAGGGTTGTAAAACCATTCATATCTTTTGGCTCTGTAATTCCTCTTAACCAAAAGGATTAGTGAATGATGTGCAAATATTTAGAAGCACCTTCTACATGTTAGGTTTTGTTCCAAGCATTGGGATATGCTAAATGAGGGAACAAAGATCCTTGCCCTTGTGAGTATAGAAAATGATCTAGTAGAGTATAGAAAATGATCATGATATGTAGTGCCTTGAATAAAATTCTTTATAGAACAGTATCTGTTGTATGCTTCTAATTTGTAAATGTATTTTAGCATGTAAAAACTTTGCAAACCCCACAGTAAGTGATTGGCATAATGTATCTTGCCAATTGAATTTTAATTCCATTTGGGTTTTATTTTATAAATTTTAACCAGACTTGATTATTAGAAATGTAAATAACTTACATGGGCATGTTTCAGTTTTACTAACCAATCTATATGGATCATATTCTTATTCTGTTTTTGTAAATCTTCAGTTCTCAAAACAGTCTTTATGAGATCATGAGCCTTGAGAGGCCAAGAGTGCATAAATGGGATTCTGTTAGGTAAGCATAGACTCCATGGTTCTTAAAGTGGGATGTCCTGATCAGCAGCATCAACAGCCTTTGAGAACTGGTTAAAAATGCAAATTTAGGTACTCCACACCTCACCTAATAAATCAGAAGCTCTGGGGGCATGGCCCAGATATCTTTGGATGACTGAGCCATTCTGGTGTGTTCTGAAGTTTGAGAGGCACTGTAATAACTTATACTCAATTGGAAAGAAGCAAACCAATGTTTGTGGAGCAGCTACCAAGAATCGGTCACCATAGTGGCCAATTCAAGTAAATTACTCCATATAAATTCTAATAGCATGCAAGAATTTGTTGTTAGCAGACTCCTCTCCTAACTAGATCTCTGCCCTTGGGCAAGTTATTTAGCTGCTCTGATCCTCAGTTAATTTATCTATAAAATAGAATATAATAGAAGTGCCCTGCTACTTTGGGTCGTTAGGAGGATTAGTTAAATTGACTAGTGTATGAAAAATTCTAGAACACCTGTAATTCTTGTTTGCTATAATTATTATTATTATTATTGTCAATTATAATTGTTATTACTGCAGCCTCAGTAAGTCAAATAACTTGCCAGATGTCATACAATGAAACTTTAATCCTAGGTTTGATACAGCCTGAATCTGATTCTAGGTTTGTCTTCCTCTAAAAGAAGATCTATTTTTTCTTCTTTTTCCCACTATGTACAATTATTATATTTGTACCATATATTTTGTCTCCTATATACATATACATTTCCTCTTCCTTTGTTGTTTAACATTGATATGATACACTGGGCTTGCTAACTAAATATCATAAGAGGGGGTAATGCTTTATATTTCCTAATATCTGATATTGTATTTAGACATATAATAGATACTTAGTAAACACTCGTAATTGATCAGGAAGAAGAAATCTGTGGCTAAATCTTTCTTCAGATGCTAATAAAATGGAATAAGTATGCTATGCTAGTGAAATCGGAGATTAAGGAGCTATGTTAACCAAAATATTTTTCCCTCTATTTTTAATAGGCATATGTCAGAATAGCCAACAAATGTAAACAAAGTTATAAACTTACATGGTATCTGACTAATCCCTTTCACTTATCAATGTTCAAGCTATCTAGTAAAAGTGGTATAGAAATATGCAAATGTTCATTTTTTTATTAAAAAAAGAGAAAGAAACCAGGTATTAAGAAGTTGAAAGAAATGTATTTTGCCTCACAGAATTGTGAGAAATAATGTTGTATCTGAGACTAATTAAAGTATCTTTAATGTACTCTGTATAAGTTTCATATTGAGCAATCAACAACTAGAAGAAATAAAAATATCTTCAACATTAAAAATAACAAATGCTTTGGTATACAAAACTCAACTGATATAATTATAACTTCACTACATACACATAATCACATAATAATTCCCACTATGACAATTATATTAGATTTGTTATTGTATTAAATATTTATTGAATGTATATATATTTCTCAAATATTCTTCTTTGATGATGGGAGGTTTAGACAATCTGTCATCAAGGCTACATAAGGCAGTATAAAATATAACTAGTGGCTAAGTGGAGGGATGCTCCTATGATTGGAGGGGAAAACGAAAAGTAAGGTATGCAAGACTAATAAAAAAATAGACAACAGCCCGACCATATATGATAATAGAACTCTGACCAGTAAGGCTAGAAAGACAAATTACAACCTCTCCAGAAGTTGGCTCTGAATGGTCAGGGAAATCTAGTAAGTGCAGGACATTTTCAGGAGAATGACAGCCAATTTCCTTCATTTTCACTCCCCACTCCTTACCTCGTACTTCTATCTGCTAACAAACCAGAGAAAGCCAAATATGCTCCCCAAACCAATCATAAGATATTCTCCTTGCAGTTAGCCCACTCCAGCTTTTCCATGCTAATAGCCTCCATTCAGAGCATACCTGAGGCTTTCCTTTATTCACTACAAGCTCTTTGACCTCAGTCTTGGCAACTATTTTTTTTTTTTTTTGGATGTGACACCCAAAGCAAAGGCAACAAAGGCAAAAAATAAATAAATGGGGCTACATCAAACTAAAAAGCTTCTGCACAGCCAAGGAAGCCATCAGCAAAATGAAAAGGCAACCTACATAGTGGGAAAATGTTTGCAAACCATTTATTTGATAAGAGATTAATATCCCATATATATAAAGAACTCATATAACTTGATAAACATAACTAAACAAATCTAATCTAAAAATAGGCAGCGGTATCCTGGGTGGCTCAGTTGGTTAAGTGTCCAACTTTAGCTCAGGTCATGATCTTACAGTTCATGAGTTTGAGCCCCACATCGGGCTCTGTGCTGACAGTGCAGAGCCTGCGTGGGATTCTCTTCCTCCTTCTCTTTCTGACCCTCCCCTACTCAATCTCTCTCTCTCTCTCTCTCTTTCAAAATAAATAAATAAAATTTAAAAATAGGCAGAGGAGGGATGTCTGGGTGGCTCAGTCAGTTGAGCATCTGACTCTTGATTTCAGCTCAGGTCATGATCCTTGGGTTGTGGGATCAAGCCCAGCTTTGGGCTCTGCACTGAGCGTGGGGCCTGCTTAAGTCTCTCTGTCTCTCTCTGTCTCTCTCCCTCTCCGGCCCCCTCCACCTTCCCTTACCCTTCCCTCTTTCTCTCTCTCTCCCTCCTCTCTCTCCCTCCTCTCTCTCTCCCTCCCTCCCTCCCTCCAACTCCCTTTCCCTTTCCCTCTTCCTCTTCCTCTCCTTCTGCCCCTCTCCTCCACTCACACACACACACACACTCTCTCTCTCTCTCAAATAAAAGAAAATAGGAAGTGGAGCTGATTAGACATTTTTCCAAGGAAGATCTACAAATAGCCAACAGATACATGAAAAGATGCTCAACATTACTAATGAAAATCAAACTGCACTGATATATCACCTCACACTTGTTACAATGGTTATATTAAAAAAGACAAGAGACAACATGTGTTGGCAAAAATATGGAGGAAAAAGAATCCTTGTGTGCTGGTAGGAATGTAAGTTGATATAGCTACTATGAAAAATAAGATGAAAGTTTCTCAAAAAAATAAAAATAGAATGACCGTATGATCCAGAAATCCCACTTCTGGGTATATCTCCAATGAATATAGAACTGAATGAAGCTCCAAAGCTGATTCGAGCTTCTGCAACAGTTGAAGTGAGACAAAAATTAATGTTGCTATAGTAACCAATTAATTCACATAAAGGTTAAACCAGTCCTGTGAACTTTCACACATTCTTACAGATTTTCCAGTATAATCATCTCCAGTAACTAAAGAATCATTATATGATGCTGGAGTTACACTTAATTTACACTTACATTTCTTCTCAAATGTGTAGGTATCTATAGCATGGCAACGTTTTTCTCTTTTTACTTTATTTTATTTTAAATTCCAATTTAGTTAACATACACTCTATATTAGTTTCAGGTGTACAATATAGTGAATAAATTCCAACTTTTATGATGATATTATTTTTTGAACTCTACAAATTAGTGTGGCTGAATTTCAACTTCAGAAAATTATGATTGTGTCATTCATGAGAAGTTTGGAGGATCTTTTTATTGTGTATCCATTTATAGTTTGATTTTACTGTTGCCAATCATATCCACACAACAGGAAACATTTTTTTTTTTTTTAGTTTTATTTATTTAAGTAATCTCTACACCCATGTGGGGCTTGAACTCACATCCCTGAGATCAAGAGCCTCATGCTCCCCTGACTGTCAACCAGGTGCCTCAACAGGAAACATTTTTTTAAGTTTATTAATTTATTTTTAGAGAGAGAGAGAGAATGAGCAGGAGCAAGGGAGGGATAGAGAGAGAGGAAGAGAGAATCCCAAGTAGGCTCCACACTGTCAACACAAAGCCAGGTGTGAGGCTTGATCTCACGAACTGTGAGATCATGACCTGAGCTGAAATCAAGAGTTAGACGCTTAACTGACAGAGCCACCTAGATGTCCCCAACAGCAAACATTTTTTTAAATGTTTATTTAGTTTTGACAGAGAGAGAGAGAGACAGCATGAGCAGGGGAGGGGCATAGAGAGAGAGACACAGAATCCGAAGCAGGATCTAGTATCTGAGCTGTCAGCACAAAGCCCGATGCAGGGCTGGAACTCACAGACAGTGAGATCATGACCTGAGCCGAAGTCGGACGCTCAACAGACTGCGCTACCCAGGCGCCCCATGGAAACATTTTTAATAAAAGTTTGGTGTTTTGAATAATTTGGAGAGGAGTTTTTCAGACTAGTGATGTCTGAGCCAAAATATCAAACATAAGGATCTATACATTTTAGATTAAAAGTTTTAAATCCCCACCACCAAAACGGATTGTTTAATGTTGTTTCTTTGAAACCAGAAATATTTGTAATCAGTACTTTTATACTTTTTTCAAGGATAAAACTTTGTTTAGTGTTTTTTAACATTTTGGTTTCCTTATAAGCACAATTTCAAAACATACTCGTTTAGTTACAAAGTTATCAAAGGCACCACTGCCAACACAAATATCAGCATATAATGCTTATTGACAAATTTTTGTTTTTCTAATCATGAATTGTGTTATTAAGTAGTTTTCAAATAACTTCCCAGCATATAATGAAATCCTCACAGAAGCCCTGGATGGTAAATATTTGGTGATGGTGTTACTTAATTCAGGAATAGCCTCTTTCCTCAGTAGGTTGTATATTATGGAAGACAGATTGTTTTTCTTTTGTATTGTTATTTTTATTTCCCCCAAACTCTACAAACATGGTAATGTGTAGTAGGAAATTAATAAATTCAGCTGAATTTGAGTTCCCAAAGAATATGCCATGCAATTTTCTAGCACAGTAAAATGTATTCAAATTATTATATAGATCAAATTAAACTAATAGGATGATATAAGGCATACACACTTTTAATAACATTTTTATTGAGATATAATCACATACCATAAAATTCATTTTTTGTATAACTTTTTAAAGGGAACACTTTAAAAATAAATACAGGGAACACTTTATTTGGTTTCATATATTTGGCATTGTACAAACACTATCTTATTTTAGAATGTTTTTATTTTTGAAAGAGAAATTCTGTACCCATCTTCTCACTCCTTGGTCCCTAAAAACCTCAATCTAGTTTCTGTCTCTATAGAGTTTATTTCTTGCTTACTCAAGAGATAATCCTTCCAGGCTTGAGATGACACTCCCTGTTGTAAGGATACAGACTTCTCCCATTTAAGTATTCTGCTTGGGAGTTTAACAGAGCAAGGAGGTGAGGGTAGTCTGTCAGATACAAAATGATTGCGGGAACTCCAAGTCTTTATTCCACATTCTATCTAGAAATTAATGGGAGAAATGGACAAGGATACTTTCTACATTCAGTGACACTTTCTAGAAGTCACTCAGTCCACTTCCACATACATGCTTTTCCAGGACTTAGTCTTATGGCAACAAGTCTAAGGATCATAATCTGATTCCAGAAGGCCATGAACCTTGCTAAAATCAGTGGTTCTCTTATTAAAAACAATATTATATGAATAGGGGGATAACTATGATGTTCTGCCATGGTGTTAAACCCTCTTGAACTTAATAGGCTTATTAGGTTGAAATTTGAAACATCTAAAAAGAAATCCTTTCAAAAGTGCATAGACTATTATAGCAGAGTATCTAGTGGTTTTTGATAGTGGCAACAAAATATTGCATCATTAAATGTAATATCACTAACCTGGATATAAAATCTGTGAGACTAGACCATATTTGTATTGTTTATCTCTTTAACCTCACACTCTGATATAATAGTGCCTGACACATAGTTGCTCCATAAATATCTATTGGATAGATGAATTAATATATACATATACATATATATGTATACATATACATATACATATACATATACATATACATATACATATACGTGTATGTATATATTTGTAGTTACATGGCATATTTACATAGATCTAATCATGGAAGGAGTTGGTACTCCCCAAACCCATCACTGCCTGTCACTCCAATTTTCCTAGAGTTTAAGAAAAAAAAAGATCTTTGAAAAAAAAAATGATGCTTTGAAGGAAATGATTTAGGTACTGAAAAAGACATTGAGAAAGTATGGATAGTACTGGGGTAAGGTGAAATCTATTACCTAAATACAGTATAGTTTTCTTCCTAAGAGCCTAACTGCGATCATTTCTTTATTGGACCACTTAGGTATTCTTTAGTTATTTATTGAGAGTTTGTAATATGCCAAGTTTCACTGAAACAGCCAATTTTTTTCCCAAACATGTTGCCTATAATTATAATAAGAGTTGTGTTTCTGAGATGATAAGCTTGGCAGTCTTAAAAGAAGTGAGAGTTCAAAGTTGTTTTTTTACACATTATTTGCATTTTTCTAAATGAATAGAAGGCTATCTGGTTTTCCAAGTAAGCATTGCTGATAACCCCTACCAAAATTGTGCATATATTACATGAAATTTACATATTTTGTAAAATCTCATGCATTCTCGAATTTATTGGCAGAAAATTCTAGAAATCGGCATGTCTGCTAAATAATGCATCATTTCAGTTTAACATTTAATGAGCTAGAGACTGAGGGGCTGTAACTACCTACAATTAATCATAATATAATGGTGTTATAAGACTATTTGCTATTCTTATGGTTTTTTTTTTTAATTAGGGTGTAGTCGTAGCTCTACTTTAAGAAGTTGAAGTTTTAAGTTTCTCTCTAAATGAACTAAAAGGAGAGCCTCTAATTTCTTTCACAACTCTCTCCCCATTAGAAGAATCAGAATCTCTATGTTGCATCATATAAGAGAGTTTGTGTTTGAAACTCAGCTGTGCTTTTTTCTTACTTTGTGTGCTCGTGAGCACATTTATTAAGTTTTCTGGTAATTTTCTCATCTATGAGATTAGGGTGACTGTAATACTTGTTAGGACTTCTATATGAATTAAATGAGATGAATTTATAGCACTTAGCACAATTCTTGACACAGTATATATTCAATAAATACTATTATTACTACCTAGGACCAACAACCAAGGTGATGGTAGACACATATTAAATGTGTAATTACATGTGCGTGATGCCAAACTTGAAAAAATGTAAACATGTGCATTGAAATACCGCTTGTAAGAATACCGCAAAATGATCAATTATCATGTAGAGACTACTATGTAATGATTCATAGCACAGTCTCTGAAGCCAGGATCTCTTTGTTTAGGAGAAAAAAAAACAAACAAAGAAGAAGAAAAGGATAATAAAGGACAGCTCAGTTCATTTAGAAAGTAGAGATTCACTTGTAAGAATTAAATGAGTTAATTCATACAAAATACTAAGACCAGTGCTTGACATATGCTATATATTCAGTAAATAGATCTATTAATATTATCCTACCCTGATATATAAACTAATTGGGATTCTGAACTTAATTAAGGTTGGGTTGAATTTTGACTTCACAATATATTAGCAGTAAGACATTTTGGAGTTTATTTAGCAACTGTTAGCTTCCAATCTCTTATCTGAAAATATGGAAAATAATCTCTAATACAAGAGACTTTTATGAGTATCAATGTAGGATACATGCCAAAAAGTGTAGAAATCTTATCACTGTACTATTTACCAATTGCTTATTAACTAGGATTTTCTTAAACTTATCAAACCAATATTTAAATTTATTTACTATTATTTAAAATTGTTTATAATTATTTAAAATAATTTCACAACCTTTAGGTTTCCAGATCATTTTAAAATTCAGCTTCCTCTCACTCCTTCCAAACTATTGAATTCCTGTGAACAAGCCAGGAAAAGAGAACACTGTCTAATTATTTTTAGCATCAGAGAAAACCACCATCTGAAATGCTGATCCATGAATTTCTTCAAACTCTGAGTCACATATCTGATAAATGCATTCACTAATAACATTAATTAATTTATAGAAATATTAATTCAAATGCAACTTCGCAAGATTTCTGCAGTACTTTGACAGCTATGTAGGCATATGATAGGTTTAACATATTAGAATTTCAGAATTACCAAAAGTGCAATTTTGCTTTGGTCTGCTTACTTCACTTGGCATAAATTCTTTCTGAATGGTTATCCTTACATGGGCAAGTAGTAGAAATGAAAGGAGTATATCTGATCAAGTCTATTTACTAGAATCTTATCTCTAAAATAAAATTTCCTGAAATGCATCAATGATAAAACTCTAACATTGTGCCAATGTCACTGATAGTTTAATTACTGATCCATCATTACAGACTCTTCCCTAAAAAATAGTTATCTTATCCACATATTGTTAAAATTTATTTTCTCTCTCATTTATTTTCTTTAATTATGTCTCAATACTCGGTATTCTTGACTGAGTCAGGCCATGTAAATCATTGTAGAAATAGAATAAAGTTTGGGTAAACCATATTTCTGCTTTGGCTTTCTTATGTGTCTAAAATCACTTCTCTGGCTCGGCTTTGGCTTTGAAGAAAAACTAGCCAAATGTGTTCAACATAATTTCTGGAATTCCTGAATTTACACATGGGTAGTGTACATATAGTCTGAGTGCCTAACATATCTACTCAGTATAACAATGTCCATAATCCAAACAAGGATGTCCTTTGGATTTACTGTTATTATCTAAATATTCATTTTCAGATATAGATAAACATTCTACATATAACTGGAAGATATAAATTCCCTTATGTGCTTTTTATGTTGAAATTCTATTATTCAGTTAAAACTGTCAATTTAATATTGCAGATATGCAACATAGTGCCTGCAGGAGTAATCTAGCATCTGATAGTGCTACAGGAAATTATTGCTCCTGCATTATAGTGTGAAACCTTAAAGCTTGACTTTAAATATTTAATAATAAAATGGTAATAACAATTAAAAATTTTAATATATGTATCCAAAGCATTCATTTCACAATGGTAATACTTTGCTTCAGCCACATGTAGATTCTAACACGTAACCGTTATACATTTACCCCCAATTGAATTTGATGCGCCTCTTGATAAAAACGGGGAGCAGAGGGGAAGGTCTCAATATAATTCTTTGATTGACTTGAAGTATAAGCATTCAGAGCACAATAGGTTCTTGGGAAAGTCTTCCTCTTTAGCAAGTATCAGTAGAAAGCAAATCTTTTTTTTTTTTTTTATGTTTATTTATTTATTTTGAGAGAGAGGGTGAGACAGAATCCCAAGCAGATTTGACACTCAGCTCATAGCCTGAAGTGGGGCTCAGTCTCATGACCCTGATATCATGACTTGAGCCAAAATCAAGAATCAGCTGTTTGACTGAGACATCCAGGTGCCCCCAGAAGTAGACCTTTTGAAGTCCTCTTCTCACTCCTTGTTCTTGCAGGGAAAATAAAAGCAGAATGCAATAGAGAATGAATAGCATGTTCACATGGTTAATCCATGTGCACTGGAATTTGTAAAAGGAGTGGGTGGGACAGAAACCTGTGGAAGGCTGGGAAGCAGTGTCTACCCACTTGGGAACAAGGAGACCTGGGATAATGGCCAATAATTGGAATGAAATACAATGGACTGAGAATCAAAGACTCAGAATTCAGTTAAGTCCTTGCCACCAGTTAGTTCAGTGACTTTGGATTTTTTTTTTAATTTTTTTAATGTGTATTTATTTTTGAGAGAGAGTGAGAGAGAGAGTGAGCGATCAGGGGAGGGGCAGAGAGAGAGAGAGCTCCAGGCTCTCAGCTGTCAGCACAGAGCCCCATGCAAGGCTTGAACCTATGAACCATGGGATCATGACCTGAGCCGAAGCCAGATGCTTAACTGACTGAACCACCCAGGCGCCCAGTTCAGTGACTTTGACCAAGAAAGCCTGAGCAGTCATTATTAAAGATTTTACTGCACACATACATTTCAATTTGCAGAATAAGAATAATACATTTTAATGTGAATGTTCACAACTCAGTGATAGTGATATTTTGATTTCCGCTAATATTTCATCAGAAGGATATTGGAAACATTTCATTTCAGTCGTCAAGTGGTTCTTTTAGTATCAGAATCATTTCTGCATATTATAATTCCTCCTAAGAGTTAAATATCATTCCTTTGTGAGATAAACTATGTTATATTATGTTTCCTTCAGTTGCAGTAGAAAATGGTTGGCATAATTTAATGCATAGAACTTTGAGAAAAAAACCTATCTTTAAAAACAACACTACTCATTAAGACATTGACTACTAGATTCAATCTGTTATGGTTTCTCTCTTCTATTAACTTAAATTGTGATACATCACACAGTAGAGCACCTGCCTATATACCAGTCATTCAGTTTTCTAAAAGGTTCATAAATGCTACTAATTTCTTCACGTATAGCAAGATTGAATCTTCAGTGTATTCTTTTATCCATTTAGAGCAGAATCTGCCTAGAAGTAAACAAATCCAAGGGCTTAATAAATATGTGTTAATTAGTAAGTCAGCACTGCATCACAATATTAAAGCTCTTGCCAAGCACATTAACTTTTAAACATTGTTACATGTGATGGTAACTAAATGACTCAATTTAAAGATAATATTAATTGATATTATAAAGTGTTATTAAATCAAATATCAAATAATTTAAGGTATATAATAAACTATTGAATACCATACAGCTTTTAAATTAGGATTATATATATATTATAAATATAATATATTATAATAATATAATATATAATTACAAATATTAGAGAATATTTATAATCATGGAAAGTTATATATTATCCCTGATTTAAACAGAAAAAACAAAGATAAATGTAGGTTTGTAGTATGTTAACTACATTTGTAAATGTGTGTGTGTGTGCGGCCCACATGCATAGTGTGTGTATGTGTATATGGGTGTGTGTATATATATATATATATATGAAGCTGTATAAATGAATCCAACTAAGGTTCTGTAACATATGCCAAATAAATTTTGCTTGCAGATGTGCCCATCACCCATAGTCCCATAAGAAGCAAAGGAGACAATAAAAATCCTCTACTTGTTTGTCATCCTGCATTAAGGAGCTCAAATTAGAGTAATTAATCTTAAATCACAATAGTTTGATGTGACCTGAGTAATGATAATGCTATTTCAGATGAATATTGTAGTCAAAATTATTTGTTAAATTATATGTATACTAATTAATCATACAATGAAATTTTTCATAATATGAATCACTATTTAACATTTTGTGATGCTTGAATTAAAATGCAGTGCCAGTGCTGATGGAAATATTTTTGGTTATACTTTTCTAGGTCTCAGGGTGGTGAACCTCTTCTCTGAATTCCTAACCTGTGAGCTTATGGTAAGATTATAATTAATAAATTCATTTTTGAGTTTTTTCCCTTTATTATCCCTATTTGATGGTATCCAGTAAAAATAGAGCTAATTTGCAGAGTTCCCTTGATACTTTATGATACCTTTACGTAAATGTTGATATGTGATACTTTCTATCAAATGTTTATGTTCTTGGGTAGATTATAGTAATATAGTCACTTGAAATAGTCTTTGATAAGTTCTAAGTGAATTTGAAGGCATTGTTCAGAAAGGTAAGATTTATAACTCTGAAAAAAGTTCTTTGGACATGAATGACAATTTTATATATTAAAATTTTTTATAATAACGTCTATTTGATGACAATGAATAGAGGCAATGAGTTATTGAAAGGAAAACTTATTTTAACACCTGTCAAGATTTATCAAAATTGGGTTCCTCTAGGAAAGCTTGATATTACAGCTTTATAAAGTTAAAAGTAAAATATGTAACTATGGAAATAGATATGATAAAAAAATAACCCGTGACTTCTAAGGTGATTTTATGGGCTTTATTAATTTGTCAGTTACTTTGGTTAATTGTATTCAATAAAATTTGTTAAAAATGTAAATCTGGATTCCATTTATAATTGATTACTACAGAATGTAAGAAACATAAACATAAGTTTAATAAAAGAATGTTCAGTTCATCTCTTTTTTTAATTGTAAACATGATGAAGATTTATCCGCTTGTAGCTGATACATAAAATGGGGATAACATGGGCATTTGTGTCATATATTTTATATGTTCGGGTAGATTATGTCTTGGAAAACACAAAAGTGATTGAGTAAAACTTGTTGATTTGGTAATACAGCATTATTGAAATGTATCTTGAAGAAGTTTTAAGTGATTATAGGCAATGACCAGCTCTGGGCTTTGTAAGGTGTATGCTTTGGTTACATTTTTTTTTTTTTTGAGACACTCAACATATGATTATTAAAGACAAGTGTCACATAGAAGCAAGGGGAATTTCACTGGTCTACTCTGTTGATACAGGACTCTGTATCAATGGACTCTATTGATAATGGAAGACATTTTTGTGAAATACATTATTTGGATATGCATAAAGCAATAATTTTATTCCTGATACGTATTGTTAAGTTGTAACATATTTTACAAATATATCCAAATTAACTTTTCTCACAAGTCAATTCGACTTATAAAATGTCAAAATATTTTAAAAATGTACACTCATCATTTATCATCTCATATCTTAAATGCACAGTCTTTGTGAATTGTAACAAAATGAACCCACCCTTATAATCAGCTCTTACATTAAAAAGAAAAGAAAAATAAAGAATAAAAGATAAAACATTATCGTACTTTGAAGCCCACTACATAGTGCACTTCTCGTAAGTATTTGCATGGAACATAAGCACTGTATTGACCTCTAGAAGGATAGATTACTTCCTATTCTACATTCTATTAATGAAGTCATACAGCAGTTACTACTTTGGTTCTTTTTCTCAGCATTATATTTGTAAGATTATATGCAGTGATAAAGCACTCATTTTCATTGCTGTGTGGTATTCAACTGTGCCCATGTACCAAATTAGGATCTACATCCCATTGATAAGCATTTGGGTCATTTCCAGACTTTGGCTCTTATGAATAGTGGTTATATGTCTATCTGGAACATGTGTTGCAGGAAATGCATGCATGAATTTTGTTGGATATATAGGATATGCATATGTTCTGCTTTAGTAGATACTGATAGTCTGCCAAAGTGGTAATACGGGATTTTCAAAGCAAGATGTGAGAGTGAGTTGCTCCATATACTCACTAACAGGATTTTGCATCCATCTATTTTAGCCATTCTAGTGTGCTTATAGAAATATTTTAATTTGAATATGTTGAAAGTTTATGGCATCCAACACGTCTTATGATTATTTGTCATATTTGTGATGACTGTCATATGACTATTCTCCTTTTTGAAGTGTCTAAGACTTGCCCTTTTTATACCATACCGTGCATCCTTTTTCCTTAACCATATACCAGATAAGCTGTTTGAATCCTCTGTGATAGAGCTGGCTCAAACTGATTCACAAGACCAACTGTGAAAGTGTCAGGAATTTTGGGAGCTGCTTGATAGTTTGAAAATCTTCCATGGTAGAAGTGTTTATTTATACCACACACACTGGCAAACATGAAAAATAGGGCTTTATTTTTTCTTCTGGGGAGTTGGTCGTTAAACATTTACTGGCATACCACTGGATATTTATATTGTATATTAAACCATTTGGTGGTTTTTCTTTGTACTCTCCTAGTGGTGTCTTTTGATGAATAGAAATTCTCAAGTAGGTTTGTTTCTTGTCTGACTATTGTCCCACTTAATAAATATTTTTAAAAAAGAAATATTTGCTTTGCCACGCTAAGGAATTTTCCTATGGTTTCTATAAAAGCTTTATTGTTTAAATTTTTACATGTAATGATCTCTAGGTTTTAAGAATACTATTGTATTGTTAAATTGTAAGGATATTGTTATTTTCTTGTATGTTTAAGATAGTTTGCTGGAAAGCTTATCATTAGAATAGTAATTGCTCTGTGTTTATTTTAACTTTTATTGTAAAATTCATAAATAAATATGAAGATGCTGATATTTATTTAATACTTTAATGTCACTGTTTATAAGCAATTTGTAGGACTTCATAAAATTAGATATGTACTTATGTATTATCTACTGTCTGTCACACACTATAATCAGTTTTGTGGCCATCAGTTACAATTTTGAAATGAATATTCAGCAGCATAACAAAATTAATATTTGACTTTAACCTTTATGTATTATGATAATTTTTAGCATATATTAAATGAAGCAAACTCTTCAAAATAAATTATCTACAGAATCATTAAAACATTAGAAATTAAGCTAACAGTTTAGTATTCAAATAAAATTATTATAATGCATTTACTTGCCCCCCAAAATATTTTATAATAAATTACTTAAACACATAACAGTCATAATAAATACAGCCTAAAAGATTAACAACAGAATACTGTTGTATGTACTACATTGAGATTTTATTTGCCTTGAGACTTATATATAGACATATGTATGTACAATATTTTCCATGACAAACACAGAAGTGCATCACATACCTGTTTTTTGCTTGATAGTAACAATAGTATAAAAATCAGTATTATGTCATCCTTAAAACTGTCAGTTATGCAATTGTATATATGTTTGCCATAGATTGTATTGTCCCATTATGCATGGTTTTTAATTGTTTTTTTACTCTTGAAGTAATCATCTTGATTTAAATACAAAAAAATATCTCCATAATAGTTGAAATATTTGAGAGATATAATGAAACATAATGGAATTAAATAATTATTTAAAACAGAAAATGCAATAATTTAATATTCACATATCCAATTTTGACCATTTCTTTTTAAATCTCTAGGTCCATAATACAAGACATTTAATTAACTTTGGAGTAACTCCTAACTCAAACAATGGAAGTGCAAAAGCAAACCCTATAATAGGCTGCTTTTAATAATTAGTTATTTTTTTTAATCTTTATAATAGTGAAAAATCTGATGAGAAAAATGTAGGGGTCATAGATTAAAATCCTTGAAGCAAAAGAAAGGTAGTATCTCATTTATTTTCATGTGTCTGGAGAACATAGGGTTTGTATCAGTTCTTTTTTTTTTCCTTTCAGACTTTATTGTCTATTTTAGGTAGCCAAAGATGATGAAATATGGAGTGTGTGTACTAATTAAAAGCTAATAGGTGACTTTCACTTTTACTAAATTATTGTTCTCTGTGGGGTATTTAGAGCAGGAAAAACAGAGGTAAAACACAGACACCACAGAAAGGTGTCTTCAAGATTGGTACAGTTTATGTAGCATTAATAGGTTTGATCTTCCACTAGCCATTTCAAATAGTTAAATAACAAGTTTATTAATGAATTTATCTTTGAAATACAGCATAGTTTACACAAGTACTTCAGCATTTAATTTATGAAGGTATCCCTGAAGGTAAATGTTAGTTAAAGGGAAAAAATGCATTTGAGACACACTGATACAAGTAAATGATGCCAGTTAAATACACTTGGCTTCATTTTCACAGAGATGACAGAGCTTAGGGACAAATAAAGTTCAAAGACATGTAATTAACATGCTGCATGAAGGAAAATTATACCAACTGAGGAATTATAAACAGATTGTTTTATTATTCATAGTTTGAACTCAAAATTGAAAGAATACTGCGATTAAATTATAATCTAAGAGCATGAATATCCTTTAAAAAGGCAAAAAATATATATAAAAGTTTTGGTAATATAAGTGAATATTAACTTGAGAATAAAATAATTGTACATACAAAATGCTCTTTTTTCTTTTATTTTTGTTTACCCTATTCAATGATATATTTATTTCATTAAACTATTAAGGTAATATTAGGGTCGCCCCCAAAATAGAAACATTTCCTAGTTCCTGGCACGATATCTGGCTGTAGCAGATGTTCTGTAAATATTTGCTATCTTAGAAAATCAATTGTATATGAGCTAGAGAAACAACTGGCTTTCTTTTGCTAAATCAAATATTTGTTTCTCAAACATATTCCTTTTCCAACCTTTCTTCCCTCTTCCCACCACCTCCCTCCCTCTTCTTTTTTTTTTCCTCTCTCTTTCCTTCCATTTCCAAAAATGAGGAACTTACTATGTGCTATGAAAATGACTAACTTGGGGCTCCTGGGTGGCTCAGTCCGCTGACAGCACAGAGCCTGCTTGGGATTCTCTCTCTCCTCCTGTCTCTGACTCTGTTTGCCTCTCCCTCTCTCTTAAAATAAATAAACATTAAGAAGAAGAAGAAGAAGAAGAAGAAGAAGAAGAAATAAAATGGCTGACTTATGTCACAGTGGGGGAGCTGACAAAGTTTTTATCTTACTGATTTCACATCTAATGGGGAAAAAGAAACATGCAAAACAAATCTTTGCTAAATGTCATGACAGAAAACATTCTGAAATATAGAATTATGAGGACAGGAATTGGTATTTAAGCTAAAAGCTTTAAATGAAAGGTGAGTTCACCACATGAGGAAATGGAAAGAGAAAGTGGGTATAAAAGGATTTCTAGGATCTTAAGAAAAGAAGAACTTGAATGTTCAAGGAAATAAAAGAATGCTAGTGTAGTGGAGTAAGTGTAGTAAGTAAAAGGAGAAGGGATTGAGATGAAGTAAGCATTTAAGTCCATGACAAGTATATTGGATTTCATTGTAAATGCCACTGGAAACCACTGAATGCTTTTAAACAAAAGTGTGTGGTAATCCCATTTATGTTTTAAGATAAGTGCTTTGTGGAGAATGAATTAATGGGCAATAAGACTAGACATGGAGAGATCATTTAGGAAACACTTGAAGATTGCCAAAAGAGAAAGATGTGATGTCCTGAACAAGGATGGGATCACTGGAATGGATTTTCAATCTATTTTGGAGGTAGAACCAAAAGGACTTAATCATTGATTGGATGTAGAAGGTGAGAAAAAAGACAATGAGGATGAGGCCTAGATTAGAGCAGTTGATTGTATAACAAAACCATTCACAACTGAGTTGACCAAGATGAAATTGGGAGACAACTCTAGTAAAAGAATCAATAACTCCATTTGGGATCAAGAATGTATTGTCTTACCTTCTACTCAGAGTGCAATTTGTAATTGTTACTTCAGATAAAAACCAAATTAGAAGCAGGGAATAAGGATTCAATACTGGACATTCTAGAGATTCATTCAGGTCAATGATCTAGCAACCCAGACTATTTTAGCTAATTGTCCTGGGTTGATATATGTAGAATTATGTACGAATTGACACTGCAAAGGCATATAGTAATCATTGGGACTAAGCATTGTATGGGATAAGGTTGAGATTAAATACATTTTTAACACAACAGACTTCAACAATATTTGGGATTATAAAATGAGTCTACAGTGAGATTGAGGCGGTGATAAATGGAAAGGAGTAGCATTGGCTGGTATTCTTTAGAGAAACAACTGGGGAAAATAGGTAAATGTTATTTCATTGTGCAAAGAATTTCTAATTTTAACATGACTTTCACAATTGAACATATGCACTGGTAGGAACAATATGGAAAGAGGAATTTACTAGAATAAGTGGAAATTGAAAGACCTCTATAAACTTCTATCATCATCATTATCTTTAGAAAAACAGATCCCAATACTTGAGGGAATCTGATAAGAGGAGAAATGAAAACAGAGCATTTATCTGTCATTAACTTGCACAGAGGTTTCTGTATGTTCCTATCTGCCTTTTTTGACAAAGCTGAAGATATTGGAAACCCCATAATTCCTTATATCTGTTTGTCTGTGAAGGTGGGACACCTGATTGCTTTGAAATTGTGATCCCTGCTGCCTCATTTCATTTCTTTAATAGCATAATTATATCATAATTCATATCTACCCACACTATCATAAACTGACCTGTATTCTGACACATTTTATCTGAAATTTTGACCTGAGGAATTTTTTGCATTTACTTCAGATCATCCCACTCTATTTTAGTCCAGAATATCCTTCATTATAATCTTGAGAACAGCATATGATATTTAGCCATGATTAACAAATACAGAAAAATTTTGCATTTATCATAAGACTTCTTATTCAAAGAGCTCCTCTTTACCCATGATAATGAGAATTTATCTCAGCAACAGAAGGATTATGATATGGTAAAACTAAAACCTTAATTATCTCAGGACTTTTATCTATTAATTATATGTACAAATGATTCCCTACTAACAATGTTGTGAACGCTATACATATTGAGTAGAAACCATACTTTGAATTTGAATCTTTTCCCAGGCTAGTAATATGTGGCAAAATCCTCTCCCACGATGCCAGGCAGTGACAGTGACCCACAGCTACCAGTCAGTAATGCCATCACAAGGGTAAACAACTGATACACTCACAGCCATTCTGTAGCCACACAACCATTCTTCTTCCCTTCAGTACAGTATTGAGTAAATTACATGAGATTTTCAACACTATTAAAGAATTTTGTCCAGTAATAAGCCAATGTAAGTGTTCTGAACATATTTAAGGTGAATTAAACTAAGCTGTGACGGTCAGTAAGTTAGGTGTACTAAATGCATTTTAATTGATGACATTTTCAATTTATGATGAGTTAATCAGGTTCTAACCCCATCATAAGCTAAAAGAATGTATTTTGAACTTGTAATTTCAGATTCAAATAAATAAGCTAAGCATGCTTATTTTAAATCTGTTGTTACTTGTTATAATCATTCACTGAGTTTATTAGTGAGTTTATTTCAATGTATAATTATTTAAAAAGTAAATATGTTATCTTTCATATAAAAAAACACTAGAAAATGTATTCATTTCAATGACTGTGTCTTATTCCAATCTGGTGGGCTACAAGGAAAGACAATGCTATTATAAATACCTGTTATCTTGAAATAAGCTTAAGAGTGAAAGATTTTTTTTTGCTGTATTCAGAGAGTTAAATATATTTTTACCTTAAGTTGGTAAGTCCCTATTATCTCCTCAGAGTAAGGTCACGAGTCATGTCAGGATGGCTGAGTGGTCTTAGGTGCCAGACTTAAAGTAAGGTCATAAGTATTTTAGCTCATAAGTAAATTGTCATAAGAAATTACAATGGTATCAGTGAGAACTTGTCATAGAAACTCTACTGGTTTTCCAATATTTCCAAGTTCTCTGGGATGGATAATCCTCTGTACCATTGAAAAACAGAATGGAACAAGATGGAGGGTGGAGAAAGGCTAAGGAGGTTGAGGAAAATCTATCATTATTCCAAAATAAATATCAATTTTTAACAGATACAATAATTATATTCTGTTGATGCTTCTATTGTGCTGGATATTTATAAGAGGTAATGGAGTGTGTGTGTGTGTGTGTGTGTGTGTGTGTGTGTAGTGAGAGAGGCAGAGAAATTACAGATACACTAAATATTTTGAAGCAGCATAAACAGGATCCACCTTCCCAGTACCCTTCCCTCCAACTTAAAAACACCATTTAATATCTGAATGAATGGAGAAGTCATAAGCTCTGAACATCTATAATTTAGGGACAATGCTAATTTTCTTTTTTGAGTATATATCTTTAAAATGAATTTTTTGCCCCTAATATAAAATCTATAAAATGAACTTACCTAAGGTAGACTCTCTCCCTGAAAGTGTTATATGAAAAATATTAGCTAAGAGGGGTTTTTATTTTGATATGTCTCTGAAGCTAAGAAGTAAGATATTCAAGTGTACTATTATTATAAATGATAACATTTATAATCAACCGATACCTAATTCAAACAAAAATCTTTGTGAACCTCAAGAGTTTCTAACATGTCTCTTATTAATAACAGTGGCTTCCCATTTTCAAGGGATATATATGACTACCAGAATATAAATCTGGTATAGAGATAGTTTCCTATGGCATCATAATTTTATAATAAGTCAATTTCCGATAGCAGAGTAAACATGTTTATCATTGTGAACATTGATTTATTTCACTTCATGGATTTTTTTCAAAATTGAAAATAATTATAACACATACATATTATAAACTGACTAAAATAAGATTCTTTACTTCAAATTATTCATAAAATATAATTTTATTCATGAACTTTCAGAGTTCCTTAAAGGTATCATTAAGTAAGGAAGTCAATTGTTCTTCTAATGTAAATTTCAAGCGTGACAGGTAAAATGTTATATAAAAAGCTTACCATGCAAAATTGTTTTGAATACTATTGCTAGAGCATTTGCCCACGCATGAAATAGAGATATAACTTCAAAATTTTCAGGTCAAACCACAGCATCAGGAAAAGGTTGAATATAAATTAAGGATAAAATCCAATATATTTGAGAGGGACTACATTTTCTTCTTGAGAAATCATAGAAGGACACACTTATTACACTTGGTATGAAATTTCAAAGTAAAACCAAAAAAAAAAAAAAACTGACTTTTCTAAGGACACACATAACAAAAGCACCAGTTTGTGGTTTGTTCATTGTTTTATTTTATACTTGTGGAAATAAGTATAAGGCATGGTGGTTATTCTGAAGGATGCATGAGGAGAAAGGATTTTACTAGGGACCACGTAAGTGAGAATATTCATTCCTTAACATTTTCAGCACAGGCTTCTTGAAGGTAAAGTGTTCACAACCCAGTTCCAATCACTGGGCTACCAACTGAATAAGCGCTAATTTTGGAACTCCCCAATTAGTGAAAGGGAAGGACATGTGGATACGTGAATTATATCATCCTAAGAACAACAGTAAGATCTGTTGAGCATGCACAGTATGCCAGTCAATATGTT